>NC_057726.1:20210273-20301936 GCF_004010195.1 Chiloscyllium plagiosum | reverse complement strand
AAGGGCTTATGCCCGAAACGTCGATTCTCCTGTTCCCTGGATGCTGCCTGACCTGCTGCGCTTTTCCAGCAACACATTTCCAGCTCGAACCTCATCAAACCCCTTACTGAAGTCCAGATAGATCACATCTACTGCTCTGCCCTCATCAATCCTCTTTGTTACTTCTTCAAAAAACTCAATCAAGTTTGTGAGACATGATTTCCCACGCACAAAACCGTGTTGACTATCCCTAATCAGTCGTTGCCTTTCCAAATACATGTACATCCTGTCCTTCAGGATTCCCTCCAACAACCTGCCCACCACCGACGTCAGGTTCACTGGTCTATAGTTCCCTGGCTTTTCCTTACCAGCCTTCTTAAACACTGGCACATTAGCCAACCTCCAGTCTTCCGGCACTTCACCTGTGACTATCGATGATACAAATATCTCAGCAAGAGGCCCAGCAATCACTTCTCTAGCTTCTCACAGAGTTCTAGGGTACACCTGATCAGGTCCTGGGGATTTATCCACCTTTACCTGTTTCAAGACATCCAGCACTTCCTCCTCTGTAATCTGGACATTTTGCAAGATGTCACCATCTATTTCCCTACTGTCTATATCTTCCATATCCTTTTCCACAGTGAATATTGATGCAAAATACTCATTTAGCATCTCCCCCATTTTCTGCGGCTCCATACAAAGGCCGCCTTGCTGATCTTTGAGGGGCCCTATTCTCTCCCTGGTTGCCCTTTTGTCCTTAATGTGTTTGTAAAAACCCTTTGGATTCTCCTTAATTCTATTTGCCAAAGCTATTTCATTCTCCTTTTTTCCCTCCTGATTTCCCTTTTTAATATACTCCTACTGCCTTTATACTCTTCTAAGGATTCACTCGATCTATCCTGTCTATATCTTCCATATGCTTCCTTCTTTTTCTTAACCAAACCCTCAATTTCTTTAGTCATCCAGCATTCCCTATACCTACCAGCCTTCCCTTTCACCCTAACAGGAAAATACTTTCTCTGGATTCTCGTTATCTCATTTCTGAGGGCTTCCCATTTTCCAGCCGCACCTTTACCTGCAAACCTCTGCCGCCAATCAGCTTTTGAAAGTTCTTGCCTAATACCATCAAAATTGGCCTTTCTCCAATTTAGAAGTTCAACTTTTAGATCTGGTCCATCCTTTTCCATCATTATTTAAATCTAATAGAATTATGGTTGCTGGCCCCAAAGTGCTCCCCCACTGACACCTCAGTCACCTGCCCTGCCTTATTTCCCAAGAGTAGGTCAAGTTTTGCACCTTCTCTAGTAGGTACACCCACATACTGAATCAGAAAATTTTCTTGTACACACTTAACAAATTCCTCTCCATCCAAACCCTTAACACTATGGTAGTTCCAGTCGATGTTTGGAAAGTTAAAATCCTTTACCATAACTACCCTATTATTCTTCCAGATAGCTGAGATCTCCTTACAAGTTTGTTTCTCAATAATATGATAGTTTACTAATTGGTTCATGAATAAACTCTTTCTTTTTGATTTCATTCAATCCATTTTGGATAACTGAATCCAAATGGATGAACTATTTTCCATTTTGATGTAATCTCAGCTGAATTTAGAATAAATATCAAGAATGTGGACTTTTTTAAACATAGTTAATCTGCAGATAATGAATTGGGCAGTTGTTTGGTTATGGTGAGGAATAACTAAAACATGGCTATATAGAGAACATGACTGTCAATTAAATATTGCCAGATACAGCATTTTCAGGAAGGCAAAGTAGCCATAACAGCTCGCAATGACATAATGAAGGTAGGTGCAAGAGTGTAACTAGCAATAAAACAGATTTGAAAATACAAATGAATTAAAAGATAGTGAATCCATTATCCAAATAGAAACATAAAATCATAAGACGTAGAAACAGACGCAAGCCATCTAGTCCATCAAATATGCAGCCATTCAATGAGACCATGGCCAATTGAATAGTCCTCAATTCCATTTTCTGCCTTAAATCCATAACCCTCAATCTCCTTAAAAAAAAACTGTCTCAACCTCAAAGATGCTCACAAGCCCTCTATAGTAAAGAATTCCACAGATGTACAACACTATGACAGAAAAAAAAGCTCCTCCTCTTCACTGTCTTAAATGGGTGACCCCATATTCTGAGGTCCTAGCCCCTCCCATGTGGGCAAAAAACCTTTTCTCATCAATTCTGCCTAAGAATCCTCAATGTTTCATTAAAGTTTCCCCTCATTCTTCTGAACTTCAATGAGTACAAGCCCAACTTATGCAACATCTCCTGATATGAAAATCTCTCCATACTCAGAGTCAACCTTCTCTGGATTGCTTCTAATGTTAGTTTGCCTTTCCTTAGATAAGAAGCACAAAACTGTTCACAGTATTCCAGGTATGGTCCAGGTTATGTCTTCTAAAAGTTCATTCCCCTTTGAAATAATGACCAATATCCCATTTGCTTTCACCAATAAAATTCAACCTGTGTGCTAGTGTCCTGAGTTATGCCAAAGATCCCCTAATCTCTGTGCTGTCGCTTACTGCAGTCTTAACCCATTTAACAACTTTCATCTCTTCTGCTTTTCCCGTCAGTTACATTTTTGTACATTATCTTCCATCTGCCAAGTTTTTGTCTATTCATTTAACCTGTCGATATCCCACTCTAGATCCTTTATATCATCACTATTTTATCCTCACTACTTGCCTTCCCTCCCATTCTTGAGTCATCTGCAAACCTGGCAATAGTATGTGCATTCCAAATTGTTAAAGGAATTTGGAAGAAGCAATACTTGTGCCAAGATGTGTGGCACAAGTACAGAGTAACAATCATGGGAAATTTATCTCAAATAAAATGGCAGTATGGAGAAGTGAAAGGAGAAAATTGAATAAAGTTTACAGTTTAAACAAGGCTCACTTCCCACTGAACCCAGAAAAAGATCCAGCAAGACAATAATTGCTCAGATCTTGTAATAAGTAATGAACCAAAACAAATAGGTAAATAGGAGTAAAAGAGCAGTTAGTGGTGATAATAACCTTAAATGGTTCAAGGTTAAGTTTGAGGGTAACAAATAGAAAAGAAAGATTAAAGGAATAAAGGCTATACAGGAAAAACATGTATGTTCTGAAGAAATAAGGGTGAAAGTAAAATCAACTGGGACAAAATTTGAAAAACCTGGAAATTATTTTTACAAAGAGTAACCAATGGAGTTCAAGAAAAATGCAATACACTGAAAGTCAGAACAAACAAATTGCGGTGCACTTAGGGGAATAAAGGAGTGGAGGAACATTGAAGCTAAAATAAACATACAGTATGTAAGAAGGGTGGAAAGATAACAAAAATGAGGATAGCTACTTAGCTTTAGTTTGTTTTAAACTGCGAACAACAATGAAAGAGTCAATGAGCTTAAATATTTGAGATTGATGGATGAAAATAATTGACAAGTGACAAATTATAAACCAAGGATAAGTCATTAGTTGAAGGCAAAGTCCAACCAGGAATATTCAAGGAAACTCTGAAGGAGATAGCAAAGACAGTAGTTATTATATCTAAACTTTTAAAGAAAGTTCTCAAAGGCTAGCAACACCTAAATGCAGATAGAATAAGATCGGGAAACTACAAACCACTCAGTTTAAAGCCAGGCAAGAAAGACTGTAGAATTTTTACAAAAAATGTGATATATGATCATCTAGAGAAAATACGATAAAAATATTCAACAAGGATTCTAAAAGGCAAAACATTTGTCACTAAAATGATAGAATTCTTTGAAGCAATAGTGGAAAGAGGTGACAGGGCAAAGCTATAGATGAAAGAGGCTTAGATTTTGACAATGCTTTGGTAAAGGCCTCTTTGTTGGGCTTGTGGCAAAGTTGAGGACATTTGGAGTCTGAAGGCAATTAACTGATTTATTAGAAAAGTGGTTACAATTTAGAAAGAAAAGAATAAAGATATAAAGTGTGTTTTTTTTATTGGCATGATTTGGAGGTGCCGATTTTGGACTGGTGTGGACCAAGTTAAAAATCACCCAACACCAGGTTATCGTCCAACAGGTTTATTTGGAAGTACTAGCTCTAGAGGTGCTGCATCTTCATTGGGTGGTTGTGGAGCAGGACCAGATGACATAGAATTTAAAGCAAAAAGTCTACAGTATCATGGAGTTGTAATGATATATTAAACAACTTTGGTTAAAAAAAATCACACAACACCAGATTATAGTTCTTAAACAAATTTGGATTAAGTCTTTCATCTTTTAGAATGGGATATGATGATTTAGGTTTTTTAATATGTAAATCCCAGAATTACATTCTCAAGGTATCTAATAATTGGTGCCTGCTTACCTAATATGGGAGAACTTTTTGGGTGGGTGCAGTTGAAGGCCAGAGGAGACACTATGGCTGGATGTGGAATAGATGATCGATGGGTGATCATTGTTAGGACCGGAAATGATGGCCAGACAGACCGATTGTGGAGGATGAGAAATGACAATCTCTGTGGAGGTTGGGGTCTAATCAGAGTGGTGAGACAGATCACAGGGGCTTCACAGTATAAGCTTGCTGAACTGGAAAGAAATATTCCTGGCCCTCTTGATCCAAAGCAGTACTGTATAGGCACTTATCTGTCAAATTTAGGACTTTCACTTGCTTGCTTTCTAAAGACCATGGAAATCTAGTCGACATAAGTTAAAGTTATTAAAATGGAGGCTCTCCTTAAAAGGGTTTTAGAGATGGCCCCATTCCCAATAAGAAGTGTTTAGTTAAAACCAGAAGTCACAGCTTTGAGGTAGGTTGGATTTTTCATTCAGATGTTTTATGATTTAAATTCCTGCACCACCCAAATCCATAGTTTTCCACTTGTAAGAGAATCCAAAACAACGGGGACAAAGATTTAAGATAGTTATTAATCAATCCAATACAGACATAAGAAATGTCTTTATGTATGTAGCGAGTTGAATGATTACTTGCACTCACAGGAACTGGTTGAGGCCATTAGCTTAGCTGTTATCGAAATTAATTGGATAATTGAGACAATAATTGAATAGAAATATATACAGAAAGGCTGAGTTGAGGTAGATGAAATGGAAGGAATCTTGTAGCACATACTCAATGAGCTGAATTGTCTGTTTCTGAGATATATATTCTATGCAGTACAGCACAAGTGAAAATCATGAGTGAATAAATTGATAAAATTACAAATTATTAAAATACTGTTTTCTCCACGTCATTAAATGCATTAACAATCTGGGTCTGCAGAAGCATTGTTTGTGTCACTTAATTCTTCATTTTCTGCCTGCTTTGCTGCCTTTTGGATGTACTTCAGACGGGCTTGTGCTCTATCTTGTTCTTGTTTAAGCTCCAAATATGCACGGGAAAATGCATGAAAAATGGATGTTGCAGGAAATGCCATAATTAAGATCCCACTAAGGATGCTACTCAGAGCTATCACTTGACCAGGAATTGTTCGAGGTACCATGTCACCATATCCAACTGTGGTCATGGAAATGATAGCCCACCAGTAAGATGCAGGAATACTGCTGAAGTCTTGTCCTTTGCCCATCTCATTCTCTGCAAGGAATACCAATGGTGCAAATAGTGTGACCGACACACAAAGAAAAAGGAGCAGTAGTCCAAACTCACGAATGCTGCGATGGACTGTAAGACCCAAAGTCTGAAGTCCTAGGGAGTGCCTGGCAAGACGCATGACATACAGAATTCTCAAGGCGCGCAATATTCGGAGGACCAGGCCTAACTTTTCCAAATAGATGTTACTTCCCGAAGGTTTGTTGCTGTCAGCAGGTCCTTTGTCAATCACAAGAGCAACATAATACGGAAGGATCGCCAACATGTCAATAATGTTCAAAGGGCCTCTCAGAAACTGCCATTTGCTTCGTGCCTGGATAAACCGAAGGACAAATTCCAAGGAGAACCAGGCCACACAGATGGTTTCTATTATAAACATGTTATAGCATCTCTGGGAACATTTGTCCTGTAGACAAAAAGATAGAAACAAGAATTGGAAAACATTAATAAAAAAGAAAATTCAGCGAGCAGTTCATCGAACATGAATCCCATGCAGATTCTCATCCAGATTTTGTAATTAGAATGACAGGAAAACTATTTTAGAACATACAGCATTACAGGACAAGAACAGGTCCTTTGACCCACGATGTTGTGCTGAACATGATGTCAAATTAAACTAATCCCTTCTTAGTCTATATTGCTCCATTCCTTGCAAATTCATGTGCTTATCTAAAAGCCTCTTAAACACCCCTATCATATCTGCTTCCACTGTGAAACCTGGCAGCATATTTCAGATACCCACCACTTGCCCCTTACATCTCCATTGAACTTTAAATCTCGCCTGAAATGCATACCTCCTAGTATTAGACATTTCAATTCTCAGAAAAAGATTCTGACCATCAACCCTATCAATGCATTTTATAATTTTATAGACTTCTATCAAGTCTCTCTCAGCCTCCACCATTCACGAGAAAATAACACTAATTTTTCTAGTGTCTCATTATAGCTCATAGCCTCTAATCCATGCAGTACCCTGATAAACCTCTTCTGCACTTTCTCCAAAGCCTCCACATGCTTCCTAAAATGTGCCAACCAGAATGGAATACAATATTCCAAATGTGGCCTAACAAACTCTTATAAAGTTGCAACATGACATTCTGACTTTTACACTCAAATACCCTAACCAATAAAGGCAAGCATAACATACACATTCTTTACCACCCTATCTACTTGCGTGATCACTTTCAGGGAGCTATGGACTTGAACCCCAAGGTCCCTCTGCACATCCATGCTGTTCAGGGTCCTGCCATTAATTATATACTTGCCCTTTACATTTGCTCTCCCAAAGTGTAGCACCTCACACTTGCCTGGATTAAACTCCATCTGCCATCTCTCCATCCATATCTGCAACTGATCTATATCCTGCATCCTGTACAAGCTGTATCATTTGACAACCTTTTATTGATATTTGTGTTGTCTGTGTACTTATTAACCCACCCATCCACATTTTCATCCAAGTCATTTATGATATCACGATGAGCAGTGGTCCCAGTATGGATCCCAGTGGAGCTCCTCTAGTCATGGACCTCCAGCCTGAAAAACACCCTTCCACCACTACTGCCTTCTATGGGCAATCCAATTCTGAATCCAAACGGCAAGTCACCATGGATCCAATGCACTTAATCTTCTAGATGGGCCTACCATTGAGGGACCTTGCTGAAAGCCTGATTAAAATCCATATAAACAACATGTACCGCTTTACCCTCATCGATCGCCTTAGTCACCTTCTCAAAAATATTCAATCAAGTTAGTAAGATAAGACAGCCAGCATAAAGTCATGCTGACTGTCCCTAATTAGGCCATGCTTTTCCAAACATAAATCCTATCCCTAAGAATTCTCTGTAATAGCTTTCCAATATCTTTTCTGCCAATATCTTGTGAAACTGCCAGAAAATTCTGGTATAGATTAGAATAGAAATTTATTGTCACATTTAGTTTTATATGAAAAATACAGTGATAAGTTTTGTAACTCATCCTACTATGGCACCTATATTAATTACAGAAGTCATATATAAGAATAAAAATATAGCAAAGTTAGGACAAAGGTCATCACAGTTCAGCTAACAGTTCCTGAGCTCGGGGAAAGCCAATTAAGGAATTATGGAATATCTAGAAACCCAGCTGGGGAAAGACTGCCATACTGGGACAAGCAGAAATTCAGAATTACTGTCTGTGATATCCTGTTCTACCACTGTTTAATTTGCATCGTTTAAATCACTGCATCCTAAAATCCTCAGAATTGAGTGAAGTGTAGGGACATAGCCATGTATGTCGTGATGTCATTGTTAAAACAAACAAAATGTAATGCTTTTTTTTTAAGAAGCGTATTATACCCATAGGTCTTCTGAATGACCTCTCTGCCCCTAGCTTGCTCATTGTCAATTTTTCCAACATGACAAAAAGAAAACTCCAGGTTTCTAACATACTTGCTTTGCTTTAGGTTATTCTGTCATTGAGAATTCTTCAATGGAATGGCTGCTTACTCTGCTGGATAACTTGGTTGATCCTGGAGATCCCTTTGACTTTATGCCAGATTTAAATTAGCCACATAGTTTAAAAATTGCTGAGTGCAGCTTTCTTTGAGGATAGTGGAGGGAACTGTCATTTTATCGCTCACCACAAAATTGAGACCAAGAATTTAAAATCTTACTCCTTGCTCAATTACTGAATGATAAACCTAACCATCATTTATTTATCTTCCACAATGCTGCTTCAGACATTCATTACAATATTTAAAGATCTATCCTAAATTCTTGCTTATTGCAAACCATAATCAAAAGCATCATACTGAACTCACTGCTTAAGCTCACTGATAGTACATTTGTGTGACAATGCTGTGGCTTTAAGAGGTGTATTTTGACCTGGTTTCTTTGGGAGAGAGAGATTGAGGGATAGGTGATGAGCAGTGTATGAGAAAATAGACAGATTGTGAAGCCTTGGGTGAAGCTGGGACTTCTCTTCCTGGATTGCAGGTGAGACAAAATCTATTTTCTGAATTTACCTTTTGTCAAGCACATGTTTATGGAATGTTACTATGTTGAAACAGTTAATTAGTAATAGTTACTGTATCTATTCTGTTCAGTTTTTCAATTGAGTTACTTTATTCCAAGTTCTTCTTCTTTTGTTATATGGTGTAAGTGATTGAATAAATTGTGTTTTGCTTAACGTCAAATAGTTTGACCATTCGAATTGTGTCTGACACACACAGCATCTGACATTTACCTTTAAAATAAGAAAATGTTAGGGTCTAGGCTACCTTCTTAACATGTTTTGTGGGGTGTTGTCTGGTCTAGTCCATAACATTTTCTTATGAATTAGAATTCTATGTGTTCAAGCCCTGTTTGGAAACCTGGGACATTGACTAGCCTGACATTTAAGTCCACTGGTTTGAGATCATAAGACATATGATGTAGGAGGAGATGTAGATCATTCAGTCTTTTGTCCACTCCACCATCCAATGAGATCATGGCTGATCGGATAAACCTCAACTCCACTTTTCGGCATTTTACACAATCACTTATTTCACTTTCTAATTAAAGATTTGTCTCTCTCATCCTTGCATTAAAAAAAGTACCCTCTACAGCCCTCTGTGATTAAGAACTCAACAGATTCAGTGCACACTAAGAAAATGAATTCCTCCTTTTGTCTGTTATAAATGGGTAGTCTTTTATTCTGAGATTATGCCCTCTGGTCCGAGACTCTCTCCCACAAGGGCAAAGAAACTTCCCAGCATCCATCTAGTGTCCAAAGAATCTTATATAGTTCAATAAGGTCTTATTCTTCTAAACTCCACTGAGTACAGGTCCATCTTACTCAACCTTTCCTCACACTAAAATCCTTCCATACCATTGACCAACCAAGTAAACCTTTTCTGGACTGCCTCCCCAAGTATATTCTTTCTTGGAAAGGGAACCAAGCTATTCACAGTATTCCAGGTGTGATCTGACTAGTGCCTTGTATAGTTATAATAAGTCCTTGCTACTTTTATACTCCAAACTCTTTGAAGTAAAGGCCAATATTCCAGTTAACTACCTGATGATCTTGGATACTAGCTTTTATTTTAGTTAAAAGAGATTCTCCCTATTAGAGGTGCTACATTTTGGATGAAATGCAAAAACAGGATCACAGCTGTTTATCAAGTGGATATAACACTTCTACTGACAGGATCTGAAGAAAAGCAAAGGGAGTTCTCCTGAAATACTAATGAAAATCTATGCCTCAACCAGTTCAACCAATATAAATTATCCAGTCATTTATGTCAGTAGTGCATGTGCTTATTGCCCTGTGTGAACCAGTTATTGCGTTTCCCTACATAATCAGTGAAAATATTTCAAAGATACTTCACTGGCAATGAATTAGCTTGGAGAGCTTCATACAAATACACACTCGTTTTAAATATTCCAGTCTATCAAAACACATATAATACATTTAACTACATGGAGAATTTGAAGATTACAGTCTTGGCATTACAGATTGATGTGATAATAGAGGGCAAGCTCTCATAATTTTCAAATCACACTTCTCTATCAGAGATCTCAATGATAGGGACAGTGTTAGCACTGCTGCCTCACAGCACGATGGACCTGGGTTCAATTCCACCCTGTCTGTGTTGAGTTTACACATTCCCCCAGTGTCTGCATGAGTTTCCTCCCACCATCCCTAAATGTGCAGATTAGGTGGATTGCCCATGCTAAGTGGCCCATAGTGTCCAGGGATGTGAAAGCTAGATGGATTAGCCATGGGAATTACAGGGTCACAGGGATAGGGTGGGTCTGGGCTCTTCAGAGAGTCGGTGTGGACTCAATTAGCTAAATGGCCTGCTTCCACACTGTAGGGGTTCTATGACTAATTGAGACACAGAGCACCTTAATAAAAATAACAAATGGAAAAGCATCTGCAATAACACAGCAGACAGAACAAGTGTTGTATAAATGTGTATCCTGAAATATGTCTCATGTTTTGAGTTTTCTACGGATCAGCGTGACTTGATTTCACACTGATGGCAAATTTCCAATGGGATAAAAATCAATTAAAATCAACTCTCGTTTCACCACCTGGCAGCTAATATGGATTTCCTTGCTGTCCATGTTGTGACAATTACACTTTCATATAACAAATTCGTGAAAGCATAGTGTGTGTCATGTTCTCATTGTGTAGAGTTAATTACTGTGTTTAGAACTTACTTGGAAAGAGACACACTCAATAGGCACTCAAAGATACTGCAACTTGCAAATGAAAACATTTTAGTGGTACTTTGCATTTAATGAGAAGACTGTCTGAAAAGATATATGTGGAAGTTAAATTACTTCATTTTCTCAGTTCAAATGACTCCAGGATGAAAATGTTATTTTACTTAGACTATGCAGGCAGTACAGACTATTTAATAATTAAACTTGTCAGTTCTTTTATGTATTATGTGATGGTTCTACCAGGAATGTGCAATGGCGCATTGTCAACATGACATATTATTTGCTTGTTAAAAGGCTAGAGTATTGCTATGAATGACAAACCTCAAGAGATTAATCCTATTTTCTGAAGTACCTAAAGTCCAACTAAAAGTAGATTATACTGACAGAGCTATAAAAGAATTATGGAATAAACCCGATGTCTATGAACTTGGAGCATCTTGAAAGAGACTACATCTCTGTGTTTTTTCTTCTGTAACTTCAAAAGATTTGTCTCACACTTCTCACCATTTTTTTTTCAGAAATAAAGGTAGAGAACTTCTCGCTATAAATCCCAACACAGATGCTTCATCATTTCAGAGTAGTGAAACATCTACCCCAACAGGATATCTCATTGAAATTTGTTTACAGTGTTGCATAAAAAAGGATCTTCAATGCATTTCACAAAACAGCCTCAGGTATATATCATGAAATTTGAAATGAGCAGATTTAAACTGAATCCAAAAAAGATTCTTCAAACGAACTGATTCTAGAAACATGATGCCCCAAAAAGACACAGATGGAAAATCAATTGATGTGTTTAAAAATGAGATAGATAGTTTACTTGTGAAGCAAGGTCATTAAAGGATAAGATAAATGAAAAATTTGGATTTTAAAAAGTGCCTTCACATCTAATAATATGGCAAAAACAGGCTCATAGACCAAGTCTCTTCTTCAGCTGTCCAATTTTTGTGAACAATAAGATGAGCAAATTCAGTTTTTCTACAGTGCCCTTCTCTTTGCTCTGTTTTCTTATGTGTTTAATCTTAGCATCGAGTTTCACATGCTATATCCCACTTGATGTTCCCCAAGCTGATTTGCTCTGCTTGTCAACTCAAAGGAAAATAAATTTTCAAGAATGCACTCTGACAAAAAATAAACAATTTCATCTCATTTTAGCTCAGTCAACTATCATAAGGATTGCTTTGGTTTAGATATTCCACATACAGTGAAATCCTTGGTCGAAATGTAACTCACTATTCTTTTTAGGCAGTTAGAATATTCTCCATGTAATAAGAAAATTGGGGGGAAAATGCAAGATTTTTGTAAATTAAAGCATTTATGACTGTTACTGTGCAGAAAATATGAAACAATAAAGTAATCTAAAAATTGAAGTTTAATGCTTTTTCTCAGCAACATTCTGTTTTAATATTACACTGTGTTGGGCAGTTACTTATAAGCCTATAAAATTTATATGCATAGGATCATTGATGCCATGACTCATATTGAGCAACTTTCACTGTAGAAGCATTTCAATTCAGCTTTGCTCACTGACATTTTATTGCACAAAAGCAATGGATGATTGGAGGTGTTAGGAGTATGAGATTTCAGGAGAGATGGACGAGTTTGGATCTGTTTACTTTGGAAGAGACATTACAAGCAACCTAACAGAACTTTTTTTAAGACAGTGCAGGTTGACAAATTACATCCACACAAATGTCAGGAGATACGAGATAACATTTAGATATCTAGGAAAAAGAAGGCAAATCAGCCGTAATGTTTTCACCTGAACAGTTTCAGAGTTATGGACTAACATATTGAAGCAGATGTGAAGGTATAATCACAACATCAGTTTGCATTTATATAGTCCATTTATCATAGGAAAGTGTCCTAAGCTACTTCATAGGAAGAATTATCAAAACAAATTTGATACTTGTTTTAATTCATTCACAAGAAGTGGGCATCACTGGCTAGGTTAGCATTTTCTGCCCATCCTAAATTACCTTGAAAAGGCAAAAGTATGCAATCTTGTTTGACCACTGCAGTCCAGGTAGTGTAGGTACACCCAAAGTGCACCTAGGAAGGGAGTTTCAAGATTTTGGACCAGTGACAGTAAAGGAAAGGTGATATATTCCCAAGTCAGGATGGTAAGTAGTTTAAAGGGGAACTTGCAAGTGCCAGTAGTAAAACACTATCTTGATGTCAAGAGCAGTCACTCTCACTTCACCTCTGATGTTCAGCTCTTTTGTCCATATTTAACCAAAGACTGTAATGAGGTCAGGAGTGCAGTGGCTCTGGCACATCGAAGCTGGCTTTCAGTGAGCAGGTTATTGATATGTAATGAGATACTGTATACTTCTATTACTTTTTTGATGATCAAGAATAGACTGCCAAGACAGTAAATGAGCGGTTTGAATTTATCTTTTTGGGACTTGAACCATACTTGAGCTAAATCAGGACAAATGGGGCAAATAACAAAAGATTAGTCAAAGAATTAGGTTTTAAGAAGCATCTTAAAAGGTAGAGAGGTTGAAAAACAAAACCATTTAGTAAAGAATTACACAGCTTAAAAATGCGCCAGTTGAAGATGTGGTTGCAAAATAGGGGAGCAATGAAAATCAGGGGGTGCATCAAACACCTGAACTGGAGCAGTGCAGACATGCCAGAAGATGCTGGGGTAGGAGTATATTACAAAGACAGGAAAATGCACGGCCTTGGAGGGATTTGGAAATGAACATCAGGATTGCTGGACTAAGAGCTTATGTAGATCGCTACGTCAATTAAAAGCATTTTTGGAAAGCAAAAGAAACTGAAGAATGTTGAATTAAGAGGCATCATTGGGGTTGCCTCATAGAAATGTACAGATGTCTATGCCTAATATACTCTACATTGTCCAAAATACTCTTAAGTGAAACCAATGTGCCTGTAAATATTTTGATGTCCTGGTGTTCTCATAAATGATTACGTTAGATTCCCTACAGTATGGAAACAGGCTCTTTGGCCAAGAAGCTCACACTGACCCTCTGAACAGTAACCCAACCCTCTACCTTATATTTTACCCCTGATTAACACACCTAACAGTTTAGGCAATTTAGCACAGCCAGTTCACCTAACCTGCACAGCTATGGATTGTGGAGGAAACCCACGCAGACATGGGGAGAATGTGCAAACGCCACACAGACAGTCGCCTGAGGTGGGACTCAAACCTGGGTCCCTGGCACTGTGAGGCAGCAGTGCTAACCACTGAGCCACCATGCTGCCCAATATTTCAGAAATTAAACATTTTCTTTAGTTCATCTCTAATAGCACAATGATAGTCATTTAGACCATCTATGTGAAATAATATTCATGATTCAGGTTTAGAAGTTTTTACTCCATATTTTCTGGTAACTGGGCAGCTTGAAGTCTGCTTATTTATATTAAACCTCAAAACTTTCAGAGATCAGTTAAATGAAATATACTGGTGTAACTATAAGACGTGACCAATCAAAATAGTCAAAAATCTCTATATTACTTGCTTTGCAATTTGAAAGTTGTTCATCAGTTAATGGAAACAAGCCAAGTATTTCATTACTGAAACAGAAGAAGTAATTAAGGTACATGGGTCTGCAGGTTTTTGTTAATTCTCCTAGAAGCTGTCAGAATACTAACACTATGTGAAACCTATAAAAACGCTATCTACCTTTCCTCCCAGTCGGAGGCAATGCATGATCCAGGATCCAAAGAAATACTTCCCTATTAAATGAAGGAAGAGACATTATTGAAGGAAGATAAATGAAGGAAGAGGTCAGATGTGCTGATGGTTCTTACTGATATTTCTTTGCATGATAAATTTCCATTATCTATTTTGGAACAAGGATGTGTAACAGAGACCACCATCTTCCTTTACAAAGGAGGCAAATTTAACAAGCAAGTGACCACAACACCAGTCTCTTTACATCAAAATCAATTGATTTGAATTTAACATCGAGCAGTATTTCAATTATAATTACCTCTATATACAATGTTTTCTGTTTTTAATGACTAAGGTCAATCAGTTGCACTTCAAAATATGAAGAAAGAAGAAAGAAAACAGTTTTTTTGTTCTTTACAAAGCACCTTTTTATGACCATGTCAGGGGTTTCATAGCAAATAAAATGGTTCTGTTGTAAAGCAGTGACAAATGGGACACAAGACCTTATACACAGTAATGTATAAATGGATAGCCAGTTAAGAGCAGCACTGAACTGACATATTCATCTGGATTGTGTGTTCAACTATCTGGAGAGATACAACTGTCTGATTTAGTAGAGAAAGATTGCAATTGTGGGAATTGATAATCAGATTAGAAATCATCATTTCATTGACAATATTGATATGTAATAGTAGTTTTAACCACAGATGCCAATCTTATTTTCAATAATTAATACATTTACTGAAAAGTGAATTTCAAGAAAATAAATATCCTTGTGTTGGCCATGGTTAATATCATGACTCGAAACTCCAGCATGTGCAGTACCCACTTCTGCATGGTTAAAATCTGTTGATATCATCCTTAACAGAATACATGGAATTTAAAATAAATGAATGTATTCTTTACAATTATATTGGAAACAACTTAGAAGCAAGGAAGGAAATAAATTGCATAGATTTCTAAGAATCTTCACTTGTTCAGGTCGCCCACTTACAGGAAAGATATTATTAAGCTGGAGAGGGTTTAGAACAGGTTTACCAGGTTGTTGCTGGGTATGGAAGGTTTGAGTTAGAAAGAAAGGCCAGATAGGCTGGGACTTTTTTCACTGGACCATAGAAGGTTAAGAGGCGACCATATAGGAGTTTATAAAATAAGGAGGGGTATAGATAGGGTTAATGGTAATTGATTTTTTTCCCCTTAGGATGGGGATTTTAAGATTGGGGGCACATTTATAAGATGAGAGGAGAGCATTTTAAAAAAGACATGAGGGGCAATATTTTACACAAAGGGTGGTTCATGTGTGGAATGAACTTCTTGAGGAAGCGGTGGATGTGGTTGCAATTTCAACATTTAAAATTTGTGGGTGGCACGGTGGTTAGCACTGGTGCCTCACAGCACCAGAGACCTGGGTTTAATTCCCACCTCAGGCAACTGTCTGTGTGGAGTTTGCACATTCTCCCTGTGTCTGCGTGGGTTTCGTCCGGGTGCTCCGGTTTCCTCCCACAGTCCAAAAATGTGCAGGTTAGGTGAATTGGCCATGCTAAATTGCCCGTAGTGTTAGGTGAAGGGGTAAATGTAGGGAAATTAGTCTGGGTTGGTTGGTCTTCCGAGGGTCGGTGTGGACTTGTTGGGCCAAAGGGCCTGTGTCCACACTGTAAGTAATCTAAAAGACATTTGGATAGATAAATGAATAGGAAAGACTTGAAGGGATATGGGCTAGGAGCAGGCAGGTGGGAAAAGTTTAGTTTGGGATTATGTTCAGCTAAATCTGGTTGGATTAAAGAGTCTGTTTCCATGCTGTATGACTCTGTAACTCTCGGACAAATGTAACCTGTACATGAAGTGAAACTCAGAGGCGGGGGAGTGAGGTTGGTGTATTGAGTCCGCCTCAATAATTCTTGACATGGAGATGCCGGTGTTGGACTGGGGTGTACAAAGTTAAAAATCCCCAACACCAGGTTACAGTCCAACGGGTTTAATTGGAAGCACTAGCTTTAGGAGCGCTGCTCCTTCATCAGGTGGATCAGCACTCGGAAAGCAAGTGCTTCCAATTAAACCTGTTGGACTATAACCAGGTGTGTGTTTTTTAACTGAATAATTCTTGACTATAACACACACGATGGGGCTCTGAAATGTCAGTGCACATTCGGAAATGAAATAAGGGCACTTACTCTTTCTTCTTCTGTCCTCAGCTCTGGCATTGTACTGATGCAGATGCTAATCACTGTTATCGTGACAAATATAATGGACAGGCAGGCAAACACTTTCCCAGGAAGTCCTGACTGGGGGTTTTCCACCATGTCTCTCAGTTTGTCCATGCAGTGTCCCAGTTTGGTGTTCTCGCCCAGGGCACTGGCACTCTCCTCGTCCGCCTCGAGTTCCTCCGCCCTTCGGATTTCGGCCAGCTCCCGGACTTTGAGCAGCAGCTTCCTGCGGCAGCACCACTCCAGCTGACCCTCCTCCAGCCCCCAGTACAGCAGCTCCTCCTGGAAGGACAGGGCGCACATCTCCCTGAGGAGGCGCAGTTTGCCGGCCGACAGGAAAGTCAGGATCATGCGAAAGGCGCACGGGCTCCGGTCAAAGAAGAACTCGCGGGAGCGCTCGTCGTAATCGTCGCAGACCTGCGCGATTTCCTCCCGGCTGCGGCAGGACCTCAACCGGCCGAGGCGTGTGAGAGGGAAC
Organism: Chiloscyllium plagiosum; assembly: GCF_004010195.1. Taxonomy (NCBI): domain Eukaryota; kingdom Metazoa; phylum Chordata; class Chondrichthyes; order Orectolobiformes; family Hemiscylliidae; genus Chiloscyllium; species Chiloscyllium plagiosum. Next base: position 20,284,856 of record NC_057726.1, on the reverse strand, counting down.
GCGTCCAGGGTACTCCAGGGCAACAGGTACCTGCTGCCCCCCACATTGACGATGAGGTGCTGCTGGGGAGTGTCGCCGAGCCCTGCCCGCGGCTGGATCCGCTTGCATCGCTGATAGAAGGCTCCCTTGACCGGAGGCGCCTCCGGCTGACTTGCTGGGGCAATGTGACTCAGGGAACTGCAAGACGTGTCGCTCAAGTTACTGTAATCGTTGTCGCTGCTTCGGGAAATGATGGGCATGGTGGATCAGTCTGCTGCAGAGAGTGGCAAAGTCATCTGGGTGCACACACACAAAGAGGGGAGGGGAGTTGCATAGAGCACAGACTCAAAGTCAACAGGCAAGGCCAATTGGGAAGGGCACTCACTGGTGTTGAAGGAGCTCCGAGGGAACACAGTGGCCCCCCCACACATCGATTGAAGTGTTCTCTCTGAAAGGGCACTGCTGTGTAACTGGGAGCTCAGTTATCTCTCAGCCCACAGGTACTGAGCCGCAGAGTATTCCCAACACGGCGGAATTCCCAACCCCAGGTCTTGTTCATATAAGCGCCGCAGATTCAACTTTTCTGGGCGAAGAAAAACCCCACACCTGTTCTCATTCTCGCCAAAGGATGGCCAACCATCCAGGGGATTGGTGCGTTCTATCGCCAACTTCTTTAAAAGTACCTGCCCCCAGGACCATCCATCATGCTCACCCCCCACGGACCAGCTTCACATGATCGTTATGAATCCTGCCACTGCGGATTCAAATGGGATTTGGGAGGGTTTTTTGGGGGAGGGGCAGAGCTGTTTTGTGCACTTTTAAAAATCCTATGTTTTTTATAAAAAAAAACATTTTATTTTAGCTCACGGCGACAAAGATCTTCAAGCACTGAGAATGAGCTGTCAGCAAGAGAAGACAAGCTTTCCCTCCCGCTCTCTGACACACACAATTCTGCGCTCTCAGTGCTCCCCAGTCTCGGGAAGTGGGAGCAGGAACAAGGCTGGAGAAAGGGATTTGCAGATCCAAATACTCGCAATAATAGCCAGCACAATTATAGTGAACAGCAAAAAGAAAATTGAAGCCCGCGTTTTTATCAGGGTTAAACAAAAAGCGCAGCGTTTTCTATCGGTCGGCACACGTAACACCAACCAACGCTAAACTTACTTTGAAAGTCGTGCGCTAAGCGTGAAAATCCACCAGATCGTTCCTGCGATGCGAGGAGGCATTTTGGCATTCCATAGTCGGGGTTAACGGGGAGAAATCCTTTCTCTGAAACGGTTTCTCAAATTTCTGACCCTTCACGGAGATTCAATTAAAAAAAAACACACACACACACAGCCCAGCCAAAGCATTCTCAAAGTGACGCAGAGATGGTTTCCCGACAGTTTTCCAAGCGCCTGTGTCACGGCTCGCCTCCCGGGCACTGGGCTCCCAGAGGCTACGCTCCTGCCGGGGGGAACACGCTCAGCACTGAGCTCCAGCCACGCTGTCCTCCCACAGCCAGGAACCCGCTGCGTCTGCGATACCGCTAAACTGGAAACAGAAACTTGGTGGAGAGACGCACTGGAGGATTTGCAAGAGAAGTGAGCCAAAATGGGTAGCGGCTGCAGAAAAGACGGGCCGAACGGTCAGCTTCTGGGCAGCAGGATTCCAATGGGACTCTCAAACACAGGACGCCTCCTATTTTAATCTCACTAGGAGATTAAAACCATCCTATTGGTTATGTTCGTGAGTTTATTTATCCGGAAAGTTCGGTGTAACTGGGAAATTTCAACTTTTCTTGGATGGGACGGACATGCTTTCCGGTTGATGCCTGCTTGGTTTTAGACTTGCACTTGGATCCTGGTCCGACACGGCTGCGGGCAGTCCTGAGGAGTTGGTGGAGAGCTGGGGATGTATCAGGCAGAGACTGGCAGACTGCCTAGATTTCCATCACAAGGAACCCCCGTGGTGTTATCCAATACTGCATTCATCCGCAGACAGATTAGCCTGTAAAAACATGCTTCATGCAGTCCCACTGAATGCAGAAGAGGAATTACCAAAAATAATTGAGCTATTAAGGATTGCAAGTTGATGCCAAGCCCTTGGCCATTGTCACGATAATGTTTTAGCAAGCTTTGAGACCAGGCAGGAGCCACAAAAATGCATTTGGTGGAAATGCTGTATATGAGAAGCAATTGTGTCACCAGTTTGCACCGGGGCAGCTGCAGTGTCGTTTGCAGAGCACCTTGCTATCAACCTTGAAACACTCGTCAGGAGAGAGGGCCCCACCTCGATCACTGTGTGAAGATCACCCACACTCTTCAACCTTGACACTAACTCCAGGAAAATTTGTAAGTGCTCAGACAGCCCCCGGACGTCTTGCCCAGTCTGGGCTGGAGTTACATGCACTGCTCTCACAAGCCCTGTAGAGATTGGCAGCGATGCAGTCCCATGTTAGTGTCTGAATTGTCCAACGTGGGTCGGTAATGCAGTTGTTGTTGTAATGCAGGCAACTCCAACATGAGTCCACCCTTCCCTCCCCAGACTCACCCTGCCTGAACCGCGTATATTGGAATCACTGCGGTAAATTGTAAAAACTCACAATAAAGTTGCAATATAATTACAGCTTCATCATTCCACATCTGTCTTCAGAAAGAAAACATTTGGCCACATTCCTTGGTGAATTTCTTAGACCGAACTGTTTATTCTGACCGAACGAGAAGGGAGATTGATGACATTCAAGGTATGTTGTGCAAATTGAATAGATGCATTAAGGACTGGCTTTGACGCAGATAAATGCAACCTTTCATTTATTGAAACAACAAACGTGGGAACTTACACAGCTCAATGTTATTCATCAGCATAAACTAGAGAGTTGGGAATGATTATTGACCATTTACTGAAAGTATATCCGTCAATGTGAGTTTATTAGAGAATTTAGTCGCGTTGGAATGTACTTGGATTATAAATTCAAATAAATAATACTACCATTGTAGCAATCCTTACAGAAAGCAGGAACATTTGCAAATTAGACGAGATAACTTTTCGTTTATTCTGAGTTTGTTGCTATTTTCTGAAAAAGCAGCTTCTCTTTTGCTGGAATGCCTCTGGAGGAAACACCAATTTCAGAAATGCATCAATGTTTTCATATCCCAAACTACACTTGACATGTTAAAATAAAATGTTGCCAACAAAATGGAAACATAGTTGTTGAGAAAATAAATGGGCGCGCTCTTCAGACCTTTTAAAATCTCTGGCGCATGCTTAAGCCATGGATATATTTTCAAACAGGAATTATTCTAATTCTCAATTCCTTACCGTTTCTATTTTTCATTTATTGCTAGCCTTGTTTTACGTTTTTGCAGCCAATCGCATCCTCAGATCCAAAGGTTCACCATGCTGACCCAATGCGGGCATGTATTTCCTCGACATAAAATTATTTTTAGGTTGACAGGAAGTGCAGCTTTTATTGAACATGATAAATAGGAACCTAAATGTCAGTCAAGCTCAGACAAAGTGCACTGCAGATTTCAAAATGCAAGGCAGATCCTTACTCCAATCTCTGAGTATTTTTTTGTGTCCTTAACAATGAAAAATGCCACTCATTCCCTTTGCCTTTTTATTATCTGAGGAACTTTTACCATGGCTAAAGAGCCCCATCTACCCTTTACGTTACACCTCTGGGCTCAAATCTAATAGAGTTTAGATCAGAGTGGTGCTGGAAAAGCACAGCAGGTCAGGCAGCATGGAGAAGCAGGAAAGTCAACATTTTGGGCAAAAGCCCTCATTCCCGATGAAGGGCTTTTGCCCGAAACGTCAATTTTCCTGCTCCTCGAATGCTGCCTGACCTGCTGTGCTTTTCCAGCACCACTCAGATCTAAACTCTGATTTCCAGCATGTGCAGTCCTCACTTTTGCCTCAAATCTAATAGAACTAAGTACTCCCAGTCAATGTCACTCAGCGTTCATAGCCAACTACCTCATCTTCAGTTATTGGAGCTGAGTAGAGTCAAACTTGCACACAACCCTTCCTATTCAGAGGCAGGAATATTGCCAATCAGTCACTTTGAAATAAGTGTAAAAAGAAGCTATGTTTGAGATCAGATTATATTCTAATGATTCAGGAAAATACCACTGTAATGCTTAAATGTCCACAATATTGTGCAGTACAGAAGATAAGCTGTAACTGCTGACTGGGCCTTGGAGATCAAAAGGTATACAGATCAAAGGCTGAACTTGTAGTAAGTATTCTGAAGTTGCAGTAAGTATTCTAAAGCCAGATGGCAGAGATAGGACAATTGTCTGAATGTAAGGATTCATGCAGGTCTTGGACAAAGCTTGAGCAAGGGGTCAGTGGTGCTTGCAAGAAGATGGTGCAACAGGAGAGAGTACTTTCATAAATGTTTGCTTTCTCTTCCAAAGATTCCAACTACCATTATTTAGTCTCATGTTATTTAAATTTTGAATTTTCAATTAAAAACCAAGGCCTCTGAAATCTCAGAAAAAAGACCTTTGTTTTAAGTTAAATAAACTGATCTGTATTTGAATTTGCAAAAGTCTAATGCAAGCTATCATTCTGTTGTTATCTGCTGTTAGAGTTTACTAATATGTCTAACCAAGGCTGTGTGTAATATTTGACTTTTCATACGTATATTTTTTGCTACTGACTAAGGAGGAAAAAAGGGAAAAAATAATTCTGATTTCATTCACCCTGAAAAGTACAGGAATTCATCAAAATCTAACAAATGAAAACTGTCAAAAGAAGTTCGATAGTAATGTACTAGAATGTCCTGGACACATTCTACACAGCCTTTGATTAATAATTAAATTATGACAGGCAAGAATGACATCTTAGTCTTAATCTTCCAAAGTTATCAAGTTATGAATGTTTTAATCTGAAAGACAATTAAACATTTATTACTCCAGATACCCTTCAGCAACCCATGAAATTAAAGAGCACAGAGCACATTGTCAGAAGACAAAATTGTTTGATGCTGTACTGGCATTCATTCTCACATCTCAGAAATAAAACTCTATTGTGTTTATTGGTATATTGATATTAGCATAGAAAGTGGATCAGCTGACTAAAAAACTGTAGTGAAATATTACTGTGTGCCAAACTATGATTGAAATAACATATCAGGTATAATTCATTTATTATTTTTCATGAAGACAAAGTATAAACATTAATATTCCATTGGTCAGCTCACTGGACTATGATTTACAGTTCAGTGAATATCCAGAGTTCCTAATCAGAAATTGTTTAATCTCTATCTATGCAATAACTGATTCACTTAATTATGTTCCCAAAACACAGGACAGATCAGCTACATCACAAAGTCAACCTTCAGATCTCACTATTACAAGACAAACACCCATTCAGACTAAGTTCAAACACAAACCCTGAAAAGGTCAGGAATTGTCCAGTTTGTTTTATTTGGATTAATGCTACTTTTATATCAAGATTTAAATTGAATTTAAGAAGATGAATCTATTTTATAAAACTGTCCATAATGCTGAATAAAATGTCTGCTGTTGTTGTAAAGCTCTGCATAGATTGAACTGTAGTTGTAACAAATCTGAGATGGGGAAAATGTTTTTTGGTTATACTTGGTAGTAGAACTATATTGGGGAGAAAGTCAGGTCTGCAGATGCTGGAGATCAATGAAGAAGGGCCTGTGCCCGAAACGTCGAATCTCCTGTTCCCTGGATGCTGCCTGACCTGCTGTGCTGTTCCAGCAATAAAGTTTCAAAGTAGAACTATATTACAGACCTACACTATGGAAGTGGTGCTTTAACTTAGGAGAAGCTCTTGAGAACTAGCATTCAGTCAGAGAAACAATGTTTTGCAGAACTGTGCGTACCCAGCAAGAGAAACATGATTTAATAAAAAATAAGGGAAATGCTGGGAATATGAAAGAAACAAAACATTGAAAGTACTCAACAGATCTGGCAGCATCAGTGAAATGGAGGGAGATGCTGAGTATAATGTCGAGTTGAATAAGACTTCTTCAGAAGAAACAAGCTGTTGATTTCCATACAGACACACTAATGCAAAATGATGTAATAATTATGGTAATGTGAGATGTTTACACTAATTAGCCACAAAACAAAAGTACAAGCCAATTTCTTATCACATTAAGCAGCATAGCGTATTTGGTAAGTTACTTTGCTGAGCTTTATGAAAACTATAGTTCTTCCACATAATGACATATGTTTTTCCAAAAAAAAACTGAAGTAAGCTAGAACATAATGCTTCAATATTTTTGAACTGATTTTTTTAATGTGAATCTGTTGTTTTTTACTTGCAATTTTTAGAAATTCCATAACTAGATTCATATATACTGAAATAGAACTATTCATTTCAATTGCATCTGAATAAGGTCAGCTGAAATTAAAACAATAGCTTCACATATAATCTTATTTACAGAATGGTGTTAATTTTTAGCAGTAGAGAAATGGATTACTTTGTTGAAGTTATCGCACATAAAACTTGTCCATTGTAGTAATTCAGTGTACTGTCATTAATGTGGGCTGAGTTTTTTCTTTATTATGTCAAAGTTCTTGGGACTGAATTAGATTAATGGACTTTAAGCTGCAGAGGTCATGGGGGATTGTGAGTAGAGAGCAGCTGATAGCAAGGGGAATATTGGTGTGATCAGGGAGGGGCAAAGTCAGATCCATTCAGTATGAACTAATAGCAAATAGCCAAAGTTACTCATGAGTTCTTTCTGAATTACATTGCATCAATAATTCCCGTTATAAAAATAACATTAAAGCAATGGGAAGAATGACCAAATCTTCCCCCAGGAGTAGACCATAAATTACCACAAGTAGGAACTTAGCAGTTTCAGTCTGCACAGCACATAGATGCCTCAGTGTGTCTGAATTTGAAAAGCATATTGGAAGAGAAAAAAAAGCACAAAATGTCTGCTTAATCCGAGGCCATGATTCCATCCAGGAACCACAAAAAGTAAAGAAACATTTTGAGTGTACTTTGTACATAAAGGCATGTCACGAGTGCCCAGTGTTGGCATGCAAGTGAGCATGTTAAAATCATTACTTGCATTCAGAGAATGTATTACTAATGTAGAACATGCTATTCAAAGCATAGAATTGATCATTTGAGTAACATTGGCACCAATTGGGTTTGTTAATATAGAGGAATACTCTGTAATCACTTCCCATGAATTATGAACACAATGTCTTCATACTGCCCATATTTTAAGGGAACTTTTGACAGTTTTTCTTACAGGTATTGTTTCTTACTTTTTTAACCCTGTATGGAGCAACACTCATCTTTGGTGATTTCAAATTTGATTGTATAATCCTCTCTGGTTTCACTTTTCCCATTTTCTCCCATAACCTGTCCCAACATCTAAACTGTCATATCTATCACAGCAACAGCCTTGCAATCAAGCAATCCCATGTGGCCTCCATCACCATTTCAATCAAAAGACAAAGTCATTTCCAACCAATTCCTTTTATCACTCATCACAAACCCCTTTTACCCTCGAAACTCTATTTCCTTCCACAGTATAATAGCTTAGCAAATCTGACTGAAAAAGAATGTCATTTATTGCTGAACACCAAAATAGAGCCACTATTCATGGTGCACAAAGGCTAATCCCAGCCTGGGACAGACAGTTCTGCAGTCACATGCCTAGGTCTGCTTTATCTTTCTTTTTTTCTACCCTGAAGCATTCTCACACTTTTTTTTATAAACTACTAACCATCACCAGTAATTTACATGCAAATCCCATTAAGGGCAAGGCAAACCAACAAAAGTGAGGACGAGAGTAGGGAGTAAGGGCAGGAGCTAGATCAAAACAGCATTGGAAGGGACTATAGAACATTGTAGCCCCCACGATGCCCACCTCTGGGTCAATTACAAAGGACTCAGGTGATGAGTTCCAGCTGGGCAGGCCATTGCCTGGTTCCAAGATAACTCATACACAGTGAGCTCACAATGAGATTCATGAGTGATTCCCCATGGGCCTGGTAGGTGTTATCCCATCCCTTCCCCTCTGAAACAGAAGGCTCCCCCTCGATACTGTGATGATGGGGCCTCCTGCACCATTTTGCCCATGGCCCCATTCCTGTTGCTTCCCAGGTCTTGTCGATGGTTGTATAATAAATACGTAAACATCTGTTCCGTAAAGACTGTTGAAGAGTCATTACAGACAGCTCATCCTCAGTGACATGTCCGTTAAAACAATCACCTCTGAGGAGGGTTCCTGCCGGAGGTGTTCAACGTGAATTATTTTTCTTTTGTGATTTTCTCTCCATATGCAATACCAGTTCCTTTTCTTCTCAGCATAATTCCCAGAATTGCCCCCAGCGAGCTGTCACTGAAGTTCCTTACATGGACCATATCTAATTTTTAAACATCTAGGAAGAACGTTAACTTCCTTGGAGTTCCTTTCTTATGGCATTCACCCATCTTTTCGACAGGGTATAATCCATTCTTGTTGATATTGTACCCGAGCTACATTACTTCATTCTCCTGGGAAACATTTTTCCTTTTTTTAGACAGCCTCAGAAAAATGCCATAAGACCTCTCCCAAACAGTCTACATATTTCTTTGCAGTAGGTCCTGAGATTAAAATGTCATCTAAATAGGCTGCCACTCTGTTCTCCATTTCTCTTTGGAAGATTAAGCAAGCTGAAAATACCCCAAAGAGTAAACGAGTGTATTCCTACAGTCCTTTTTGAGTATTTATAGTCATAAATACTTCTTAGATGATCTCTCAAACTCCAGTTGGAGTTAAGTATAGCTCATATTAAATGTGAAAAATATGTGATGCCCACGCAGCTTTTCATAGTCTTCCATGTGTGGCATAGGATATCTCTCATCTTCCGCTTCGGAACACTTCAACCCCAGGGCATCAATGTGGACTTCAACAGTTTCCTCATTTCCCCTTCCCCCACCTCACCCCAGTTCCAAACTTCCAGCTCAGCACTGTCCCCATGACTTGTCCTACCTGCCTATCTTCCTTTCCACCTATCCACTCCACCCTCCTCTCTGACCTATCACCTTCATCCGACCCCCATTCATCCATTGTACTCTTTGCTACCTTCCCCCACCCTCCTTCCTGACCTATCACCTTCATCCCCACCCCTATTCACCTATTGTACTCTATGCTACCTTCTCCCCACCCCTACCCTCCTCTCATTTATCTTGCCACCCTTCAGGCACTCTGCCTTTATTTCTGATGAAGGACTTTTGCCCGAAACATCGATTTTCCTGCTCCTCGGATGCTGCCTGAACTGCTGTGCTTTTCCAGCACCACTCTAATCTAGAATCTGGTTTCCAGCATCTGCAGTCATTGTTTTTACCTATCTGTCTAAGCAGGATGCTCTATTGACTGTCAACTCATAATCCCCACAAAGATGGACCAAGTTGTCAGGTTTTACAATTGGGACAATTGGTGTGGCCCTTTCAGCAAATTATATTGGCTGTATGATGCCAGGTTCCTTTCGATGTTCTAACTTGGCCTCTTCTCTGGGGCTTAGGGGACTGGCTGTGCCTTAAAGTATTTAGATCAGGCCTCTGGATCTACATTAATCTAGGCCCTGGCACCTCTTATCTTCCTGAGGCTTTCTTGGAACATTTTGGGATACTTCCCAAAGACTTCATACAGATCACTGGTACCTGGTTTAAAGATCCATTGCCAATCCAAGTGGATTTTCTGTTGTCAGTCCATTCCCAAAGGTTGAAATCTGATTCTTGCACCACCACCAAGGGGAGTCGGACTGTATGTTGCCCCTGCATAACTGGGGTTACAGTGGTCCCAATAAAATATAAGGGCTCCTCCAGTGCATGAGGCCAATTTAACCTCGCAGGCTTGAAGGCAAGATGCCCCATTGGAGTTTTCTAAAGGTTTTCTTCCCCAGCAATAGAGTCAGTCATACCCATGTCGACCTCCACGTCCAGGGGGTTGGCCACTTACCTGAAGTTTTGTCTTAATTGGGAACACTTTGGGAACAGTGTTACAGAGACGTACAGCATGAAAATAGACCTATCAGTCCAACCCATCCATGCCAACCACATAGTTTGCATTAATCAAATCCCATTTGCCAGCATTTGGCCCAAGGGCCTTTAAGCCCTTCCTAGTCATATATCCATCCTTTTAAATGTTGTAATTGTACCAGCCTTCACACCTCCTATGTCAGTACATTCTATACATGCACCACCCTCTGAGTGAAAAAGTTGCCCTTTTTCAATCTTTCCCCTCTCACGCTAAACCTATGCCCTCCAGCTTTGGACCTCATTGGGGAAAAGACCTTGACTATTCACCCTGTCCATGTCCCTAATGATTTTATTAGCTTCCATAAGGTCTCCCTTCCTCCTCCAACACTCCAGGGAAAATAACCCCAGCCTATTCAGCCTCTCCCTGTAGCTCAAACCCGCCAATCCTGTCTACATCCTTGTAAATGTTTCTGAACCATTTCAAGTTTTACAAAATATTTCCTTTTGCAGAGAGACCAGAATCGAATGCAGTATTCCAAAAGTGGCCTAACCTGTTTGTACAGCCGCAACATAACTTCCCAACTCCTATATCAATGCACTAACCAACATAGGCAAACATACTAAACGCTTTCTCACTATCCTGTCTACCTGTGACTCCGCTCTCAAAGAACTATTAACCTGCACCCCAAGGTCTCTTTGTTCAACAACACACCCGAAGACCTTACCATCAAGTGTATAAGTCCTGCCCTGATGTGCCTTACCAAAATGCAGCACCTCAGATTTATCTAAATTAAACTCCATTTACCACTCCTCGGTTATGCAATTCAGCTGTATCAATTCTTCATCCTTGGGTTAATTTATATGTGAAGTCCTGTCTTTAGGTGACTTCTTCACCCTGTACACTTCACCTGTATCAGTAGCTTTGTCTGGCGCAGACCCTATGACTACAAATGTGGCATGGACATCCTTGCTTGTCTCTGTAATTTGGAGAAAATTTCTGTCAAGTTCTGGAACTTTGCAGCCTCCAACTCCAACCACCCTTCATTAAATCCCTACAGAGTGGAAAGAGGCACTTCAGCCCATCAAGTATGCAGCAACCCTCCAAGGACTATCCCACCCAGACCTAGCCCACCAGCTTATTCCCATAACCCCCAATATACCATGGCTAATCCACCAAGCCTACATATCCCCGGACACCACAGGGCAATTTAGCATAACCAATCCATCTAACCAGTACAGTTGGACAGGCTTTGGACTGTGGGATGAAACTGGAGCACTCAGCGGAAACCCATGCAGACACGGGGAGAACATACTGATTCCACACAGTCACACAAGACTGGAATTGAACCCAGGTCCCTGCATTATGAGGCAGGCTAACCACTGAGCCATCTGTCTTCTTTGGCAACGAATGGAAGCTGTGAGTATTGTCCACTGGGAACTTGACTCTGCAGTAGGGGGGGTAACTCAAGACTGAGGATGGTACCATTTATACACCATGAAGCTTCCTAGCCTATTTGTCATAATTGCTATAGGGAAGAGCCAACTTTCTTGAGGTCCAGATCTGTGTTAGTCAGTAACTTCCTTTGGATCGCAATATTAATAATTCCACAAACTAAGCAATTCCTTCGCAATTCTTAAAGTGCTGGCCCATACTCACAGTGTTCTGCCAATTTCCACAGAGTCGTCAAGAAGTTAGTAACTGTTTCCCCAGGAACTCTGTTTGCAGTGTGAACCTATTACACGGCAATATGACAGATGGTTTGGGGACATAGTGTGCCTCTACTGTCCATTAAAAGCTTTTACATCCAGAGCTGCCCAGGGAGGTTAAACTCCTTACGATGCTGAAAGGCATGTTCATGTAGTCATGAGATGACATTTTGTTGGTGATCCCCTTCTATCCTGTTTGCCTAAAAAAACAGTATCTCATTCTTTCGATGTATTGGCACCAATCCTCCACATTCACATCATAAGATTACAGTTGCCCATTGAGCAGCAGTTGCAATATTTCACCATCATGGTCTTACCAGGTTCATTTGAAAGGCAAGGCTGTCCGAAAATGTTCTGCACTGTCATCGCCAGTATAATAACTCAGGAAGCCAGACTGGAAAGGAACACTATTTTGTGGCATACAAAGGTTAATCCCAGCTCGGACAGACAGCTCTGCAAAATTGGAAGTGCTATCACACACAACTGAATGTTTCATTTCCAACCACCAAATATACTGTGACCTTTTTTTTTGTTTTTAATTATTAACCATCACCAGTGAATCACCCAAGCAGCCAATTAGGTATTTACATACAAAGCTTGTTACAGGCAGTGCAAACCATCATAAGTGAGAGAGGTGTAGGGAGTGAGAGAAGGGATTAAATCAAAATGGAGTTAGAGGGGGAAATGAAGCACTGCATCCCCCATGGTGCCCACCTCTATCTAAAGGCATCGAGAGCATTGGTGGACCACCACGTGCTCCCTCTCCAATGACACCCAGGCACCAACATAACCATGGAAAAGGGGCAGAGAGTCAGCAGAAACGACCCCCACTACAACCCACTGGCTCGACCTGTTTAGAGCCAGCCTGGCCAGGAGCAGACCCACAAGGAGATTCTCCAACTTTCCCACACCCCTCCACACTGGATGCCCAAAGATCAGGAGAGTAGGGCCAGAGTGCAACCAAAAGGACCAACAAAAGACTTTTCAAATAACTAAAAAGGGAGTGCAAAAGCCTGAGTCTGCTATTTTTCCCCCTTTATATCCAGAAGTGATCTTACACACAACTGAATGTATTTTTCCCCATCATCAAATCACTGTGACTTCTTATTTTACTATTAGCTGTCACCAGTAAATCACCTGTGCAACCTGGGTCTGCTTTGTCTTCTTTTTAGTCTGTCTGTCCAAAAAGGTCATTACATTCCTCTTGAGCAGGTGGGTCTTGAACCCAGGCTTCCTGGCTTCGAGCTGGGTCTGTTTTATTTTTATTATCCGGGATTGTTGTTACACACAACCAAATGGCTTTCCCACTACCAAAGAACCGTGACCTTTCTTTCTTTGTTTTTAACAATTAAACACCACCAACACCAGTAAAACACTCATGCAGCCAATTGGATATTTATAAGCAAGCCCATTAAGGGCAATACAAACCATCAAAAGTGAATGTTTGGCATGGAGAGAGAGAAGGGATGAAATCAAAACTGAGTCACAGAGGGAAATAAAGCATAGTATCCCTGCAATTCCCAAATGGGTCTGCTTTATGTTGTTGAAGAGAATGATGAATGCTATAGTATTTATTTTAATCAACCTGTTCAACCACATTGTGAACAAATCTGAGATTGGTAAGATTTGATCCCAGGCTTCCTGGCTCAGAGGTAGGGAGCTGAAAATATGTTGCTGGAAAAGCGCAGCAGGTCAGGCAGCATCCAAGGAGCAGGAGAATCGACGTTTTGGGCATGAGCCCTTCTTCAGGAATGAGGAAAGCAGGCTAGGATAAAAGGTAGGGAGGAGGGACTTGGGGGAGCGCCGTTGGAAATGCGATAGGTGGAAGGAGGTTAAGGTGAGGGTGATAGGCCGGAGTGGGGGTGGGGGCAGAGAGGCACACTTTCCTCATTCCTGAAGAAAGGCTCATGCCCAAAACGTCGATTCTACTGCTCCTTGGATGCTGCCTGACCTGCTGCGCTTTTCCAGCAACACATTTTCAGCTCTGATCTCCAGCATCTACAGTCCTCACTTTCTCCCTCAGAGGTAGGGACACTACTACCATACCATCGGAGCCCTCTGGGTCAGCTTTATTTATTTATCTGTTTTCTTATATATGGAAATTTAATTACACACAACTAAACAGCTTTCCACCACCAAATCACCATGATTTGATTTTAACAATTAATCACCCTCAGTAAACACCTGTGTAACTAATTCAAAGTTTACATGCGAAAGCCCATTATGGAAAATGCTGGCTGTTTTGTTTTTTTTGTAGCCATTGGGTTTGCTTTATACCTTTATGCATCCTTGGTCTGCTTTATATTTTATCCTTTTTGTTATACCCAGAAGTGCTATCATGCACAACTGAATGACTTTCCCGCTACCAAAATCACTGTGACTTTTACATAGAGTCATAGAATCATAAAAATGTACAGCACGGAAACAGACCCTTCAGTCCAACTCGTCCATGCCGACCAAATATCCCAACCCAATCTAGTCCCACCTGCCAGCACCTGGCCCATGTTCCCCCAAACCCTTCCTATTCATATACCCATCCAGATGCCTTTTAAATATTGCAATTGTACCAGCCTCCACTACTTCCTCTTGCAGCTCATTCCCTAAGTTGCCCCTTAGGTCTCTTTTATATCTTTCCCCTCTCACCCTAAACCTATGCCCTCTAGTTCTGGACTCGCCCACCACAGGGAAAAGACTTTGCCTATTTATCCTATCCATGCCCCTCATGATTTTGTAAACCTCTATAAGGTCAACCCTCAGCCTCCGACGCTCTAGGGAAAACAGTCCCAGCCTGTTCAGCCTCTCCCTTTAGCTCAAATCCTCCAATCCTGGAACATCCTTGTAAATCTTTTCTGAACCCTTTCAAGTTTCACAACATCTTTCTGATAGGAAGGAGACCAAAATTGCATGCAATATTCCAACAGTGGCCTAATCAATGTCCTGTACAGCCGCAACATGACCTCCCAACTCCTCTACTCAATACTCTGACCAATAAAGGAAAGCATACCCCTTTTTAGCTACGCACTACCACCAGTAAGCCCCTGTGTAGCCATTTAAATATTTATCAGTAAAACTCATTATGGATGGGTTTTCTTTATTTTATTTAACCTGTTTTTCTAATCAGCGTGTTCAGAGATGTTAAACTTGTGCAGACTTGAATCTGGGCCTCCTGGTCCAGGAGTAAGGACACTACTACTTTACTACAAGAGAGAACCTTTGGGTCTTTTCTTTAAATATTAACAGATTGATTGTAACCATCATGCAATATTTGACCACAAGATGTACTTCAGGTCCCATATCACAAGAACTGCCTATTTTACTATTGTTTCCAATACCAGTTTCCACCCTGCCTAAATGGAATTCAATGTAGCTAAGTGTGAGGTGATTCACTTTGGGAAGAATAACAAAAAGATGGGGTACTGGGCTAATGGTCGGATACTTGGTAGTGTGGATGAGCAGAGGGATCTTGGTGTCCATGTACACAGATCTCTGAAAGTTGCCACCCAGGTAAATAGTGCGGTGAGGAAGGCATATGGCGTACTGGCTTTTATTGGTAGAGGAATTGAGTTCCGGAGTAACCTTTTCCCATGTATGGAGTCGGGTATTACAAGGGGGCATAGCTTTAAATTAAGGGGGGGTAGATATAGGACTGAAGTTAGGGGTAGGTTCTTCACTCAGCGAGTCGTAAGTTCATGGAGTGCCCTGCCAGTAGCAGTGGTGGACTCTTCCTCTTTATGGGCATTTAAGCGGGCATTGGATAGGTATATGGAGGATAGTGGGTTAGTATAGGTTAGGTGGGCTTGGATCGGCGCAACATCGAGGGCCAAAGGGCCTGTACTGTGCTGTATTCTTCTATGTTCTATGTTCTATGTTCTGTTTAAACTGAATCACTTATCTATGCATTTGTCATCGCTCACCCAGACTACAGCAATGCTTTCTTAGGTGGTCTTCTATCCTGTATACATATTTAAGAGACGGGAAGGTTAGCAAGCCGAGATTGAGCATGCATAAAAAATTATTCTGATATTTTATAATTTGCCTCAGATGATGACATGACAAGAACATACAGGCTATGAAGAAGATAGCTATTAAATAAGATATATTTTAAAAATATGAGCAGCCTGAAGCCAAGCTGCAGGGGTAGGAGAAAGGGGTGGGGATATTGTTAAAGAACAAGCAGAAGCCTGGTAGCTACTGTATGAAGTCGCATGAGTTCATTACATTCTGAATGATCAATTTTTTTCCTTAGGGTTTTATTATATATTTTAATGAATGATTTTTGATAAACATGTACATAATTTATCCAGAAAACTTTGATTTTGAAAATAAAAAATGACTAATGTTTAATACTATACATTGCACCTTTATCAGAGGCAAAATGAAAGTGCCTTTATTGAAACACACTGATGTAACTAAATCCTGTGACACTTGAATCAATGGGTCAGCTATTTCTACAGCACTTGATGTATCATTTGTAGAGCCTGCTTGAAAGATGTGTCATGAATTTTCTTGGGTAAACTGACCCTGATGTGTGGCAGTCACATATGGTATTGCCTTTGTGATACAGCATACTCTGGGTATGGGGGTTTATTTGCTTTTAGAATATTTCTGAATACTTGCCGACTGTTGGTAATCTGCCTCTGTTCTTCTAGCCACATGTCCACTTAAATGTTTTCAACACACACAACTCTGTTTGTGTCATGCTATTGCAAGTCTTTGTATTTCCCATTCATGCCCCAAACTTTGAAGCTGACCTCTATTGCATCATATAGTTTCCAGTCAGTCTTTGCTTTGAGAAAGCACACAACAGAAGATAGTGGTATTGTGGAAATGTCACTGGACTGATCATAAACAGACCCAGGATATAGCTCCTGGGATGACAGTATAAATCCATCAGAGTAGATGCAGAACCTCCAAAACATAAGGGATCAGTGGCCTAATGGATAAGGCACTAGCCTCCTGAACCAGGGAATGCTGATTCTAGTCTCATCGACATGAAGCAAACCTCAGAGCAGAAACCAATAGCAAAACCTTTCTATAAAAACTCTGTGACAGTCTTTGTTGGATTTTAATGACAGATATCACAGGATGTGGTGGTAGATTGGGAAAGGTGTGTTAATGGGACCAGTGATGATGTAATTGGACTAATAATCCAAATTCTTGGCTAATCCTATGGGGGCATGAATCCAGATCTCATTATGAAAATAGTGAAATTTGAATTTAATATAGAGCTTCTGTAATTGTTAGAAAACCCATCTGATTCACTATTGCCCTTTCGGGAAGCTAATCTGCTGGGCTTACCTGATCTGGCTTACACATGACTCTGGACCCACAACACTATGGTTGATTCTTAATTATTCTGGGCAATTAGTGATGGAAAATAAATATCCACGTCACATGAATGAAAAAAAAAGCATGATTTAACTGAATGGTAGGATGCCTTGGAGGGGTGAATGACCTATTGCTGTTCCTACAAGTGGATAGTAATAACAACATTTTTAGTAAAATGATCTGCAAAAAGACAAATGACTACTGCATTGATCTTACTTTAAAAGCATTTTCCTCTATTACTGAATCATAAAGTGACTTCACAAGGTTCATGGCTATATTGCCACCTTCATATAACAGCAATCACTAGTACACCTTCTACACCCCTAAGTATCACTTCGCTTTTGCTGCTTTTTCTTAAATCCTTAAAGTCCTGTAAGATATTAATTTTGAGTGCTGTGTGTTTAATGACAGTGAAGCCAAAGGTTTAAGTTCTTTTTTTCTGAAAGTAATTGTCTTGCTTCTGGAGTGTGGCAGGAAATGCAAGAGATTGGTATATTTTACTAAACCAAATGTATTTTAGAAATGCCAGTTGTTTCTAACGTGTGATAACCCAATATGCACAGTTAGACCTGTTGTTGTGGTACTGCAAGTCAAATTGCAAAGTGTAGCTATTGCAAATCAATTGCATATGAAGGTATGTCATTATTATTAGACTACATACATGCAGCTTTCCAACTTCGGCCTGCATATTAATATTTTCATTTGGATGAAGAAGTTTGATTTTTCAAAGGCTGTGATCATTGTGCTCTGTCTTCGGCGGACAGTGGCTTTTCTTTCAGAAGATAATAATAATCATGGATCAAATGAAGCAATATCTTCTGCTGTACAATTTAGACTGCATTGAAGTTTAATGGCATCAGGCAAAACTTATTTGATGATGAAGTTTCCTACTTTTAAAATATTTGAGGTTGTTTGATAGGTGCCTTAGTGGATTTTAATTGCCCTATGAATGATTAAAGTCAGATTTCAAAGTCAAATTGCTGTATAATTCTAAGCTCATTTTCACTTCTCCTGGGCTAGCATTCAACTATGTTCATTATATCTTTTTCTGTTATATATTCTGAAGCTTGCTCAATCTATTATGCTAAAACACAGAAGCAAGTACTTTTGACAATATCAACATTTTTTGATTGTCATTATTGCCAACATAATGGCAATCTCTACATGTTGCAGACTTCATTTATGTATTTGTGTTTAAAATACTCACTGCCATATATCAAGACCAGCAATTTGTTCCAAGCATCTTCCCAGCATCTATTGGTGTTGTTTGATCTCCTGTGTGGCAGTTTCACATGCCTTCTGAATACTGATACATTTTCTCTTATCTGTTTAGGGAGCTGTTCAACATGACATTATACTACACATATACATCTCCATTCGTAGACTGTGTTTGATGTGCTTTGCATTTTCCTTCCATTTTCCATGGAGGCTGCATATTCCCCAGCTGGAATAGACCACAGGCATTATTTATACCAGTTAACCAGCTGTTCACCGAACTTGTCTTCATGCATGTGCTTTTCAAATGACTCTTCAACTATGAATTTTTTACTATACCGAAGCTTTTGAAAACTTCACAGAGCAGAATTTGTCTGCAAGTGTACAAAACTTATTTAGTTCATGGCCTGCACATGAGAAGTAATGTGGACCTGATGATGAATTTGAGAACTTTTAGTGAATATTATTATCCTGATCCTCACTTCATAGTTTCATTGCTGCTTTGTTAAGATGCTACTTAGTAAAAAAAAGTAGCTAAATCTGTTAGCCATGCTTTTGATGATATTTGTTGAGCGTGATATCAGTTTTCACTTTACGAATGACTGGTGTGTCAAATGGTGGATCCATCTTGAATTATGTAAAAGGCAAACACTGAAGGAATTTGTATTGAATGGAGTGAGAATTTTTTTTCCATTCGAATCATTGCAAACATGGGATAATTGCTGTTATAAATTGCTTTAACTTCAGAAAATAATATAAAGCATTTCTTAAAATGCAGTCTTGTTCAATTCTATGAAAAAGTATAAACAAGCATTCTACAATTATTGGCAACAGACAGGAAACTCCCAGTGAAGCTCACAACGGAAACCTATAGCCTTTTAACTATATTGTACATCAACTTGCCAAATGATTTGCACAATTCTTGCAGAATAACTTAAGGGCAATTTATTGACCAAATTGACTTACTGGCAAACCAAATCATTTGTGTTGAGATGTTTTCCTTCACCCAACTCAGGGTAGCGTTAGTCAAATGTCTTGCGTTGTAGCACATGGCCTAGATGGAGAAAACTACAAGCAGAAGCAAGTGGCACTGAGCTGAAGGGTTTGTAGCCAAGAGGCAGTTCTTACACTGCTTATTAACTCTGATTTCGTCACAACAATAAAAGAGTGAGCATAAATGAATTAGCAGGCAATTCTCAGCTAATTTAGATGAGAAAAAGATATTTTATCAAAAAAACGGTGTCACTATCTTGTAGAACTTTCCTTTAATTTCTCATCACACAACTAAAAGAACAGAATCCATTTGTGATGATAGCTACAGTCAGTGGTAGCAATAGTAAATCGGTAAGGGCAACAACTCAAGCGTGTATACATGTACAGTGCTTTTAATGTAATCAATAAAAAGGATCAAATGGAAGAATAATGAGAGTTGGGAAAAGATCTAGGAAGAGCAAAAAAAAATTTTGAAAAGAGAGTTGCTGAGAGAAGGACCGATGGAGGAACACCAGCTGAGATAGTGTGCAGGAGAGAACAAGCTTTATCATCTAATCAGAGAGCCGTGGATTCAAACCTGTCACGGGCAAAGGCAGAATGGGGCAAATTTAAACTATGTTTCCATTTCATCTTTTAAGCCCAAGATAACCCGACATCACTATCTTTTCAGTCTATCCCTTATTGAAGAAGGCTGAAACATGCATCCCAAACCCTGTTTTTGTTTAGTTTTGATCTTGGAAGTAAATGCACAGTAAAATCATTAATATGAAATCAAATGTTTGTTAACAAACAAAAGCATTCAAAACATGGGGGAATTACACACACACACACACACACACACACACACAGGCAAGGTAGAACAATGGAGAAAAGGAAGGAAGTTAGAAATTATGAATTTCTTAAAATTTCAAACATGTTGGTTTTAGTTTGGGTCCAGTGAGTCAGTCTTCTACAGGAAGTCTATAAATTGGTTGATCTTTTAACAGTTCTTTCCTTAGGAGTTGAAATGCAGGTGAATGGCAGTTGAAGTGCAACAATGTTTTATATATAAACATACGTGTGTGTGTGTGTGTGTGTATAAAACATTGCTGCATCTTCGACTGTCATTCATATATATAATACTGGGGAAGCAGCAATACTTCCTGTACGCAGGGGATTAATTCAGATTGGAAGATGAGGTCCAATATTCTTTTGGTGATGAGACTTTTACAGGAGTGTGAGACAGAGAGAGGGAGAATAGGCCTTCAAGCTGCTCACACCTGAAGCTAATCTTCTTGTGATGTTAAGACAGCAGGTGATTTAGAATCCCAGAGCCGTATACTTAAACCATTTCAATCATGTGACAAAGAACAGCCTTTCAGGTGCTAGTTGACAACTTGGTCAACTAATGAGAAGGTCATGAAGCTAAGAGTGTATTTTTTACTTGCCCCATCAGAGTTTCCATTACAGGGTGACGAGGTAACTGCAATAACAATTTTAGTACAACAGGTCTTGATGTTTTCTTTGTCCACACCTGACTACAACCAGACAGCTCGGCTCCAGGTTATTTGAATATCCATACAATGCATGGGGTTTCAGAAGCTTCTGGAAATTTGATTATGCTATCAACTTCAACCATTTTATGAATCCAACAAGGTTGTCCATTTGTAAAAGAAATTGAACTTAAATATGAAAATATAGAAATGTTTACATTTAGCTTTGGGATTTCTCTTCATTCCCTCTGTCCATGACAAACTCCACTGCAGGCATTAGTTTGTAATCTCGGCTGGCATTACGTTGCAGTACTGAGAGACTGCTATACTGTTGGAGATACATCTTTCAGTTGAAACAGTAAACTGTAATACATTGCCTCTTCCCTCAGTTAAATAGAGATGAAATATAATGCATCATTACTTGAAAGAGAATCCTTGGCATCCTAGGCCAGATTTAACTCAAAAACAGCAAATTATCAGGTCAAGTGCCTCATTTGTGGCACTGTGTTTTGTGCAAAGTAGCTGCAATTTCTTGTATTTTAAAGTATGAGAGCACATGTGGGAGTAGCAGAAAGAAGGTTTAATGATAAAAGAAGTGGGAATAGGCTGATGTGGTGGATAAATGGCACTATGGTTCATTTGGCCAAATGGCCTGTTCCTGTATTGAAATAATCGATGTAACTCAACACACAAGTTTTGGGTAAATCTTTAACTCTAAGATCATAACATTAGGCAAACGTTGCTGAATGAAGAGTTATATCTGGTATGTGAAATGTCTAGTCACAGACTCAAGCTAAATTGTTAATTGCAAAACATGCTCAATTTTATTAACAACAGAAGAGTTGAATTTGACTTTGAGTTCTGTTGACTTGGCATTTATGACATGCTCAGAGCTAGGCAGGGAACATTGGAGAGCCTTCACTGGAAGTATCCAATTGCATCTAGCATTAAAAACTGCCAAAAATGTAAAGTGCTCAGGAAGGCAAATGCATTCCTCAGGTGTTTTCAAATTGGAGCTTGTCACAGCTTCACAATACACTGTGTGACATGAGGAGGGCTTTATTGAAGATGCAGACCTTCTCTTTTGGATTTCTGTGCACTTACAATCACATTACACAAATGCAAACAAATGTTGCCTTCATTTTTACTGAATTATTTCACGAGACAACAAGTGTTTTGTTCTAGTGTGAAGGGACAGCAGTTATTAAACGTGACAAAATGCCACACCAAGAGTAATGTTCTGCCTGAATTAATACTAGCTTTTTAAATTTATGACTAATCCAATTGCAATCAATGAATACAGGAAATCAGAACAGCTCCAATGTAAAAGAAGAATTGCGTTGTGACTAAGAAGCTACTTACTGTTCAAAGTGGAAAAACACATTTAATTAAAATGTCTTTGCAAAGATAATTTCTGCATTAAAATCATGAATGTCAATACCTTAGACTAAATTAGAAGGTTTGAACTGTGATTTTTGAGAAGGAAATGTTCTGCTCTGTAAAATCTATTGCATTTTAGCCTTTGGGGATATTTCAAATGACAGCAATTTGGTCACAAAAGTGGGAATGAGGATTACATCAGGACTAATTTAACCATTGGGCTGTTGGCCAAATGCCCATTGCCAAAGGCACTAATCCTAATTAAGCATATCAAATATCGAGATGGCAGTCTTGCTGCTGCAGTCAACAGTTTGTCATGTGCCAATTCCAGCTAGATTTACAATCTCTGGCAAAATCTCTTTCACTAGTTTTCAATCTTGGGATCATAGTGAAAACAGATAATCAATATTCAACTTTCATCATTTGACTTTATCACTTGAGACTTCCATGGACTAAAAATGAATTTTCAAAGGATTTTGCTGACCTAAAGCAGCTATTGAGGGCACCTGACAACCCAGCAAGCCAAAGCTGCCTCAAAATTACCATTTTAAGCAAAGGGACTTGAAACTCAATGAGGCTTCAAGAAATTTGCATAGCTAGTTTTACTAATACTTGCATGAAAGATAAAAGATTTTCTCCAACTATTCAGTTTGAAGTGAAATAATGATACGTACCATAGAATCTACAACGGAACAATAAATCAACACTAGCCTTTGAGCAAAAAGTGAGAAAGCACCATGGCCTGATAGCAGCAAGGTTACTGGAAGCTCTTCTCTCTCTCTCTGTGTGGCCTAATTGTAGAAACCAGCACAGGTGAAAAAGAAACTTGGATAGATTGTCATTCACTGAGAACTCAAGATCTACAAACTGCACACTCCGATTTAAAAAAAAGGACAGCAGGTAAATAGTTGGATTCAGTTCTTTCCATTATCACAGTCCAAAAGACTCTTACGATCTGTAACTGTTTTTGCCTTTGCCTCCCTATCTGTTCTAAACACCCAGCCCGTTCCCTTTTTTAAGCCGATTACTTGTACTTGTGTGTTTGATGTTGCATTTTATTATTTTGGGGTGAGGAGGTATTAAACCTCTTTCACTCAACTAAATCTTCGAATTGACTCTTTATTTGTGACCTGGTTAAACTAGGTTTGATTGAAGTGTGATCATGTTGAGCTGGAAAAAAAATTGAGAAAAATATTTGTTGTAACTCCCTGAGAGAGATTTAAAATTGAGGGAGGCCATGACCCTTCCTCAAAGCAAGCAACCAGCATACTGGAAAAACTCAGCAGGCCTGACAGCACCTTGTTTGATTAGATTAGGTTCCCTACAGTGTGGAAACAAGCCCTTCAGCCCAACCCAACAAAGAGTAACTCACCCAGACCCATTTCCCTCTAACTAATGCACCGAGCACTATGGGCAATTTAGCATAGCCAATTCACCTGACCTGCCCATCTTTGGACCATGGGAGGAAACCAACAGGGCAAATGTACAAACTCCATATAGTTATCCAAGGCTGGAATTGAACCTGGGACCCTGGTGCTGAGAGGTAGCAGTGCTAACCACTGAGCCACCATGCATCAGTAAAGAGAGAACTGAGCTAATGTTTCTACTTTGGTAAGATTCTTCTTCAGGATTATATTTTCATGACTCCTCCTTTTCTTGATGTAACACCAACTTAATTGTGTCCTTTTTGTGTATTACTGGTTGGCTTGATGCTACCTTGTATTGAATTCTAATTATTTAGTTGAATTGAACTAATAAAAGATTGGAGTGCAACACATCTTGCACAATTTTCACAATGAGCAGAATTGGATGCAAGGGAATGTAAGCTGCACAGAATTGTTGTATCAGAAATTGAGATGATTTAGTTTTGAATGCACAATGTGCTGAATTTTATTTTCTTTTGATTAATTTTAAGTATATTGAATGTTTTTGGAGGTTTCTTTTCGTCATGAAGCCTCTCATTGTATCCTACCAAACAATGGATACATAACTACCTACATGGTCCTCACAGTGTCCTTCACTTCAAATTGTCACCCTTTGTTACCAAGCACTGTGCCTGAAACAGCTCATCACTCACCAAATATCCTTCACAAGAATGACATGACTTGCGGCCATACCTTCTTTGAAAGACCTCTGGGCACCCAGGCATGCACTGGTAATTCAGCATTTCCCCTCATCAACAATGTAATGGCACAGCAGCCACAAAGACATGCAGCTGATGGCACGAAGATTTAGTGGTGACTGAATGTCCCCCACGTGTGCAACCCCATTCTCTTACTCTTGTCATCGATTCACCACCAGGTCACATTTTACCTGTCCTTATCTCCGTGCCATCTAAAGACCCTCTCTCGGTCACCAATGCTCTGTCCCCAATGGCTCCTGGACATCCACGTCATATTATTGTCCAGTACGGGAATGTCACAGACTGGCAAGTAAAATTGTTCAGAAAATTCTAAACAAATGTTTTTATTTACATCCACCAAAGGTGAATGCAAACAAAATGAATGGAGGCTGCAGCTCACCCTCACAATCCAAACCAATTGCGAGCATCATGACCAATGACAATTTTACAGTCAATTGTCTGTCACACCCAGCTCTCATGAACTGGTTGTCAATCATGTCCTGTCTGGCTTCTTGTGCCTGATGCAGCTAAGTTCTATCATGCACAAGGAGAGTTTCCTCAGTTCCTCAATCAACGTGTAATTGCCAAGCTACAAAACCTGCACATTAAAGCCACATATCCTGGAAGGTTCTGTGACTCCCATATCTTGAAACATGCCAATTTTCAAGACATGTACCAGACAATAGCAGAAAGGATGCTTCACTCCTAGGAGAATTTACCTTTGTTCGCCTATGGCTGATGGTGCCAGTTGCTATAACAACCAATAAAAATGAGCAACAGAACTGTTCAGCCAATGCTTAACATTACAATGTGTTCTGAACAGCATTTCAAGTTTTGAAAGCAACAGTTCTTTTGTCGGAGTCCAGCACATGATGTGCTCCTTAAAATTACAATGAAGAGAGGCCTCAGTCTGGAAAGCATTGATTTATCTGCACACTTCCTGAGCAGGATGAAGACTGATTTGTGGCTGATATGGAGTAGGAGTTATAACCAAGCAACCAGCAAATCATTGCCACATGTTCAGCTGCACTCCAAAGCTATCAGTATTAAGAAGGCAGCGATGCAGCTGAAATCAATTACTTCTAATGGTATCTTCTCCCAGACTTTTGGGAGGCTTAAAATGGAACCCATGCCTACTCTGAGCAGACATGTTAATAATTGGATGTAGGATGCATAACCTGGGTGGCACTGTCAAAATTACCACTGGCATCCGGAGGAATAGGAAATGGAAGCTGGAACTACATTGTCAATTCAATATTTTTAGTGAAGGGCATCTGAGGTAGGAATCCAGAATACTTTCAAATTCCAGCTCCATAGCAGCAGAGAAAGCCCCCTCCAATTCAGGAAGTCCAGGTTCATTCAATCTAAATTGCATTGAGAATAAATAAATGCAAATGAACAGCATTTTTGGTTGATAACATACCCATATTTATAAACATTGCTCGGAATTATAAAGATTAAGTATTGATATTTAATATTTATGTGGGCAGAGAACAGAGTTAATGATAAATAGTTCTTTTGCTCTTCAGTTAAATCTGTTCAACATACATTAATAAATTATTACCGCTCTCATCAAACTTGCACATAAAGCTGGACTGACTTTACCAATATATTCAGTGTCAGAAAAGAATTATGACTTTGACACAGTTATCTTTTTTTTAGGATTGTTCCTGTGAATTTGCCTGATTTTGAAAACGGCCTTTATACTGCTATTATGTAAGTGTTATGAATGCCAGTGGTTTATATCAGTACAAAATATTATATTGCAGGGATAGTATTAGGTAATGTATAAATGTTTGCATGATTAAACATGAAGGTCAGTGCTTCTAGCTTTCCTTCTCTCAGTATTCGGCTGATGTTCCATTTAAATTAAAGATTTCCTGATATGAAATTTAAGTCACAAAATGACAACTATATCATGCAGAAGAAATATCTGAAAATGTTATTTAATAACGTACAATCTAAGCATTTAGGTAAACTGATTGGCTATCTGAACAGAACCAGTTTTGCAAAATGACTTTAAGGCAATCAATGCCCATTAGCATTGTTGGTGCTTGTTACATTTGATATCTTCACTAGACAGGAATTAGAATATTACAGTAGATGCTCTTTCTCAATAGTTTATTGCTGGACTTGAGTCATGAGCATTTCAAATGGTTTCATGTTAATAAAATTCAAAATGAAAATATAAGTAAATTAAAGGAGTGCTCGCTATCAGTTTAAAATTTCAAGTAAGTTTTACCTCAATAGGCAACTCAATTGTCTGCCCATTCATCTTTATAAGCATTGTTGTTTTTGTGAATGTATTAATTTTGTAAGTTTTAAACTTTAGCAACATAGTTTGGGTGTAAAATGAGTGACATCCGCCTGCTATATGCAACTTCAGAAGCTGAAATCTACATGATAGTTTTATTAAGCAAAGACAGTTCAAATGAAAATCACTCAAGAGCTTTTGCATACAAATGTTACCGAACGTATCTACAACTAACACAAGTCAGGCAACTTAATTGCTATCTTAATCACGAGATATCAAATATGTGCACTGAACTTTAATGATAATACTCGACAGAGCATTTCACTCCTGCGATTCCTGAAGTCCTGCTGGTTAAATATGTTATTGGGTCATACAGATTTATCAGTTGTCACTTCAGACAGGTGGTCTTTAATCAAGGCATGAATGGGCCTCAACAGTTGTTCCTGATCTCACTTGGAGGAGCAAAATTGGCCAGGGCGATCTCATCCAGCAATGTCCTCAGAGACTTTAGGCCAGACTTTCTAACCAAAAGAAGGCGAGAAATGGGATACAAAATATGCATTTAGTATTTTTGAGGGAAAATTTTTTTTTCTGCCTTCCCCATCCCACACCATTTCTGGCGTTGCAGGAAGAGCTGATATGCAAAATGCACACCCACATCTTCTGAGATCAGGGATTCCATTGTGAGGATCATCTGAAAATAGTATTTCCTTCCTGCATACCATTTATGTATAGTGTTGCAGGATCTTAGACGCTCTAGAAAACCACTTCTCCGGAGAGACTTTGACCAAGTGGAGAAGTCTGCTGAGGAATCAGGATCATTCCAAAAGCTGCAGTATGAAATGTTTTGACACATTAGAAGTATGCAACACTGATGTTGATCCCTGCAATGGTTCATCACAAAGAAAGGTGACTTCTTACATCATCCAGGAATATATAATTGTTGTGCATTACAGAACTTGTCCATTTTTCAGAAGCGCTATAATTTATTAAAAATGTACAATACACTATACTGCCCAGTCAGCCTCTGCTGTCATGTTTTGTACTGTGATTTAAATTAGCTGGCAGTTCTTTCTGTTAAAAGAAATCTTACTTTACACAGTTGGAACAAAAGTCCTGCACTTACTGCCTTCCATTATTTGAAGGCATTCTGCTTTCAAATGGAAGTTTGACACTATTCTATTCTGTCACTTCACGCTGTAACTAGAAGCTTTTCTTATGTCACTTGGAGCTTTTAGGGATACTTGGTTG
This sequence comes from Chiloscyllium plagiosum, assembly GCF_004010195.1. NCBI lineage: Eukaryota > Metazoa > Chordata > Chondrichthyes > Orectolobiformes > Hemiscylliidae > Chiloscyllium > Chiloscyllium plagiosum. Next base: position 20,257,201 of record NC_057726.1, on the reverse strand, counting down.
GGTTTCAAAAGCTTATAATCCTTTTTACCTCAGCAGGTAATCTCTTGGTCCAATAATATTGGAAAAACTCTGCAGGTCTGGCACATCAGTGGAAAGAACAACAGAGTTAAAATTTTTAATCTGGTGTGACTTCTACACAACTTTGGAAATGTGGAAGTTGGTTGATCTACATCTGTCTTTATTTTTTGTGATACAGGTAAGAAAACCAGTCCTGACCATTTTAACCAGTTTTCAACCAATGATGTTTAGTATGGTGAGTGGAAGGTAGTTCTAGGTTTTTATCTCTATACCTTTCAGGTCATGTGAAACATGTGTCACTGGCATTACTAATATTTGTTGCCAATTCATAATTGCCCCTTACAGGATGGTGGTGGTGAGCTGCCTTCTCAAATGCTGTAGTCCACATGTGGCATAGATACACCACATGTTACTGTTAGATATCAAAGGAGTTGCAAGGCTTTACCATGCAGTAATTAAGGGTATTGCTATAATCCCAGTCAAGCTGACATGCAGTTCAGATGGAAACTTCTAATACATATGCTACCCCTGTTCTTCTAAGTGTTAGAAGTTGCAGATGTGGAAGGACCCTTGGTGACTTGTTGCTGTACACTTTGGGAAATGCAAACTGGTGATAGATAGAGAGGACATTTTAGGTTTATGAATGGGATATCAACTAAGTGATCTGTTTTGTCCTGGATGGCTTAAAGATTCTTGATTGAAGCTGCATTGACCTACACGAGTGGACAGTTTTCAGTTATGCTCTGAATTGTGCTTTTGTTGAGGAGTCTGGAGATGAATTTTTCACTGCAAAATTGTTGGCTTCTGACCTGCTTTCATAGACATTGTGCTTATGGGCTTCATTGGTAACTTTTGAACCCACGCTCGGCGGTTAAACGTAACCCCGGAGCAGACTCACCGAACTGGAGACTTTTCCAGCTGATATCAAGGCTAAAGAAGATTCACACGGGGAGGTGTGTAATAAGATTCACACGGGACTAAGCAACACCTCCATTCCGGTTAGATTCACACATGTATTGGGACATAATTTTTAACCGTTTCATCACAGCTTCTGACCTGCTTTCATAGACATTGTGCTTATGGGCTTCATTGGTAACTTTTGGTCAATGATGTAAACCTTCAATGTTTTGTCAATGTACTATACAGGAAAACAGTGGAGGAGATTGTAGCTGATTATAAATTCCCATTCACATATTTCACTATTTTAAACCCTCCCAAGTAGCACTAGCAAACTTCCCTGCCAGGATGATGGTGCACTGCCAGTTTAGCTTTAATCTGTCTTTCTAGTACAGGTTCCGCCTGACCTGGGAGATATCCCAATGATCCACAAAGCTGAAGCCCTCCCTCCTACACCAGCCTTTTAGCCACCTATTTAACAGCATCAGCTTCCTATTCCTAGCCTCACTGGCAAATGGCACAGGAAGTAATTCCAAAATTGCAACCCTAAATGTCCTCATTTAAATGTGCTGCCTAACTCCCTGAACTCCCTTTGCAGGACTTCATTTCTCTTTCTGCCTATGTCATCAGTACCAATGTAGACCACAACCTCTGATTGCTCACTCTCCCCCTTCAGAATATCCTGTGCCCATTCAGAGACATTCTTGACCCTGGTGTCTGAGAGGCAACATGCCATCCTGCTCATGGTCACAGAAATGCCTGTGCCCCTGACTATAGGATTCCCTTTCACCACTGCTCACCAGCACTTTGACCCTCCCTGCTGTCTAACAGTGCCAGCCATAGTGTCACCAATCTGGCTGTTGCCTTCCCCTGAGAGGCCATGCTCCCAACAGGATCCAAAAAATGTATTTCTGTTTGAGATGGGAATGGCCACAGGAGACCCCAGCACCGCCTGCCCATACTTACATGTCTTCCTGGTGGTCTCCTTACTCTTCTCTGTCTGTGTAACCTTTACTGATGGTGTGACCAGCTCACTAATGGTGCTCTCCATAACTTTCTCAGCCTCAGGGATGTTCCACTGTGAGTTCACCTGCAGCTCCTTCTCTCCATGTGGCAAATCAGGAGTTGCAGCTAAACACACATCCTGCATATATAGTCAGCACAGACACTGGAATTATTCTTGATTTCCCACACATTGCAGGAGGAGCAATCCATGGAACAAGTTTTCCTGACATTTCGAACATTATCAACTAAATCGTATGAATTTATGCACTACAGACAATAATCCAGGAACTGATTACACAACCCCATCCACCAGTCACCAAACTAAAGTATCTCATGCCACTCTCTCTTCCTGACAGGTTGCAACTGCAAAAAGTAAGTTTTTTTTTAACTTCAAAAATATACTTTATTCATAAAAATCTTTATATATGCAGAAGTTTAATGCTGTGCATAGTTTTTGCATCTGTAGAAAAAGGAAACTCAATGCATTTCTTACTCATACAAGACTATGTTTACGTATATCAGAGGCATCAGGAAGGTCTGATAACTGAACAGGTCATCATTTAACTTCAGCAGAAAGTCCTCAGACAGTGGTCTCTCCCCACGGTGCCTTGGGAGCAGCTGCCCCAAGCTTTAGTGTGTCCCTCAGCACGTTGACCTGGACCTTGCCAGTCTGCAACACTAGTTCAAGGTCAACTGCTTATTAGACCATAAGACCATAAGATATTGGAGCGGAAGTAAGGCCATTCGGCCCATTGAGTCCACTCCGCCATTCAATCATGGCTGATGGGCATTTCAACTCCACTTACCTGCATTCTCCCCATAGCCCTTAATTCCTTGTGACATCAAGAATTTATCAATTTCTGCCTTGAAGACATTTAGCGTCTCTCCTTAATCTTCTAAACTCCAATGAATACAATCCCAGTATCCTCAGCCGTTCCTCATATGTTAGACCTGTCATTTCAGGGATCATCCGTGTGAATCTCCGCTGGACACTCTCCAGTGGCAGTATGTCCTTCCTGAGGTGTGGGGACCAAAATTGGACACAGTACTCCAAATGGGGCCTAACCAGAGCTTTATAAAGTCTCAGTAGCACAACAGTGCTTTTATATTCCAACCCTCTTGAGATAATTGACAACATTGCATTCGCTTTCTTAATCACGGACTCAACCTGCATGTTTACCTTTAGAGAATCCTCAACTAGCACTCCTAGATCCCTCTGTACTTTGGCTTTACGAATTTTCTCACCGTTTAGAAAGTAGTCCATGTTTCTATTCTTTTTTCCAAAGTGCAAGACCTCGCATTTTGCTCACATTGAATTCCATTCTGGAAGATCAACAAGTTTCAGGCAGACCAAGAGCATTTTTCACCGAGTTGATGATCCTCCAGGTCCAGTCGATGTTTGTCTTGGCCATCGAGCGCAGAGTCCCATATCAGGGAGCTGCAGGGGATGAACCTCGACAAAAAACACTGCATAATCCTCCAGGAGATCCCAAAATCCTGACCAGTCAGTACCAAATAATAATATCTTGGATTACTTAAACCCTAATTACTATAGATTTTCCACACTAATTCCTCCTCTCCCACGAAGGAGGGCTAACTGTGTGGTACACTAGCTTTGGCTGTTGATCTTTTCCTCTAAGAGGCCATTTTACCCCAACAGTATCTGTTTAGCAGGGAAATAATCAGAGGGAACTCGTGCACTGCCTGTCTCATCCTCTTCCTGTCTGGTGACCATTCATTCTCTCCCTGCCTGTGGAATATTAGCTTGTGCTGTCACTACCTCTCTGGATGTGCTAACCATGATACTCTCAGCCTCGTAGATGGTCCACAGCATTTCCAGCCACCGCACCAGCTCCACAACCTGAGTGTTGGAGCGGCAGCTGGAGACACTTACTGTGCACACATTAAATATATTTACCATCTACATTGTAAGGAAAAAAAACTGATGCAACTGAAATATTTGACAAAATCAGTATAGATCATTAGCAGTTTTTGAAGAAAAAGTGAAGTAAATAGCTTTCACAAATTATAAGTTGGTTTCATTGCGATATGTTTTCCCAAAGTACCTGTTTTAATAGATGAACACTTCCTTGTGGAGCTATAACAACAGATCATGGACTCAAGACATTGAATATTTGATGAATACAGCATCAATTCTATAGGCAAAGAGCAATTGTGTTCTGGCCTAAAAGTACATTTAATAGAACATTATACTTTAATGAGAACAAAGCAATAAAATACAAAGCAACAATATTAGAGAAAATGAAATCATTTTGTTGTTGGTGTGACAGAATCTCCGATTCCTTCAAGACACAGTAGTTCACAACAAAACATGAAAGTCAACCAACTTTCAAAAGAAAAAGGGGCTAAATTATTTAGCCCCTGAAAACAGGTTTGAAGTTTGCGAAATGGGATTAACCTGATCCAAAAGATTCCATTTCAAGCAGCATTCCGATTTCATGCTGGATGAACATGATTGCAACTACAGCAGCTTTCAGCACATTGTTGATTGACTGCACTCCTCAAAAGGAGATCCCAAAATCCTGACCAGTCAGTACCAAATAACAATATCTTGGATTACGTAAAGCCAGTTGTATAGCATTGTTAAATGGAAATCTGAGGTTGGCGGATTTTTATTAAGGAGGAAAAAGTGAGGACTGCAGATATTGGAAACCAGAATTTAGATCAGAGTGGTGCTGGAAAAGCACAGCAGGTCAGGCAGCATCCGAGGAACAGGAAAATCGACGTTTCGTTTCTTGATTCCTGATGAAGGGCTTTTGCCCAAAACGTCGATTTTCCTGCTCCTTGGATGCTGCCTGACCTGCTGTGCTTTTCCAGCACCACTCTAATCTAAACTCTGGTTTCCAGCATCTGCAGTCCTCCCTTTTGCCTAGATTTTTATTAAGTAAGGGTATCAGTAGATATGGGCGCAAGCAAGGCATATGGATTAGGTCACAGATTGACCATGATCTTATTAAATTTGGAGCAGGCTTGAGGGACTGAATGGCCTGCTCCTGTTCCTATGTTCCCCTGTTCCTACTTAAGGCAGACGTGTATTGTGGTTACAACAGGTGATGAAGCTTGTTGGGGAACTCATTCTGTTGTGAAAATCGCTGAACAGCATAACATGAGAGGGAGCAAAATCCAAGATTTTCCAATGCTATACTGGAAACCTACATCAAAGAGTGAGGTGTGTTCGAACCCACAGGAACTAGAAGACCCTCCAGTCAAACTCTCCAAAGGCGTTGTAACCAGGTAGCAAATCCCACAACTGCACCACAGTGCCCCAACGCTACTTAATTATTCACAACATCATTACTTACTAACTAATAATCTCAGTCAATTGGGATTAAATCCTGACAGAGCTGCACTTCACCCTTGCCCCTTAACATTATCACAGTGACAGCCACACCTTAGAGATTGAGCAGCTAGTCAACCATGTCAGACTAATAATCCCTAACTGGTTGCATCACCCTCACTGACTCTCATTGCAGACAAGATGGGATGCAACCAATGCTAACTGTGAAGGTGTTGGTGAAAGTGAACGTTCTAAACCCAGGCAACGTTGGGGGTCTGATCATCATGTAATGGCTATTGTTGAGCCCATGACCAGCATTGAAGCTGAAATTATAGGCATTGGTGATGCCCTGAGACCTAATCCTCATTTTCACGTCTTTCTCCTCCTCAAGTCCACAATCTCTACTGATTTTAAACTTTCAAATGATATAAGGATCACCTCTTACCTAGGCCCTCCTACAGGGCTGCAATGGCCCAGCAGTATTATCGCTGGGCTGTTAATCTAGAAACCCAGGGAATCTATCATCTTGTGATCAATTGTCCATGAATCCATTGTCAATCATCAGAAAAATCTATCTGGTTCACTAATGTTGTTTAAGGAAGGAAATTGCTGTCCTTACCTGGTCTGGCCTACATGTGAATCCAGACCCACAGCAATTTGGTTGACTCTTATCTGCCTCTGGGTAACTGTTTTTTATTATTTATTCATAGGATGTGGGTGCCACTGGCCAGGCCAGCATTTATCACCGGTCCCTCATTGCATTAAGCGTCAACCACTCTGCTGTGGGTCTGGACAATGGACAATTATTTCATGGTCAATTGAACCCCAGTCCCCAGAATATTCCTTGGGTCTCTGAATTAACAGCCCAGTGATAATAAGACCCATGGTCGTCATTAAATTCTTAATTCCATATATTTATTAAATTCAAATTCCACCATTTGCCATGGCAGGATTCAAACTCAGGTTCCCAGAATATTATCAGAGTCATTGGATGAATAGTCTAGCGATAATACTGCTAGGCCATCACCTACCCATATGAGAAGATGGACCATTAGGGTTGGATAATAATTGCTGGCCAGCCAGTGATGCCAACGTCCCAAATAAATTTTAAAAACTCCCCTATTCCCAAATTCCATCACTACAGCCCCACCATTGTGCCTTTCGCCTTTCAGATGCCCAACTTGGCCAGGCAGTGCTGAAACAGCAGGAAAAAAATGATAGTGAAGAAAGACCAGCATTTGATCTCACACCTTCAGCAATTCAGCAATGAAAGGGTAGTTTAGAGATGGAATACATATGTAGAGAGACTCTGTCTATCTCAGCCTTGAAAGTCAGATCAAGTGAGGTCTGTGTTGGTCCTGAAGCTGCAGTGGACTATCTCAAAGCACAAAAACATCAGGGGAAGGAAGGGGTGAGGGGAGGGTAGATGGGGACGAAAGCCAAAGTTCTACATTCACAGATTGCAAGTCATAGTGCTTTCCAGTGTGAGAGTGACAAATGAGTAGAGGTGCCTTATGCAGAACCTTAACATCATCTCTAATGGCTTAGGGGTGTGCTGGTGATTCTGAGCATCATCCTCTTGAGAGGTTCCAGGCATACGAGTCCTGTAGTGATCCTACAGTTTTCCTACCTGCTCCCTGTACTGTAAAAGAGAGGCCAGAAGTGTGTCAGTGCATTTGGATGATGTCCTTGCCATAGCTGAATAACTGTAGATCTATGGAAGTGAGCAATGGTGTGTATTGTGTGGTATGATGAGAATATGAGTTTAGATGAGATGGTAGTGTGAGGTGAATTGAGTGTCAGGATGCACTGCTGGGTGAGTGACAGGCATGTGGTGCACTATCCAGTGTGCAAGTTGGTTAATGTGCTGGGTCTGAGATGTAAGTCACTCATTTTGATCATCCCAGTGCAATTATTAAACCTCTTCTGAATCTGCTGCTATTTCCTATTTCCTTCTTTTCATCACTTCTTCCACCTGACCAATGCCGACACATGGTATTGCTGAAACATTGATCCTTTTCTCTGGTGTGATGAAACATCTTCCTTGGATCTCTGCATTCAAAAGTGATTATCCAGCAGCCTTGTAGTGCATGGCCTATGGCATGGCCTAGGCATCCCCTTTATAAAGACTGTTCTTTGAAAAGGGACAAGTGGCTACAGCATGGAGTTTCTTCAGAACAACACTTGCCCCATTTGGTACATAGGGTTTGATGGCAATACTGTGGAGACCTGCTCCAAATGGGAACCTCTTCGAGCCACCCTACAATCATGGACCTTAGATGTCTGTTTCAAATTTAACATATTGTCCCTCTCATGACCCCTGCACCCAAACAAAACAGCACTTTCAATTTCGATCCAAATAAAGTTCCAGTATGTCACTGAGAACAAGTTACAATGGATAATGTTGTTGGATTTCGGTGTGAGAAATGGAACAGGGCAGTGAGGAAATGTGGGCTCGGTATAATAAAGTAATTTGTGTGTGTGTATGAATTCCACAACATAAGTTACATACTGCAATTGAATCCTCAGGGGAATTCGTTACACCAATGATAGGCGAGTTTGATGGATTTTAAATGCAGCCTCTGGAGTCCATTGCAAAGCAAATAGCAGTATAAAATCAATTATTGCTACAAATTTATGCCCAAGGCAATACAATGAATTAGATTCAGAGTATACCATAAAAAAATTGCAATCTTGACCAAATTAAAAACTTCCTTCAAATGACTTTATAAATCATACAACTTTGATGATTACTGATTATATGAATGTTTTCAGTTGCGCATCCAAACAGTTCCATCTATCTATGGCTGATTGCAGATTCCTATTAACTAGTTTTAATAACAGACTTAGCAGGCTTGTGACAAAGAAAAGACACATGAGTTGGTGAGGACTACATTATCTTTGAACATGACCTTATTCATTTCCCATCAGATGACACTACTTGAAGTGACTACGGAAGAAAAAAATACATTCAATGAATTTGACCTCCTCAAAATACTGTGTCAAACATTTGATAAATGTTTCTGTCAGCTTATTGTAACAAAAATTGCAAGAAATCCTTGCTGCTTAAAGTAAAATGTATTGCTCTTATTATTGTAATGACACAAGGTACAACCTTAATAAATGCAGGTGCAGATCTAAAATCAAAAGATGCCCCAGACACTATTCCTGATGAAGGGCTTTTGCCCGAAACGTTGATTTTCCTGCTCCTTGGATGCAGCCTGAACTGCTGTGCTTTTCCAGCACCACTCTAATCTAGAATCTGGCTTCCAGCATCTGCAGTCCTTGTTTTTGCCCCAGACACCTTGCCTTATTTCAACGATAAGTACCAGAACAAACATTTAATGAAGAAGCTAAGGGTAAACAATACCACAAATATCAAATATTATTTTGACATTGGATTAATACAAAACTGCTTTCCAGATATCTGGAAAGATTTATCAGTTACTTAATTTAGAGGTTTAGTTATTTCTTTTCATTGAGTTCGCATTTCACTGAAAAACATTAATTGGAAACTGCTCCTGTTTAGCCATTGCAAATAAAGTAGACCACTAGAGCTCTCATGGAGAACAGCTAACAATGTTTGTTGTAAAGTAACTTTGCAATACGTATTGATCATGTACAGCATACCTTGTTGTGATTCCAATCATGCACAGCCGGTGGTAAAGCCTCTGGGACACCAGGATTTTTATAGCTGTTTGTGAACCTTAATGGGGATTTCAGCTGCTGAGAAAAACATTGAAACACAAAATGGGATCTGCAGGTAACTGATGAAACAGTTCATAATTCAACCTTTGTTTGATACCTGGTGATGAGGAGGCTGCAAGTATTGTGGCCTTGTCAATGTCATTCCAGGTTATTATCTCTATCAGTTAGCATTGAAGTATATCTGAAAGCTGGTGGAATCAGAGTGGAAGTCCCAGTTGATCACTGTCAACCTTATGGTGTGTGTTAGTTGAAGGTGACTTTACATCTGATGAAATAGTGGTGCATCTAGTTCTATTGGTCAGCCTTTTTGAAACCAGTCTGAAAAATGCAAACATTGTTGGATTATACTTGGCAGATCAAGCAGCATCTGTGGATAGTGTTCTTACCTTCAGGCTTGACAACCTTTCATTGGCCCTTTTCATCAAAAAGTTGAGAGGAAAATTGGCAGAGGTGTTCAAAGACATCACAAATTTAGGCAAATTATAAAGGAAGAAACTGTTTCCAATGGTGGTATGGCCAAGAACCAGAAGACATTGACTTAAGCTGACTGACAAAAAAAAGAGTCATGAGGAAAGCCATTTTTATGCAACATGTAATTAGGATCTGAACTGATTGATGGGGATACATTCAATCATCATTTTCAAAACTGAATAAGATGGTTATTTGCAGAGTTATGGGGAAAAGACAGGGTATTGGGATGAGTTGAGTTATTCTGCAGAAGGCTGCCATGGACATAATGAGCCAAATGGCCTCATTCTGTACTATAATCAGGCTATTAATCTATCTTAACCAGAGTGCTTTTGATTTGATTTGATTTATTATTGTCACATGTACCTAGGCAAAGTGAAAAGTTTTGTTTTACTTACAGTACAAGCAGATCGTACATACAAAGTGCATAGGGTGAAGGAACAGAGTGAAGAATACAATATTATGGCTGCAGAGAAGGTGCACAAAGAGTGAGATCAGCCACAAATTTAAAAGTGGACAGGTCCATTCAGAAGTCTAATGACAGCGGAAAAGAAGCTGTTCTTGAATGTGTTGGTAAACTTTTATATTTTCTGCCTGACAGAAGAGGTTGAAAGAGAGTATAGAGGGGTCTTTGGTTATGTTGGTTGCTTCCCCAAGGCAGCGTGAAGTATAGATGGAGTCAATGGATGGAACGCTAGTTTGCGTGATGGACTGGGCTGTATTCACAACTCTTTGTAGTTTCTTACAGGTGGGCAGAGCATTTGCCATACCAAACCGTGATGTATCTGGATGAAATATTTTCTATGGTGCATCTATAAAAATTGGTAAGAGTCTTTATGGCCATGCTGAATTTGCCTAGCCTCCTGAAGAAGTAAAGTCATTGTGCTTTCTTGACCATCACATCAACATGGAGGGACCAGGACTGATTGTTGGTGATCATCACTCCTAGGAACTTGATGTTCTCGACCATCTCCAATTCAGCACCATTGATGTAGATAGGGGAATGCCCTCCACTCTGCTTTCTGAAGTCGATGACCAGCTCCTTCGTTTTGCTAATGTTGATGGAGAGATCATTGCCTTGACACTATGCTGCTAAACACACAATCTCTTTCCCACATTCTGTCTCATCATTATTTGAGGTCTGACCTACAACAATGGTGTCTTTACCACCTTATCCACTTGCGTTGTCATTTTCAGGCAGTTATGGACTTACACCCCAAGATCCCTCTGTATATTAGTGCTCCTAAGGGTCCTGCCATTTCCTCTTGCATTTGACCACCCAAAATGCATCACCTCAAACTTGTCCAGATTAAACTCTATCTGCTAAGTCTCTGCGAACTTTCCAATAGATCTATATCCTGATGTATCCTTTGACAACTGTCCTCACAATCCACATATTCACCAATTTTCATGTTTTCTGCAAACTTACTAATCAGACTACCTATGTTTTCATCCAATTCATTTACATATATACAACAGCAGAGATCCTAGCACTGGTTCTTGCAAACACCACTAGTGACAGACCTTCAGTTAGAAAAACACCCCTTCACACGACCTTCTGACCACCATGATGAAGCTGATTTTATATCCAACATCTGCGGCCTTACCCTAATTAATCATCTTTGTCACTTCATCAAAAACTCAATTAAATTTGTGAGACAAGATCTCCTCTGCACAAAGCCATGCTGACTATCCCTAATAAATCCAGTCTTTTCCAAATTAAAGTAAATTTTGTCCCTACAAATCTTCTCCAATAATTTCCCTACCACTGATGCAAGGCTCACCAGCCTGTAATTTTTTGGATTATCCCTGTTGACCTTGAATCGAATAGAATAGAATCCCTACCCCCAGGACAACATTGGCTACCTCCAGTCTTCTGGGAGCTCACCTGTGACTAAAGAGGATACAAAGATCTCAGTCAAGGCCTCAGCAAACTCTTCCCTTGCCTCCCTCAGTGTCCTGGGATAGAACACTCAGGAATTGGGAATTTACCTGCCTTAATGTTTTTCAAGACACCAAACACCTCCTCATTCTTAATATCGATGTGCCCCAGAATATCAACATACCCTTCCCCAATTTTATCATCATCTCTATTCTTGGTGAATACCAGTGCAAAGTCCTCATTAAGGAACTCACCCACTTCCTCAGGCTGCAAGCATAAATTCCCTCCTTTGTCCTTGAGTGTATATACCCTTGCTTTAACTACCTTCTTACTCATAATATATGTATAAAATACCTAGGGATTCTCTTTAATCCTACTAGCCAAGGACATTTCATGGCCCCCTTTTAGTCCTCCGAATTCCTTGTTCAAGTTCTTTCCTTACTTCCTTTATATTTCTCAAGGGCACGGTCAGATTTCCATTTCCTAAACCTTACATATGCTTCATTTTTCTTTTTGACTTCTGTATTTAATTCCCCTTGAAATAAACAATAACGCTGTATTAGCTTTCTTATTTGCTCTACTTCCATAATAATCTTTTATGATTCATTCCATGAGACATACCAGAAAATTACCCATTTGCCTACTTTCTGTTTCTGATTCGTTAGCCACTCTCCTCTCCTCACCAATATGCCGCTCTCTACACCATAAACTTATTTTCTGCAATGACTTCTCATGTAGCACCTTATCAAATGCCTTCTGGAAATCTATGCATACATATCCACCAGTTCACTTTATCCACAACACATTACTTCTTCAAAGCAGTCCAATAAATTTGATAAGAATATTTTCCTTTCACTAAACCATGTTAACTCCATCTGATTATTTTGATTTCTTTCCTTCTAAAACATCTTTTATAATAGCTTCTATCATCTTCCCTATGATAGAGGGTAAGCTACCTGGTAAGGTGTTGGTGTACTGATAATGTCACTGGATTAGTAATCCAGAACCCCAGGCTAATGTTCCAGGGAGGTGGGTTTGCAGCCCACCATGGCAAGTGATGAAATTAAACAACCTAAACTAAAAACAAATGAACAAAAATATTCCCATAAAAGATATAAATATGGAAGGGAAAGAGGAATTTAGTGAAATTATAATCCCAAGGATGGTGGTTGAAAACAAGGTGACAAAACTGTGTGCTGACATGTTGCTAGGTCCAAATAGACTTTATCCTAATGTCTTAAAAGAAGTGCTACTGAGGTAGTGGATACATTGGCTTTTAAAATTCGCTAGATTCTGGGAAATTCCATCTCCCTGCAAAGTAGTGAATGTAACTCCTCAATTCAAGAAGGGAGGGGAGCAAGAAACTGCTGAATAAATAGCTTGGCTTATTTTATCAGTAAGGTGTTAATATAGTTCTGGCATAGAACATAAAAAGAATTGAAGGCGCTTGGGAATCTTCAATGTAGTTTTATGAGCAGAAACCATGTTTAACTAGATAAAGGGGAGCCTGTAGACCTGTTGTGTTCGGATTTCCAGAAAACATTTGTCAAGGTACTACATAGAGTCATAGAGATGTACAGCATGGAACTCGACCCTTCGGTCCAACCCGTCCATGCCGACCAGATATCCCAACCCAATCTAGTCCCACCTGCCAGCACCTAGTCCATATCCCTCCAAACATTTCCTATTCATATACCCATCCAAATGCCTCTTAAAAGTTGCAAATGTACTAGACCTCCACCACTTCCTCTGGTAGCTCATTCCATACATGTACCACCCTCTGCGTGAAAAAGTTGACCCTTAGGTCCCTTTTATATCTTTCCCGTCTCACCCTAAACCTATGCCCTCTAGTTCTGGACTCCTCCACCCCAGGAAAAAAACTATCTATTTATCCTATCCATGCCCCTCATAATTTTCTAAACCTCTGTAAGGACACCCCTCAGCTTCCGATGCTCCAGGGAAAACAACCCCAGCCTTTTCAGCATCTCCCCATAGCTCAAATCCTCCAACCCTGGCAACATCATAAAAGATTATTGCAGAAATTAGGAGCTCATAGTGTATTGGTAACACATTAGCATAGATAAAAGGTGAGCTGTCTGGCAGAATGCACAAATAGATCTTTTCCTGATTGGCAGGATGTGGTGAATTGAGTCCTGCAGAGGCTTCAGCTATTGACAATTTGTATCAATGACATAGATTTAGGCTGAGGAATCAGTAGCTCAATTTACAGATTTCACAAAAATAAATACAAAAGCTTGTTGTGAAGAGGATGCAGTGCACACACAAGAGGATGAAGATGAATAGGGACAGATTGAATGAATTGGAAAATAATTGGCAGGTGGTACTTAAATATGGCAAAATGTGAAGTTTTCACTTTGGTAGGAGAGCATTACTTGAAGAGAGAAGAACATATTTCTGAGCTTCTGAAGGATATAGGCATTCTCATACTCAAGTCACAAAAAGCCAGTACGCAGGTACAGCAAGAGATTAAGAAGATTATCCATTAGGATAAGAAGGTTATTACAAGAGTAATTGAATATAAAGATAAGGATGAAATGCTTCAGGTCTTCTGTGAGACCACATCTCAAACACTGTAAGCAGTTTCAGCCTCCTATTTAAGGAAGGATGTGAATTTATTGGAGGCATTTCAGTGGCGATTGGACATGTTTCAGTTAGTGTATGGAAGAGTGAGGGATGACTTGGCTGAAGCATATAAGATCCTGAACAGTCCTGACAAGGTGGATGCGGGAAGAAACATTCCTCTTGTGGGTGAGTCCATAACTGAAAGATACCTCCAAATATTAAGGCTCATTCTTGAAAGATGGAGATGCAGAGAATTGTTTACTCTCAGATGGTTGTGTAACTTTGGAACTTCCTGCCTCAAAAGACAGTGAAGACAGGGTAATTGACATTTTAAAGCAAATGTAGGTGAATCCTTGTTATGGAAGAGAACTAAACGTTTTAGATGTAGATGGAAATGGGGATTTCAAAGCACAAACAATTTAGTCATGATCTTATTGTATGATAGAGCATGCTTAAGAGGCTGAATACCTAATTTCTGGTTTTAATTTGTATGCTGGTATGTTCATGTAAGGGTCAGTAATGCAAAGATAAGTTGATCATTAAATTCATTACTCAGGAGGTCAAGCAGTATGTATTGAGAGAAATAAACTTATTATTTGAGATGAATGACCTTTCAACAGGACCATTGTATTTTTCAGCACTGCGGAGTTCTTTGAGTGCATTAACATACTTTATTCCTTTGGGAAATGTGCTATGATACATTTAAAACTGAAGAAAACAGTGTTTGGGAGCTCTACTATCATGATCTAAAGTGATTTAAATATTCACAGTAACGTTAAATTTGAAAAATTAACTAGTCTGCAGCTTTCATGGGTGGGAGAAAGTAATTGTGGCTGAAAGAATAGTCATCTACTCTTCCAGTTTCAATAGACTCCATTGCCTGCAAATGATAAGTTTTTTATTTTGATAGCTGAAGCAGTTATGAATATTTGTCAGTTTTAAAGGCTGGAGAATTACTTATCCTCTTATAGCAAGTGATTAAAGATTATGAAAATACTGTATCTTTTTGGTTGCTGAATTGATACTAACATTAGAACTTTTTAACATTTATTAATGAGATGTGACTGCTCTAATACTGAAACAGTCCATGCTCAGATGTAGCAAGACTCAAAGAATATCCAGGTTTGAGATCACAAGTGACAAATAACATTCAAGATACACAAGTGCCAGGCCAACGAAAGAGAATCTAGCCATCACCATTTGGAATTCAATGCCATTACCACTACCAAATCTCCTACTGTCAATATCTTGCGGTTACCATAAACCAAAACTGACCGAAGTAGCCATATAAATGTTCTTGCTACAGGAGCAGGAAAGGCATTAGGAATTCTGCAATGAGTAACTCATCTGCTGAATCCCAAAGCCTATCAGCCATCTACAAGGCACAAGTCTAGAGATTGATGGGATACTCTCCGCTTGCCTGGCTGACTGCAGCTCCAACAATACTCAAGAAGCTTGACATCATCCAGGACAAAGCAGCCCATTTGGTTGGCATCTCCATTCTCAAACATTTACTCTCCGCCACAAATACTCAGTTCTAGTAGTGTGCGTCTTCTCCAAGATACACTGCAAAGATTCGCCAAGCTCCTTGGACAGCATCTTCCATACCCTTAACTACTCCAATCTGGAAGGACAAGGGCTGCAGAAACAGACAAACCACCACCTGGAAGTTCACCTTCAAGCCACTCCAAATCCTGACTTGGAAATGTATTGCTGTTCCTTCTTTTTTGTTGGTCAGTGATGTGGAATTGAATCCCTCAAGGCATTATGGGTTTACCTCTACCAAATAGACTACAGAGGTTCAAGAAGGCAGCTCACCACCACCTTCTCAAGGGCAACCAGGAACTATAAATGTTGGCCCATCCGGCGATGCTAATATTCCATAAATGAATGGTAAATATACGAACTATATAAAGGTTGCAGTTTTGGAAAGTGCTATTGAAAAAAGCTATTAGAGGAATTTTATTTAACATCTGAATGGAAGTTTTTGCCAATGCCTTTGTTTGGTTCAAATCCAATATCAAAATAAAATGCTCCATTCACCTGGATTTGGTTGTTAGTCCAGAGATACTGAGGTAAAAATTGATCATGGGATAGTAGTAGGTCATGTTCCAAGTTTGTAAATAGAGAAAAGTACAATTGCCTAATTAGTGGCAAGAAAACATCCTGGAGCAGGTAAAATGCTTCTGGCCAAAGATGGCCTGCTCAAATGGAAGGTTGCTGGCAGAGAGTGGGGCGACTGTTAACAGGATGTTGCGGTTGGTTGGGAATGAAGAAAATGTTTGGGGCTGCAGAAACCTGAAATTTCATGAGCCCACTCCCTTGTTTCCTTCAAGGCCCTTTGAAGAATGCCTGGTTGACTCTGTCAATTTTAATCAGTGGAAAAGCTGTGGGGACCATTACACTCAGGTTTTAGTTAAAGTTCTATTGGAGTTCAGTGTGTATGTTGAAGTCCAGTTTGTATTTATTAATGAGCTGCTTATGGACTTTGACATGTTCTTCAGAATACCATCTCACCTGATACCCTCTAAATATTTATACACTTGATCTCATTTTATCTCTCTCTGGTTTCTAACTTATGCAATGATCTGTTCACCAATCACCCCTGCATTTAAAGACATTTATTGGTTCCCACACTGATAATGCTTCATTTTAAAAATATTCATCTTTGTTTCTAACTACCTTTTATGGCCTCAACTATCCTCATCTCATAATCTCCTCCAGTCCTTCAACCATCGGTGCTATTGTAATTCAGGTCGCTTGTGGATCTCTGATTTTAACTGTTTTACCATTAGCAGCTGTTTTTTTCAGCTTCATGAATATTAAACTCTGAAATTCCCTCACTTGAACTCTCTACCCTCCTCCCTCTCTTCTACCCTTTGACACACACCTAAATCCTACCCCTCTGACCAAGCTTTGATCACCTGTCTTAGTATATACTTACGTGGATCGATGCCAAATTTGGTTTGAGAATGCTCCTTTGAAGAACCTGAAGGAAATTTTATTTTAGTTCATTGAAGTAAATTTAATTACTCTTTTCTGACAACGCTTCCACTTCTTTCCTGGTAATCAGGGAGAATTAAAATTACTTGTGAGCTACTGTGCCAGCCCAGCGAAGCTGCAAAGTAATTTGCCACAAGCTATTTGATAAGTAGAATTTTTCAGCAATTGCATAAATTGTCTGAAGCGTTGAGTGTCTCAATTTTGTACAAGGCCATCCCTTTAATTGACCTCAGGCCTTTTTTTTCTTATGTAGCACAGTTATGGCAGTTCTCTCTTCATGTAAACCTGCTGGAGACTGGTATGACAATGCAAGGGAAATGAAACTTGATTTCAGGCTGAGTTTATTAATATTTGATGCTGAAGCATCTGAAAGTTTTGTGTTTTGTTATTATATTTTCATGAAATGTGTCTTCTTTTAAATACTGTATGAGACTGATGCAAGTGTACCACACTAAAACAGGAGAGGCTATTGACTCAAAATGAACTGGATGGTGTGGGTTGGTGCAGCGAACTTTTAGGTTAGATTTCCTACAGTGTGGAAATAGGCCCTTCAGCCCAACCAGTCCACACCAACCCTCCGAAGAGTAACCCACCCAGACCCATTTCCCTTTGACTAACGCTATGGGCAATTTAGCATGGCCAACTCACCTAAACTACACATCTTTGGACTGTGGGAGGAAACCAGAGCACCCGGAGGAAACCCACGCAGACACGGGGAGAATGTGCAAACTCCACTGGGATCGAACCTGGGATCTTGGTGCTGTGAGGTAGCAGTGCTAGCCACTGTGCCGCCCCTGAGGAAACAGAAGTAAAATAGTAAATTTATTGTTTTGCACATCTTTGTTCTATGTATGTTTATTTTATAACATTTTTAATAGAGCTGTGAGTAAAATAAATAGCTTCAATTAATTGTAATGCATGCTTGAATAAGTCATCATTACTTGAATTCAAACTGAATGCTGCTTACTTGTTAACAAAGGATAATCCTGTTTCCTGAATACATTCTTGAGCTGCTGCAATTTCACAATGAAATGGCAGATAAGACACTACAACTTCTGTTTTACTTTAACATAGAACTGGTTATACTCTTCCACAACCACAATGTGATCTTCATAACATTTAGTCAGAGTTGTAAAAGTCATACAACATCATAAGAGTCATACAGCATGGAAACAGACTCTTTGGTCCAACCATTCCATGTCAAGCATAATCCCAGACTAAACTAGTCCCACCTGCTTGCTCCTGGCTCAGTTTATCTACTTATCCAAATGTTTTTTAAATGTTGTAACTGTACCCACATTCACCACTTCCTCAGAAAGTTCATTCCACACAAGAACCACCCTCTGTGTAAAACGTTTGTGCCACAAGTCTTTTTTAAAATCTCTCTCCTCTCACCTTAAAAAAGTGTCCCCGGTCTTGAAATCACCCATCCTAGGGAAAATATGACTACCATTAACTCTATCTGTACCCCTCATCACTTTATATATTTCTATAAGGTCACCTCAATCTCCGATGTTCCGGTGAAAAAAGTCCCAGCCTATCCAGCCTTTCTTTATAACTCAAACTCTCCATACCCAGCTAAATCCTAGTAAATCTCTTCCAACTTTCCCCAGTTTAATATCCTTCCTATAACTGGGCAGAAGGAAACTCTTCTATCCTGTGCATAATCTTCCAGTAAGCATTTCAATTTAAGATGCTTGACTGATTTTTGTTGCCTCACGAGGGATTTTCTGGAGCCAGCCTGGCAGAGGAACATGTATTTGTGGTGGATCCCAGTTCTGTTGAACTTGCAATCCTTTAAAAATTTACTGTCAAATTCCAATTCATATGTGGAGTTGTGAGTGGTGGTAGGGAGGAGAGATAGGGTGGGAGGGAGTGACAAAAACTGACAAAATACTATTTGACAGCCTCCAGGCCTCTAACACTGGTCTCTTAAGCATCACCAATTTTAATCATTATTACTTTGCGAGTTCATGCCTCTCTACCTTTCCTTCCAACTTTAATACATTCCTCAAAATCTTACTCATCTGGGCACGTGTGGCATTTGATAATGTCCTATATAAAAGGTGACTACAGAAGCTAAGAGTTCATGGTGTTGAGGTTGATATATAAGCGTGGATAGGGAATTGGCTAACTAACATCGAACAGACACTGGATAAATGGACAATTTTCAGGTTGGCACAAGGTGATCGTATTTTAAAATATGAGGTTCGATGGAGGCTTGAGAAGGTAGATGCTGACAGAATGGCCCAGATATTCCAAAGAGTGGTGATCACAGATGGATTTTCACCACACCCTCACACCCCAGCCACAGTGCAGAGTAGTTGGGCGATATCAAACCATAGCCCATTTTATAGCAGTCAGTCAGTTGTGTGCTGAAATTCAAATGTCCAGCATCATAACCAGGTACTTTGACAGCTGCTGGGAAAGGATAAGCATGCAAGTGCAGGCCTAAGGTGGATTAGTAATTGACTAATTGGTTCAGGCACAAGGTGGTTACAGTGCTTGGTAAGTAGAGTGCCAGGTGGCAATGGCTTGAAGGCAGGGCACCCTGTATGTAGGGAACCAGGTAACTGTGTGCTTATAGCAGATGGTGAGGTGGTATAAGTTGAGGTCAGTGGCGGTGGCAAGGTAGGAGACTGGACTGGCAGAAGTTCTAGCGATGGGATTGTGAGTCAGGGCCTGGTGGGTTGGAGAGGGTAAGTATCGGACCTAATAGCTGTAGAGACCTACGGGGGTGTGATGTCAAGTTTCAAGGGTTTAAGCGTAGGGGGTAGCATAGTTTTAGGATAAGGTGTGAGGCCTGGGGTGTTGTAGGATTGGATTGGAGTGGCCTAGTCAAGAGTGGTATGGCTGTCAAGTGTCCTGGGAGGGTATGAAGTCATGGGAGGTCTGTTTTGGTGTGCTTGTGTTACATTGCTGTGTCAGCTTAATAGCTACTGAAGAATAAGAGTCATGATTAGAGTGGTGCTGGAAAAGCACAGCAGGTCAGGCAGCATCCAAGGAGCAGGAAAATCGACGTTTCGGGCAAAATCCCTTCATCAGGAATGAAGGCAGGGAGCCTCTGAGGTGAAGAGATAAATGGGAGGGGATGGGGCCGGGGAGAAGATAGCTAAGACTACAATAGGTGGATGGAGGTGGGGATGAAGGTGATAGGTCAGAGAGAAGGGTGGAGCAGATAGGTGGGAAGGAAGACTGGCAGGTAGGACGGGTCATGAGGATGGTGCGGAGCTGGAAGGTTGGAACTGGGGTAAGGTTGGGGGAGGGGAAATGAGGAAACTGGTGAAGTCCATGGCTGAAGAATAAGTCCAAGTTTTAAAATTATTTAATATTTCCTGGGTAGATATTAGCCTAAGACACTGAATCCTCCTAATTCTCTGATGTTAACAGCTTTTTTGGAAATTGCCAATGAGAATATTCAATTTTTGTGGGCAGTTCCAACTTGGTCTGCTGCATCTGGGAATGGGTAATAATGTGTAACTCCAGTCCATGCTACTCAAACTACTATCTGGCTATTGGAGCAACTGGGCCAACATTTCCTCTTGTGGGAGAGTCTAGAACAAAGGGACACCATTTAAAGAGACGAGTCTCCCATTTAAAATGGAGATGAGGAAGCCTTTTATCTTTTTCAGAATATTTCTGGTCTTTGGAATTCTCCTCCCCAAAGAGAAGTGGAAGCTGGGACATTGAATGCATTGAAAGCTAGATTAAACAGATGTTTGATTAACAAGGGAGTGGATGATTATGAGGGACAGGCAAGAAATTGCTGTTAAGGCAAAATTAAGGCTGAATGATGAGCAGGTTTGACGGGGTGAATGGCCTTCTTATAATTTTCTAATCATCCTGGTGTCATATTTTGATTCATTCTTTCCCTGTGAAATGCTTATTACTTGAAGTTGCTGGATGAATGCTAACTACTGTTGTTGTAACTCTGAAGTTAGAGTTCAAAAGGTGTATTCAATCATTTCTATCTCCAAATAGTGTAAGAAACAAATATTAGCACATTCAATTACTCACATAATATGACCTATCAAATTCAAATCGACACCTATGAATATTTTTGCTTCTACAAAAGTTACAGGAAAGACTAAGAAATACCACCTCTAGACATTTGTACGGGAAAAACATTTCATTGTCTATGGGAGGCAATGAGAAGGGAGAGTTTTGTGCCAATTTTGAGGAAGTGAGTAGTTTAAAATTAATCGGCATAAAATATATCGAAACATTTCTGTATCCCTGAAAGCCAAAAATGTCACTTTTAAACACAAATAAAATTTTAATATGAAAGGGTTAGAAATTAAAACCTACCCTTGTTCAGCTCGTAGTATGATGTTTTTTGTGTAATACAAATACCTGAATATGAATTGATTGGATAATCTTAGTGATCTCTCTATATGTGACCTCTTCAAAGAGGCTTTAATTCCAGGCCAGGAGATTAAAGAATTGGCTTCACCAGATGTTACAAACTCATAAATTACATCATATATTCCCAGTGTAGCCTGGGTTTCGTACAAAGAAAAAAAATGGGGATGGCTTGATAATGGCAGACAGACAGGGAGCATTGAGATTATACATTCAGTATTTAAATGCAATGTTTTGCCAAAGCAGATGGTTGAATCAATCACTAATAATGTTTTAAGGGATACTTGTATTAACATTTGAGGTAGAGGAGAGAATAGGGCAGGGAGACTCATGTTGAATTGATTTGAAAATCACCAACAGAAAGGTAAATGAACCAAAATGACCTCTCTCTGGGCTGAAATTGTTTAAGGACTGAAAAATAATTGTCTGTGACTCTATTAAAATGATATGATTATGAAAGCTGTGAGCTGAATCTTATGATATTTTGATTAAGTGTAATGTTCGTCAAGTTTCATGCGAGGCTGAATAAGAATTCTCGTACCTTTGTCCTATCCGCACCTCATTAACGAACTACCCCAGCCCAAAGGCGCCCTTCTTGTCTGAGACTAGCCCAATTCTAATGTCCTCTATAGCCGGATAAACTCACGACTGCTGGGATATTCTGGAATAGACCATCATTCTTGGTGCCAACATCATCTTTAAAAGGACACTCTGCACTGGTCAAGTGCTGGCAGTCCCCGGTTGCCAGACAGTTTGTCACATTTTCCCCGGATATGGCAAAGAAAGGGAGATTGGCACTCCGCTTTGTGGACAGGAAGCTGGAGGTCCAGCTTGGTGGGTGGCTGTCCACCTGCCCTAGAACCAGAAGCATATGATTGACTGATCCAGCTCATTTTGTTCCTAGCCATCCGGACAAATGCCCAGCAATGAACAGTGAAGGTCAATGACTTATTCCCTGTGCCAGGATAAATGCTATTATCCTGTTTCTGCTACCTTCCACTCACTCTATCTCTGCACTCACCTCTCACCCAGGCTCACACTCCTCCACTCTTTTTTTTAAAATATATTTTTATTAAAAAATAGATTTTTTAATATTATAACAAATACAAAACAATACAAAGAAAGAACACCAAAGAAAAATGTAAAAACCCAAACTGCCCTCATGTACAAATGTATAAATATAAATAAATATTATCTATATTAAAAAAACTCCAACTAGCTACTTAACTAAATAACAATAACTAACAACAAACCAATACATAATAATAATAATAATAATACAGCTCAGCAAAACAAAATACTATCTGTCAAATATCGAGAGCATTAATTTTCACGCATTCATATGTTCGCAATTTCCCCTCTCTGGATATTGGACTCGTGAAGCACAATTGTTACTGCTATATAAAAGCCCTTATTAGTGTGGTAGACAAATCTGTGTCCAGGTATTCCAAAAAGTGCCACCATGTCTTATAGAGATTCTCAGTTTTGTGGTGTACCACACTTGTAAGAAAATCCAAGGGGATATGCTCCATAACAATCTTCCGCCAACCCGACAGGCCCAGGGGATTTCTGGATAGCCAATCTAACAAGATATTCTTTTTTGCGCAGCAAGTGAGGATGTTGAAACGTTTTCTTCTCATACACATCTACAGGGAATACAATGGGCAGGCCAAGAAGAAGAGAGATCGGGTCCTTCTCACCCTTACACCCAAGGTCCTCTCCATCGCCATAGCGCTCCAGTGTGTTTGAAGCCTACCACAGGACCAGAGACAATGGGTGAGAGTGCCCATACTAACTTTACATTTGGGGCACGTTGGGTTAAGGTTGGGAGAGGGGAAATGAGGACACTGGTGAAGTCCACGACTGAAGAATAAGTCCAAGTTTTAAAATTATTTAATATTTCCTGGGTAGATATTGTCACATTTTCCCCGGATATGGCAAAGAAAGGGAGATTGGCACTCCGCTTTGTGGACGGGAAATTCTCTGATGTTAACGGCTTTTTTGGAAATTGCCAATGAGAATATTCAATTTTTGTGGGCAGTTCCAACTTGGTCTGTTGCATCTGGGAATGTGTAATAATGTGTAACTTCAGTCCATGCTACTCAAACTACTATCTGGCTGTTGGAGCAACTGGGCCAACATTTCCTCTTGTGGGGGAGTCCAGAACAAAGGGACACCATTTAAAGAGACGAGTCTCCCATTTAAAATGGAGATGAGGAAGCCTTTTATCTTTTTCAGAATATTTCTAGTCTTTGGAATTCTCCTCCCCAGAGGGAAGTGGAAGCTGGGACATTGAATGCATTGAAAGCTAGATTAAACAGATGTTTGATTGACAAGGGAGTGGATGATTATGAGGGACAGGCAAGAAATTGCTGTTAAGGCAAAATCACCTGGCCATCCATCTGTGAACACCACTCTGTGGAATATCTGGTTTAAATTTTGACAAACTATCTGGAGCCAAGTGGACCCCGTGGAGAATCTTCACCTGTAAAGCATGGGTCCTATTGCAAATTGAGATCTTTCTTGCATTTTCTCAAATCTCTTCCCTCTGAAGAGACTTCAACGCCTAGCTCTCTCCTAGATCCAGAGCCTAGCGCTCTCTCCCACACCCTGCAAAGTTGATTGAACTCATCTGAGTGGCTGCCCCCCCAAGTGATGATATAAAGTGCTGACAGAAAGTGTACTCCTAGCACTGAACACCCTCCTCTCTATATTGGATTTGTAAGGATCAGTCAAAAGTGTAGTCTTCTTTTGAATAAAATCCCTAACTTAAAAAAAAAATGAAAGAGGTCCCTGCAAGATAACTTGTATTTCTGTGCTAACTGGTCAAAAGACATTATTGTGTCTCACTCAAATAAATCACCCATGCAAGACATACCCCTAGCTGCCCAATGTTAGAATCCTGGATCCATCATCCCCAGTTGAAAACCCAGCATACCCACTCTAGGTGTAAGAAAAGATGTTTTACCAATATTGCCTACCCTCTGCCAAATTGCCCTCCATGCTTTAACAGTATTGATAAGTATTGGGTTATGGCAATATTCCTAAGCTGTCCTCATTTTGTCCAAAAACTGCAAGCTCATAAGGGGGCACTTTGCCTGAGAGATTTTGATACCTAACCATATTGAAAGAGGGTCTCCACAAGCCCAATCACTCACGTAAGATAAAAGTGAGCTTAGTTGATAGTTGTTAATGTCCAGAAGATCCACTCCCCCCAGTCTGTGAGGTAATTGCAGTTTAGCTAATTTAATAAGGAGCTGCTTATGATGCCAAATAAAACAGCTGAAACAGCTGTGCAGTCTCCTGAATATTTGCTTATCGAAAATCAGGGGGAGCACCTGTATAGGGTACAACAAATGGGAGAGAATATTCATCTTAATAAGCGCTATCCGACCGAACCATGAGACCAGAAGCGCCTCCTATCTTTGAAGGTCTTGCTTGATTTTGTCAAATAGTTGAAAAAAATTAGCTTTAAACAACCAATCAAGAACAGCAGTGATGAATATGCCCAAATACATAAGACCCGCTGTGACCACTTAAATGGGAATTGAGATTCGCCCTCTAGACCTAACACCTTTGTAAGCCCACCCATAGGCATAGCCTCTGAGTTTGCAAAATTAATCTTGTGCCCTGAAAAGGTGCCAAACGTGCTGATGCATTATCAGGCAGGGCACCGAAACTGCTGAATTTGACAAAGAAATTAGGACATCGTCCACGTACAATGAAATCTTATGTAATTTTGACCCCACTTCTGAAGCCGATATATTAAGATCCCTACGAATGGCCTATGCCAATGGTTCAATCACCAACATAAAAAGCATTGGCGAAAGGGGACAGCCCTGCTAGCTGCCCCTAAAAATGCTAACGTTGCTTGATCGTAACCCATTGATGATGACCACAGCAAGAAGGTCACTACAGAGAACCTTTATCTATTTTATAATGGCTTCACCCAAGTCAAACTGCTCCGGAGTATAAAAAAGGTACAGCCACTCAACTCGGTCAAATACCTTCTCTGCATCTAGAGAAATCACCAAACCCTGTATTAATTGTTATTGACACGCTTGAATTACATTAAGCAGCCTCCTAACATTATTGGAGGATCCGTGGCCCTTTATGAAGCCCATCTGGTCCTCTTTAACAATAGAAGGTAACACAGTCTTCACCTTTAATGCAAGAGTCTTAAATGTTGACTTTAAAGTCCTCTCTAAGGGTGAAATGGGCCTGTAAGAAGCACAGTCCTCCAGGACCTTCCCTTTTTTAAGACTAAGCAAAATATTGGCCTCTCTGAGATGGCAGGAGGCGATCATGACTGTATGAGTCATTGAACATGTTGAACATCGGGCCTGACAATATGTTTATAAATTCCTTATAGAATTCGCTGGGAAGTCCATCAGGACCAGGCGCCTTTCCACTCTGAACCTGCTTCACAGCCTCCTGCACCTCTTGCTCTGATAAGGGGGGCATTGAGAAAAGATCTTGTCTGGTGTTCACGCCCGGGAGCTCCAGATCCTTAAAAAAAGGACTCCATCTTGGCTCACCCCTCCTCACAACCCTCAGATTGGTATAATTCAGAGTAAAATCTCTGGAAATCCGCATTAATCTTTTCATAATCACATGTTAGGTTCCCAAACCCTTGCCTAATCGACCTAATGACTTGAAGGGCGCTTCTTTTCCTGGCGAGATGTGCTAGGTACTTGCCTGGCTTGTCACCATGCTCATATAACCTTTGCTTTGCAAAAGTAAGCTCCTTCTTTGCTGCCTATGTGAGCATGGAATTCAATGCAGACCAGCGCATCGGAATCCTCTGTAGCTTGGCCAATGAGGGCCTATTAAAATAAGCCTTCTCATCTGCTTTCAACCCAGCTTTGAGGAGATGTTGGTGCTCACCCTTCTGCTGCTTCTTATGGGCAGAGTAGGAAATAACTAACCCCCTGGCATAGGCTTTGGCAGTTTCCCAAAGGACGGACGGCCTCCAACCTGAATTAATGTCTAGGAATGCCCTAAATTCCTTAGAGAAATACTCTACAAACTTCTTATCCTTCAGGATAAAGGAATCCATTCGCCAGTGCCTCTGGCCCACTATAGCGTCCTTAACCTTAACCAACAGGTATATTGGGATTTGATCGGAGTTGGTAATATTACCAATCATACAATATCTCACCAAGTCCAGGGTTGCCACGGGGATCAGAAAAGAAATTAATCCTGGTATAACATCTGTGTGGATTGGAAAATACCATAAAATCTCTGCCTGTAGGGTGGAGATGCCTCCAGACGTCCACCAACCCTGACTCCACACATAGATCCACTAATTGTTTAGTTAGTACAGAGGGTATCGGAGGGCCTTTGGGTAACCCTGTCTACTGTGGGATTATGAGATAATTAAAATCTCCCCCTATAATGATATGCTGGGACTCGAGATTGATCAGTTTGGAAAACACATCTACCAGATATTTGAGGGGATGGGATGGAGGACAAGAAACATTTAAAACACCATATACTTCCCCATTTATCATGGCTTTGAGAATTACAAACCTCCCATGTGTGTCTTTAACACACTCTGGTAACTTAAATCGGAGATTCCTCCTAACCAATTTAGCCCTTCCCCTACTTCTGGTATTGAAAGATGAAAAGTAAACCCAATCAAAGCCATTCTGCTGTAGTTTCAAATGCTCCCTAACATCCAAGTGTGTCTCCTGTAATAAAGCAAGATCCACCTTTTCCTTTCTAAGACTTGAGAGTACCTTTTTCCTCTTAATTAGTAAGTGACTCCCCTTGATATTCCAGGTACACCATTTAATCAAGTCATTCGTCATAACCTCTGCAGTAACATTCCAAAGAGGAGGAACTTGAATTCCAAATCATCGAGCCTTAGTCTTGCAAGGTCCATCGAACATAAAAACTACATAAACTAAAACTAGTACAGTTAACAAACTTCCAAAGCTATCAAAGATTATGTACAACAAAAGCCAAAAAAAACAAGCCAATATATAAAGTGCCAATAGCTATGAAATGGGGAACTCATCCCCTGCCCAAAGGGAGCATCTACACATCCCAAAGCCCAACTTCCCAACTCTGCTGCCAATACTGCAGCCCGGGCATTTAAATACCTGAACCAGTCAAAAACTGCCTGTAATAGGCATCTAGCCATCTCAACCATTTTCCCTCCTCCTAGCTAGAGCCGCACCACAAACACAAGCAAAATAGAAAGAAAATACACCATGAAATAACAATGTGAAGAAAGAAATTTTTAATAGAAAGGGTAAGTACCCCATCCATCCTTTGGTTTCACAACTTAGAAATTGAAAGTACATATGCCAACCGCCCCGAACATAGTTAAAACCAGATTATTACCAATAAAATATATTGGGAAAAGATAGCCTGACCGGATTTCTTTTTTTTTAAAGAAAAGTCGAGACATACCCAAACAATGCTATTATTTGTACATACTAAATTGTTCAGATTAAGTTAATTTGTCCACGAAGTCTCTTGCCTTCTCCAACGTAACAATGAGATATACAGATCCATCTAAGGTAATCTGAAGCATCGCTAGATACCTCAGTGAGTACTAGATCCCGAGCTCCCTCCGTCTTCTCTTCACGCTGTCATAGGATTTTCTTTTCCGGATCACCGTGCTGAGAAGTCCTGGAAGAGCATGATCTTAGAACGTTTGTAAACTAGGGCCTTCAGATCCTTCCCTTGGATTCTGGAAGCTTCCATGATTCTCTCCTGAACTCTACAGTGATGAAACCGCACCAAGATAGGATGAGGGCGTTGATCCAGACCTGACCTCTGCACCATGACCCGGAGAACCCTTTCAATCTTCAAGCTTCTCATTCCAGCCTCCAAGTTAAGGAATTTCAGCAATCAGTCCTTAATAAATTCCAGCAGTTGTTCACCTTCCTTACCTTCCAGCAGATCAATGATCCAAATATATTTTCTCCTGCCCCTGTTCTCGAGGTCATCAACCTGGTCAAGAAAATTACAGACCTGCATCTCCAGTGCCTGGATCCTATCCTTGGAGGAACCAGTATCAACTTTCACCAGTGCAACTCTGTGTTCTACCTCTTTCTCTAGGTCTCCCAGCTGCTGTTCATGCTTCTGCAACATGATAGAGATTGAGGCCAGCTTCTCCTCTATCTATTTGACCAACATCGCACGAGATTTCACAAGCTCCTTCACCAGGACCTGATAGGAAATCGAGTCCGAGGACCCTGCAGGCTGGGCCATGGGTGGGCTCGGACTTTGTCCAGCTTGTGATGTAGTGCAGAGATCTACAGCGCAACCTTTCTAGATTATTGCCATCTTGGATTCCTCCTCAATCCACCAATCTAACCATTGTATATGACATCTTCCCTTCCTCGCTCTCAACCACCCAATCCCTCCAGATGAGTAACCCTGTACACTTCTGTGCTTCTGACTCACTTGCTCAGTTCACATCACCACGTTTATCCCACCTACCTGCACTAATAATGTGCCACATACTTACATCCCACCCAGTCCATCCCTTTCTCCCAGTCAAGGAGAAGACAGCCCGTAGCAGGACAGAAGGACCTATGGCAAATGGTAGTGTAACTGAGAGTCAGCACCTCACCCCCTCTGAGGAGAGGGTCCTGACCCTAACTGTCCTGATGGCTGACTGACTATGCCCAAACCCCTGGACTGTGAGCAGATGTTGCCTTTGACTTACTGTGCCAAGATCCTTAACTGAATGCTACCCGTCTTGATGTGGCTGAGCACTATTTCCTCTTCAATTTGGTGACATAGCCATTTGGTTGAAACACATGCAGTGTGTTTGCTGCATAAGCTGCTGACAAATGACGAAGGTGTGACACTGATCCAGCACAGTGACACATAGCAACATGCCCACTCTCTTAGCTAATAACTGCTGAAACCATGACAAGGTCTGCGCCTGCACTAAAAGGCAAGGCAGGGAAAGGCACAGATGCTGCAATATTAAATTGGTGCAAGGTGAGTGTGACAAAACTAACAGTCCTGAGATGTAGCATGGCCTAATCCTGAGTGAACTGGGTACTTGTCACTGCGTGCAAACTCTCCTTGCAGCAGTATTCCCATGGGAAGAGTCAATGGTTTGAAAATGCACAATTGAAGAGTGCTGTAATGGGGTTTTGGTTAGCTCAGTTGGTTGGACTGCTGGTTTTGCGATGCAGTGTGACACCAACTGCGCAGGCTCAATTCCTGCACTGGCTGAGGCTACCATGAAGGCCCCACCTTCTCAACCTTGCCTCTTGCCTGAGGCACGATGACCTTCAGGTTAATCTCACCACCAGTCATCCCTCTCACTAATGAAAGAGTAGCCCTATGGTCCTCTGAAACTTGACCGGCTACAAGTGGATCAGAGATGATGCGGAGAGCCTAGTCTATGTCAGATGCCAGTGTCAGTGGATGTGGGGTGCATGTAGCCACTGATCTGGAGCAACCCCTGAGGTATCCATGTTGGAGGTTCGGTTGAGCAAGCAGTGAGCTCCAGTCAGCTGGCATCCAATTTGACTGTCATGTTGAGAATTCTCTGTATCCAGTTTCTATCTGGCACATGGTAGCACAGTAACCTGAATGTTAATGAGCCATGATTGGTGATAATGAGCAGTAATCCCAGTTAATAGACATTCCAGCAGGACTCTGCATCAACAGCCAGAACTCTGTTGGAAAATGCGACTTGTTGCCCTCAAGAACGGTCTCTCCTAACTTCTCAAATGATTCTTTAGATTTTTTTTACTGGAGCCATGTCATTCAGGGTCGTTTTAAGATTCCACCCAATATTTTATATTTCAAATTTCAGTGGTCTTCCCATAGTGCAAAATTAGCCTTATCTTCCATGAGATGAATTTCAGTAAGACCAAAATTGTGTCACAAGAATTCAAAACTTGAGCAGCTGAGTCTATGGGGAGTTGTCAAGTGATAAGCAAGATTAAGACTTTAACATAAATCAACATGATTCTGGATTAGTGGTGCTGGAAGAGCACAGCAGTTCAGGCAGCATCCGAGGAGCAGTAGTCGAACCTTAATGACGTCGTGAAAGCTTCTTAGTAAATTCAATTCACCCATGACTGGTTACTTTTCATCAATCTTTATGGGATTATAAGAGTTCTAGGATTTACACCATCAATCAGAATGAATCTTTAAATTATAGGAGTTCATGCTTCAACAATAGATTCAAATTGCCAGATCAACAAGCAGACAATAAGTAAGAAGATGCATTTTCTCCTGCTCTAAACCATTTCATGAACCTTGAATATAGTTATGATACAAAATAAATCACAAATACTGTTTTGCATGCAGCTTTTGTTATTTATAATACTCTGCAACATTACTGTAAACCAATGATTGATGGATCAATATATTTGTACAAGGTAATAATTCAGTGCTATAACAAGAACCCAATGTTGTAATTCTGTCTTGTTTGACTTGTTTTGAATTTTTAAACTCGCTGTGTATTGTGGTGAATGAAAATGTGCCCCTTGTCCCTGATGCAATAATTTATTGTGTTATTGAAATGACCTTTCTCGTGTTTCCAGAAAATAAAGGCAGTGAGTTAAAAGTGGAACCAGAGGGATTTGTTCACTGATTAATTCTGAGCGTATTCATTGAAGATCTTTCTTTAAGAACAGACCTTGGTTTGAAATGCAAAAGTGATCAGGCCATAATCACATTATACACAAAGTTAAAAGGACCTGAAGTTTGACAAAGCAGTGTTACTTTTGAAGCGTAAGAGAGAGGACATTATTTCACCCCAATGGCAACTGACCAGATTATGTCAGTATTACCAGGGGAGGCTGAAAAGTCTGAGGAATAGTCTTATTGGACTCAAAAACCTTAACTCTGTTTCTCTCTCCACAGATGCTGCCAAACATGTTGTGTTTCTCCAACACTTTGTGATTTTATTTCAGATTTCAAACATCCACAATGTTTTGCTTTTATTTGAGACTGGAAGGTCACTGAATATCTTTAGGATTACATGGGATATACAGCACAGAAACAGGCTGTTCAGTCTGTCTAGTTCATGCTCCACTTGAGCCATCTCCCTTTAATTCTTATCGAAATCTATTTATTCCCTTCACCCTCATACATGTGTGCAGCTCCTCCTTGATTTTCCATCATGGTTCATCTTTAGCAATTACTGAAGTGCATTGCTGAAATAACCCCACTCTAGATGCCACCAAAAGTAGGTTGCCATTGAATTGAAAACATTTTAAAGGTCATTGCTTTCTGCATCCTGCACTTTGTTCTTTTAAGCATTAGGATTACTTAACTCTTCGTGTGTCCTTAGAGACAGTCCCTCTTTACTTTGACATTTAAAAAAAGATACATAATTGTCACTGAATCATTGACCTTTCTGGAGCTGCACAACGTCTAGATTTCTGGTTCAAGCAGGGATTCTTCACTTTGATGCTGGGCATTAGTACAAATGTTTTGTCTGGTATTAAGTACATTCTGATAGAATACGTTTGAATTGTGTACTCTCGAGTCAAGTAAAGCTGTGTGTACCTTCCACCTGCCTGAATGAATGCTGTGGTCATATCCACAGCAGAATGGTAAAGAGATAGTCCATAATGGAATGCTGCATTTACTCTTTAAGAGAGTTGGTAATTCTGACTTCTGCAGAAGTGTCAAATTCTTGTTTTGTCTGAGTGATTATCAAATTTTACTGAATCACCCATTTTCAGTCAACCTTGTTAAAGTATAGAATACACTCAGGAAAGGGTTATATCTTTATCACCAACAGCCTGTCTAATACTTGGTCACCCATGCATACAAGCATCATAAATAGTCATAATGACCCAGATAGTCTAGTTTCCAGATCTTTGGATACCAGTTTTATAACCCATGATGCACGTCATGACCGCACGTAAATTCCAACCTATTGATTCCATGGGAATCAGCCAGGACGCTAGCTTCCGATTGCATTTCTCTTGCTTCCTAAGACAACTGAAGAAGTCTCCCATTATTAACTCTGACCCTGACCTAAAGGTTTATGCCATTGCTGCTCATTCTTGTTACATCAAATTTTGTTTTACATTGCTATTTCCATGTGTGAATAAATAATTTTCATTCAAATTCAGTCATTCAGATGATCAGCAATTTAAAAAGGTCCACTTATTGTTTCTTACTTGTCATTGGCTAATTATGAAAAATTCTAACTTTTAACATCTTTTGAATCATTCCTCTCCCCTCTGTTCTGGAATTAGGTTCTTATAAAACCTTGGTGCTCAGAATGTCAGGTGTATCTGTTTCTCAACACAATCTGTCCATGACTGAATGGTGAAGCTCAAGGATTTTCACGTATTGGTCTCCATTTCAATGGAGTTGGCGTATGATTGAAGCTTGCTAATGAAGCATTGGGCAATATCAGGCTTAACTGGATATGAAACCTGCTTTCATCCATGACCCATTTGAATGTTATGAATCTCTCCAGTTTATTCGATTTTAGTTCATTACTAATCCAAAGACAATGCACTATTACAGAACATAGAACAATACAGCGCAGAACAGGCCCTTTGGCCCTCAATGTTACGCTGACATGTGAACTAATCTAAGCCCATCGTTTTACACCAGTCCATCATTATCCATGTGCTTATCCAAAGATTGTTTAAATCTCCCTAATGTGGCTGAGATATAGATGCAGTCACCTCCCTCTCAAGTATGTGTGGCTGTGTATGTAAGGGAAATGATTATTATGTCATTTGATTACATTGTTAGAAGTAGCTTCTTCACAAAATAATTTCTAAACTGCATAAACAGCTGTAAATACGCCACTCAACAATTCCACTTATTGCTATCCATAAATAGAACCACTTACACACTTATCATTACTCCCTCCCTTCCATTGCCAAACCACTGTCTCAACTTACCATTTTTGAAATGCCAATTGTGATAAGATCAATGAAATGTTGTTTCCAGTTCTACATTAACATGGATTCCTGCTTTACTGTTTAACACTTTACTGTTAAACGGTCCAGTTTTGAACATGCAGCATGCAAGCAACACATGATCGCTAATTGCTTAGAAATAGAGTCAGTGTATGATGGAAAGGTTAAGAATTACAGGAAATTAAGTCAATTTCAAAAAGACAACATAACTTGCAAAAGTAACAACGTTTTAATCTGTTTCCTTTTCAGAAGCAGTTTACTCATTTATTTCCTCAGTTATACTGTTATATATTCAATTCACTTGTTGATGTTTGATACAATCTTTATAATTAATTTCTTCATGAGAGATCCCTTCTCCGAACCTTCAGTAAATCACCATTGATGCTATATCTTTTATTAGAGTGTAGAAATAAATATACAATCATAACAGTCTCAATTATTCATTTAATCTGGCGATGCAAAATGATTTCAGGAATATGCTAAGGATTCAATTTAGCTGACTTAAAGAAACTTAGATTAAACTTGCTAGCTCATGAAAAGAACCACAGGGATTTACAATGAGCATTTAACTCCTGCAAGTTGATTGCCATGCAGGAAGTGTAGCAAATTTGTACTGCTCATTCATTCCAAAGATTCAGCACAAGCAGTGTTGCTTGTTGGCTGGACACATCAGTAGGATGAATATCAGGATGGTCATCACTAGCCTAACCTTAACCACTGTGGAATCACACTCTCCACCACTATATCTGTTTGAGAAACTCAATCACGGCATCTCTTCAACTACCATCCACAGTAATAATTACCTACAAAAGCCAATCGTCAACATTTTTGTTCAACTATACATACAATTATACAAACCGAAGTGAACTATTCACCCTTAGACATTCCCTTAGTGACTTACATGGGGAATACAATGACCAGGGAGGTCCCTGAAGCCATTCAGGATGTAGATTTTAATCTGCGACTACAATTGGAATCATAGAATCCCTACAATGTAGAAGCAGACCATTTCACCCATTGAGTCCATGTTGACCCTCTGAAAAGCATCCCACCCAGACCCACCCCCTACGCTATAACCTTGTATTTCCCATGGCTAACCTATCTAGCCTGCATATCACTGGAGACTATGAGCAATTTAGCATGACCAATCCACCTAACCTGCCCATCATTGAAGGAAATTCAGACACCCATGAAGAGAATGTGCAAATTCTACACAAGCAGTCACCCAAGACTGGAATCAAACCCAGGTCCCTGGCGCTGTGAGGCAGCAGTGCTAATCACTGAGCCACCGTGCTGCTCCAATTGTTTAATTGATAACAAAATGCTGAAGAAACTCAGCAGGTCTGGCAGTAGCAGTGGAGCGAGTAACAGTATTACCGTTTTGAGTTGGCATGACTTCTTCAGAACTGAAATGTGTCAGAAAATGGGTTTCTTTTCATAAGTTTAGATACATTATACCTTCCAGTTCTGAGAAGAGCCATAACAGACTTGAAATGTTAACTCTGTTTCTCTCTCTAGGCATGCTGCCAGACCTACAGAGTTCTTTCAGCATTCTTTGTGTTTGTTTCAGATTTCCATGACAAAGGCAGTTGGGTACTGAAACTACTCAATTGTTCATGTTTCAGCATTCTATAGCATAAGGGTTTAATACCTAATCTGCTAATAGCTTGAAATCATTGGCAGTGATATTCCATCAATGAACACGGCAGCTTAGAAAAAGAAGGTTCTCATGAAGTCCTGCTCAATCATAGAGTCATAAGAGTTATAGAATCATACAGCATGGACCTGTGCTCCAACCAATGCATGCCAAACGTAATCCCAAACTAAACTAGTGCCTGTTCCTGGTCCACATATCTCCAAACTTTGCCTAATCAGATACTTAACCAAATGTCTTTTAAACATTGTAATTGTACCCACCTCCAACACTTCCTCAGGAAGTTCATTCCAAATACAAACCACCCTCTGTGGAAAAAAATTGCCCCTCATGTCTTTTTTAAATCTCTCTCCTCTCAACTTAAAGCCAGTCATTCAGCTCTGTATCCTGTGTTTAACTAACACTTTTAGAGCCCCTAGTTTTGAAACCACCCCCCCACCGCCAATCCTGGGGAAAAGACAATTACCATTAACCCATGTTTCTCTATAAATTAATACATGTTCTTTACTTTGCACTAGAATGGTTTCCAGTTGCCACCTGCAGCATTTTCTTTTTATTGTGGTTGTTTGATCAATGTTGTGGCAGTAAAGTTTGTAGATACCTTTGCATTCTCAGTGAATAGATGCTTCTCCAAATTGGGTGCTATTCTTCAAGAGACTGAGAAAAGGAGGGAGCTGGCTTCCAGTTCTGCTGTTATAAATCATTTTCTTCTCTCTCTTCTGCCCTAAGCCTATTGACTGAAATACAATTCCTTTGCGTATTCCCAAATCTAGCTTCATTGGCTTTCCGAAAATGGATAATCTGCAGATGGCTTTCATACCAATGTGTGAAACTTTTAGAAAAGTGTAAGTTAAACATAGGATACAGATCTGAATGACTGGTCTTGGTCATTTTAATGACTTGTTAATTTAAGTTCTGATTGGATCATGTTTACTCATGTTTTCATGTTCTTGGTACAATTTGATTAGTTTGAAGCCATTTTAAAGCTGTAGTTTTCCTTTTTAAAAACCATATTTATCTAGGAAATGGAACAGGTACCAAACTCCGTTGACAGAAGTTGAAAATTGATAGTCCATTTTTATCACAATCATAACATGAGCTCTTGAAGGGAAATGGGTATATCATCATACAGTCATAGAAGCCATACAGTATGGAAGCAAGCCATTTGGCCCATTGAGTCCACACCAATCCCTATTCCTGTAATCCTGCATTTCCCATGTATAATCGACCTAGCCTGCACATCCCTGGACACTATAGGCAATTTAGACATGGCCAATCAATTTAACCTGCTTATCTTTGGAGTGTGGGAGGAAACCCAAGCACCCAGAGGAAATCCACGTAGATAAAGGGAGAATGCGCAAACTCCATACAGATAGTCACCTGAGGGTGGAATTGAATCTGGGTCCCTGGCGCTGTGAGCCACAGTGCTGCCCATATCCTTTAAAGAATCAAATAACTTTCTGTAGAAGTCATTCTGTTGTTCTGAATCTTAACCAACTATTAACCTTTCTCCTCTAAACCGTAGCATACTTAAACTGAATGTAATACCTTCTTTAAGATTAAACAGTCTCTGCACAGTACTGCTCAGCCTTAGAAAAAGACACTTTAACTACATTTGTATTGATGAAATCACTCAAAGCTAGAAAAACTGTGCAGTAAAAGTTGAGTGGTCAATGTATCTGTCAGCGGGACCTATCACTGTTAAAGATAAATCGGAGTTATACAAGGTAGAACTCATTTGCCTCACTGGGGCCTCTTTAGAAAAATGCTTCATAAAATTTTAAAATGAACATCTATGAGAACCTGCTCAGTGTCTGCAACACTTCATCTCAAACATTCACTTCAAACTGGCAGTTAATGTTAAAGAGACTGAAAGAATAGCTGCTTGATAATGTCATCACAACCCCTGTTGTAAATAATTGACAAGCGTAATGATGGAAAAACTGCTGTTCAGTGAGAATAATCTGTTCAAGATGTTTCAGTAATGTGCAATATCCAAGTCATACCTTGAACTGAAACAGTGTTAAATGTGTAAATCCTTCCTGCAGGACAAACCCTGGTCTCCAACTCCTCACAAGACTGGATTTTAAAAAAGTGTTCATCTCAGCCTTGAATATACTTAACAACCCGGCCTCAACAGCCCCCTGTGGTAAATATTTCCACGGATTTGCTCCCTCAGTGGAGAAATTCATTCACATCGCTGTCTTAAATGTGAGACATCTTATTCTGAGTTGATGCCCTGTGGTCCTGGACTCTTCCACAAGGGGAAACAATTTTTCCACATCCACCCTGTCAAGTCCCTGAAGAATCTTATAGGTTTCAATGTCTCCCCTCATTCTTCTATATTTCAAAAAGTACAAGTCCAATCTACCCAACCTCTCCTCAACTATTAGTCCCTCCATACCTAATATCAGCCTTCTGAACCTTCTCTAGACTGCTTCCAATACCAGTATATCCTTCCTTAAATAAGAGCCCAACATTGTTCACACTATTCCAGCTGTGGTATGATGAGTGCCTTCTTATAGTTTTAACAAAATTCCCTGATTTTGTACTCCATCTATATTTTGAAATAAAGGCCAACATTCCATTTCTCTCCCTCACTACCGTATGAACTTGGATACTAACTTTTGTGATTCATGGACAAGGATTTCTGAATCCCACTGCTGTGTAGCTTTCCGCACTTTTTCTCCATTTTCATAATAGTTGGTACCTTCTGAAAATCCAAATATCTCACATCCTCTGCTTCCTCTTTATCTATCCTGCTTGTTACCTCCTCAAAGAATTCTATAAATGTGTCAGGCATGACAAAGACAGTTGGGTTCTGAAACTACTCAACAGTTCATGTTTGGGTATTCTGTAGCATAAGGGTTTAATAGCTACTCAGCTAATAGCTTGAATGCAGTATCAATGATATCACATCAATGATATCTGAAAAGAAGAGGTTCTCATGAAGTCCTGTTAAACCAAGCTTCTGTATTAATTAACACGTTCTTTACGCAAGAATGATTTCCAGTTCCCGCAGTCAAAAACATCAAGAACTCAGCTTCGATATCTATACAAATTTCAGCATTTGTAACAGTTTGCAATCATAGGCAATTTCTCAGAGAGTTTGTGCTGTTAGGTCACAGTTCAACTGGAGGTTTTAATTTCGGACATATTCGTTTGTATTTATGTTTATGTGGTTGGGTATGGCCTCATTTTGATTTCCAAGGCAAGCATTTTAACTTTGCTTCTGGGAACTAGACAAAAAAGGATTATAACAGCACAGAGGTGAGTACACAAATTCATAGCAACTATTTTAATTACAGCAAGAATAATGAAATGGCATCTACTACAGGTGAAGAAATAAATCTCGAATTGGATGGCTACTACCTGTGGTTTGGTCTTTTGTTGAGCTGACTAGTAATGATTAGACGATAATGATTTCTAAATAACATTTTGAGAAATTGTGAAAATCTAAATATTGCTTTGATTTCTTTCTATTTCTTTAGATTAAAAAATAATGTCTGAGAAACCTTAAAACTCCCCGTGTCTGCGTGGGTTTCCTCCCACAGTCCAAAAATGCGTAGGTTGGGTGAATTGGCCACGCTAAATTGCCCGTAGTGTTAGGTGAAGGGGTAAATGTAGGGGAATGGGTCTGGGTGGGTTGCTATTCGGAAGGTCGCTGTGGACTTGTTGGGCCAAAGGGCCTGTTTCTGCACTGTAAGTAATCTAATCTAATCTAAAATGAATAAATAACAACTTTCATAACAAATGAGTATTACATAACTAAAAATGGATATTTTATTGAAAGACTTTTTTTTGTTACTCAATCTCTATGACAAAGTTTCTAATTCCTTATATGAAATAACATGTTATCATTAGTCCTGTAGTGTAGTTTCCCAGAAACTATGAACAAAGAAGTTTCTAGAAGCGAGTCCAATAACAAAGAACTGTACCCTGAAGCATCTTGAATACATGGGATTTATATTGTTAGACTTTTCTACAAGCACTGTTTTGTTCTAACATCATGCAGTGTTCTGTCCAGTAAAATGTCGCCAGAGGTCTCAACAAAATTTTTTTCTACATGAAAGAAAGAAGTACTGAAATCTTCTTGAAAGTACAAGTACTGAAGAGTTCAGAGAACAGTTATTTTTCTCAGGCACGTAATAACATTTCTAATACATTTTTGTAATTTTCCTACTGTCCTAGCACACTGACGATATTTACATTTCTGTGAACTGAGAAGTGAAAATTAAAAACCTGATGATTAGTGTTCACAATATCAATGTGGGAATACTTCATGACTTCATATAACTGTCCTCTTCTTGCAATTTAGCAGATTTTAATTGTATATTTTAAATGGGATAATGTTGTTAAAATGACTAACTATAAAATCAGCAATAGTAATCTCTTGTTCAATGATTGAATTGTATATTTAGATGAAATTTTATTTTTCAATCAACATGCAAATCTGGAGCAAACTCTAAGGATGAAATCTCGTGGAGGTGATGGACTGCAAGAAGAATGATGCTTGTAGTGCAGTGTTGAGTTTTCATGTTTTTACCTTGGGTCAGAACTGACCTTAATTCTGAGGATGGGTCACTGGATCCAAAACATTAACTCTAATTTCTCTCCACACATGCTGCCAGACCAGCTGAGTTACAGTAGCATTTCTTGGATTTTTTTATTTCTGATCTCCAGCATCCATAGCATTTAGCTTTTATTTTAGGGTTGGTTATATATTCTGTGTTATTATAGAGTCATAGAGTCAGAGAGATGTACAGCATGGAAACAGACCCTTCAGTCCAACCCATCCATGCCGACCAGATATCCCAACCCAATCTAGTCCCACTTGCCAGCACCCGGCCCATATCCCTCCAAACCCTTCCTATTCATATACCCATCCAAATGCCTCTTAAAAGTTGCAATTGTACCAGCCTTCACCACTTCCTCGGGCAGCTCATTCTATACACGTACCATCCTCTGTGTGAAAAAGTTGCCCCTTAGGTCTCTCTGATATCTTTCCCCTCTCACCCTAAACCTATGCCCTTTAGTTCTGGACTCCCTGACCTCAGGGAAAAGATTTTGCCTATTTATCCTATCCATGCCCCTCATAAGGTCACCCTTCAGCCTCTGACGCTCCAGGGAAAACAGCCCCAGCCTGTTCAGCCTCTCCCTATAGCTGAAACCCTCCAACCCTGGCAACATCCTTGCAAATCTTTTCTGAACTCTTTCAAGTTTCACATCATCTATCCAATAGGAAGGAGACCAGAATTGCACGTAATATTCTAACAGTGGCCTAACCAATGTCCTAAATAGCCGCAACATGACCTCCCACCTCCTGTACTCAGTACTCTGACTAATAAAGGAAAGCATACCAAACACCACCTTCACTATTCTATCTACCTGCGACTCCACTTTCAAGGAGCTATGAACCTGCACTCCAAGTTCTGTTTGTTCAGCAACACTCCCTAGGATCTTACCATGAAGTGTATAAGTCCTGCTAAGATTTGCTTTCCCAAAATGCAGCACCTCGCATTTATCTGAATTAAACTCCATCTGCCACTTCTCAGCCCATTGG
The DNA here is from genome assembly GCF_004010195.1 of Chiloscyllium plagiosum. NCBI lineage: Eukaryota > Metazoa > Chordata > Chondrichthyes > Orectolobiformes > Hemiscylliidae > Chiloscyllium > Chiloscyllium plagiosum. The sequence continues at coordinate 20,216,875 of NC_057726.1, read as the reverse complement.
CCCATCTGGTCAAGATCCTATTATAATCTGAGGTAACCCTCTTCGCTGTCCACTACACCTCCAATTTTGGTGTCATCTGCAAATTTACTAACTGTACCTCTTATGCTTGCTCGAGTTGCAGTGAACATAGTATGGGCAAGGGAAACAATTAGTTCAGTAAGAATCGCATTCATTGAATATACTTTCAGTTCTGATGTTTCTTTAGTTATAGAGTCAGAGAGTTATAGACACATGGAAAGAGACCCTTCAATCTGATTTGTCTGCCCCAACTAAATATCCTAATCTGATCTATCCCATTTTCCAGCATTTGGCCCATATCCCTTATAGACACACACACTCCCGCACTCACTACACACACACACACACTTTCTCACACTCACAACCCCCACCTCAGACAGACACACACACACAGACAGACAAAGACCCACATGCACACATATATTTTGTGTGGTGAATTTGTACTTGCAGAGTTACATTGCACTTTGCTCAAAAACTGCATATATTCATGTAGAACTCTGAGCTCACAAACTGTATGAATTTATGTAAAACTCTGTTATCTCACGTTTTAGATTAGATTCAATCTAAACATCATGGCATAGACAGAGAACACAGGGGGCCAACACCTTCAACATATCGTCTAGCTATCAACATTGTTAACAGCTAACCTGAGAATGCAATTTTTAAAAAAAGGGTTTTGTGATTTACACATGAAAGAAGTGAAACTATCACTGTATTCTAACAGATGAAAGGCTTAACAGACAATCAATTTTTCAATGTATAATTTCAGTTACATCACACTGCAAATTTTTGCTATAAATTCTGTGTTACCATCGAGCCCTCCATAATCACCTGATGAAGGAGCGTCGCTCCGAAAGCTAGTGTGCTTCCAATTAAACCTGTTGGACTATAACCTGGTGTTGTGTGATTTTTAACTTTGTACAGCCCAGTCCAACACCGGCATCTCCAAATCACTCCTAAGACATGGTTATCTCAGCCGCAATGTTAGACATTACCTGGGAAGCATTTCTGAATAATCAGTGTTTTATAGCAATTATTAGAAATAAAAGTAATATGACTAATTAATTAAGGAGACATCAAAGGGCAATTAATTAATGAGACACAAATGGTGGGTTTTGGTAGGTAGGATGCACACTATAAGTAAATCTCAAACACAAACCCTTCCGACCTTGAATAAGCCCAATTCCCGTTTTAACAGAAGCGAGTCAAGGTTTGCGAAGGACACATGCTGAGTGAGAAGACTCACCCACCTTGTGTGAATGCTGCCCCATTAGCCACATGAGTTCACAAAACAACCAACTTTCAGCAGAAAGGTTACTTAGCAAGGCAACTCTGATTTATCTCTCTTCTTGCCAGATGGAGTTTTCCAGGACATGAAAGCCAGCAGCTGTAAGGCGACAAAGTCTGCAACAGGAGTAAGTGCCTTTGCAGAAATACTCAGGGGCCAAGAATTACAAGAGTGTTTCCTCCAAGCCCCACAATCTAAACGGCTAAAATCCCTCACAGATATCCAACCGTGCACCCCCTGCAATCTGACGACTGACTGTCCTTCAGGATCACAAACCCCTCCTTATCACATCAAAGTGGCAGCAGAATAGGGCTCCTGACCCGGAGCCTGCCTGCTCTGACTGCTTTTCTTTCTCTTTCTTGTTTTCTCTTCCTACTTACTTCTTGTTCTGAGCTTGGATGGCACAGTGGCAGTGCGAACCACAGTGCAGACTCAAGTGAACTCAGTACGGACTCGAAGAACCCCAACACAGACTCAAGGAACCCCAGTACAGATTCGAATGAACCCCGTACAGACTCTAGTGAGGCCAGTACAGACTCGAGGAACCCCAGTACGGACTCTAGTGAGCCCAGCACAGACTGGAGTGAGTCCAGAACAGACTGGAGTGAGCCCAGGACAGACTGGAGTGAGCCCAGGACAGACTCGAGGAACCCCAGTACAGACTGGAGTGAGCCCAGCACAGACTGGAGTGAGTCCAGAACAGACTGGAGTGAGTCCAGAACAGACTCAAGTGAGGCCTGAACAGACTCAAGTGAGCCCAGTACAGACTGGAGTGAGCCCAGGACAGACTGGAGTGAGCCCAGGACAGACTCGAGGAACCCCAGTACAGACTTGAGGAACTCCAGTACAAACTCAAGTGAGCCCAGTACAGACTGGAGTGAGCTCAGTACAGACTCGAGGAGCCCCAGTACAGACTCGAGAAACCCCAGTATAGACTGGAGTGAGCCCAGGACAGACTGGAGTGAGCCCAGGACAGACTCGAGGAACCCCAGTACAGACTTGAGGAACTCCAGTACAGACTGGAGTGAGCTCAGTACAGACTCGAGGAGCCCCAGTACAGATTCAAGTGAGCCCAGTACGGACTCGAGTGAGCCCAGTAGGAACCTGAATGAGCCCAGTAGGAACTCAAGTGGGCCCAATACGAACTCAAGGGAGCCCATGGATGTGGTGACTGAACCCGTGCTCACTTTTCCAGAGTGAACACGGGACCTGGCATTGGAATCGGCAGCTGTCACAATGGCATTGGCAACATAGACCCAGCATGAAAGATGGCACCTGAGAATCACTTGCTCCGTCGTTGGTTTGTCCCAGGGCTGACGGTGTTGGCAGGGCATCACAGCGTCACCAAGGAGGGCCCAGCAACATTGTGAGGGATGAATGGATTTCTATTGTCATGTGTATTTTACAGTGAGCAAAACAGTAAAATACAGTGAAGAGCTTTTCTTCTCTTGCCACGATCAAGCGCCGTTTGAATAGTGTTAAGAATAAGAAATACAAAAGATATAGCTTAAAGAAAATCCATCAGTCCTGAGCCAGCTCATCATCAACAACGATGCCAGTGCTGCCATTTTTGCTCCATCACCTCGTTGCCATCTACACCAGATCCAACCAACATTGAAGCTGCTGCTCTTCAGGCGCCATCTTTTACCATTCAGCTGATTCTTGTTCACCCTCTGAGGAGGGCCCACTGACACTGAGGAAGGCCCAGTGACACCGAGGAAGGCCCAGTGACACCGAGGAGGGCCCAGTGACACCGAGGCGGGCCCAGTGACACCGAGGAGGGCCCAACCACACCGAGGAGGGCCCAACCACACCGAGGAGGGCCCACTGACGCCGAGGAGGGCCCACTGACACCGAGAAGGGCCCAGTGACACCGAGGAGGGCCCAGTGATGCCAAGGAGGTCCCAGTGACGCCGAGGAGGGCCCAGTGACGCCGAGGCAGGCTCAGTGACACCGAGGAGGGCCCAGTGACACCGAGGCAAGCCCAGTGATACCGAGGAGGGCCCAGTGACACCGAGGAGGGCCAACCACACCAAAGAGGGCCCACTGATGCCGAGGAGGGCCCACTGATGCCGAGGAGGGCCCAACCACACTGAGGAGGGCCCAGTGACGCCAAGGAGGGCCCAGTGACGCCGAGGAGGGCCCACTGACACCGAGGAGGACCCAACCATACCGAGGAGGGCCCAGTGACACTGAGGAGGGCCCAGTGACGCCGAGGAGGGCCCAGTGACGCCGAGGCAGGCTCAATGACACTGATGAGGGCCCAGTGACATCGAGGCAAGCCCAGTGACACTGAGGAGGGCCAACCACACCGAGGAGGGCCCACTGACGCCGAGGAGGGCCCACTGATGCCGAGGAGGGCCCAACCACACCGAGGAGGGCCCAGTGACGCTAAGGAGGGCCCAGTGATGCCGAGGAGGGCCCAGTGACGCCGGGGCAGGCCCAGTGATACCGAGGAGGGCCCAGTGACACAGAGGAGGACCCACTGACGCCGAGGAGGACCCACTGACGTCGAGGAGGGCCTACTGATGCCGAGGAGGGCCCAGTGACACCGAGGAGGGCCCAGTGACACCAAGGCGGGCCCACAGACACCGAGGAGGGCCCACTGACACCGAGGAGGGACCAGTGACACCGAGGAGGGACCAGTGACACCGAGGAGGGCCCAGTGACACCGAGGAGGGTCCACTGACACCGAGGAGGGCCCAGCGACACCGAGGAGGGCCCAGTGACACCGAGGAGGGTCCACTGACACTGAGGACGGCCCAACCACACCGAGGAGGTCCCAGTGACACTGAGGAGGACCCAGCCACACCGAAGAGGGTCCACTGACACTGAAGAGGGCCCAGTGACACTGAGGAGGGCCCTGATGAATGAGCAATGCTATGAAAGCTAGTGCTTCTGAGTAAACCTGTTGGACTATAACCTGGTGTTGTGTGATTTTTAACTTTTACCAGGTGATGACCAACATCCTCCCTACAACTGCCAACTCCTACACAATCATCAAACCCATTCCACCTGAATTGCACTGATGGACATATAAAGTTATGATTCAGGAACAGAAGTGGGCCAGTCAGCATCTCAAGACAGCTCCACCATTCACTAAGATCATGGCTAATCTAATTGTGACCTGAAGTCTGTATTCCTGCCTTTCACCCCTTTGCAAAAATCAATCCAATTGAAACAAGGACTTATCTACCTCTGTATTCAATATATTCAAGAACTCTGCTTCAGCAAGAGAGGCTCAAAGATTCATTACCTTCTGAGAACAAACAAGTTTTCCCAATTTATGTTTAAAATGGGTGACCCCAGATCTCAAATAGTGACCCCTGGTTCCAGAATCTTTCCGTAGAGAAAATACCTTCCCTATATCTAGCCTATAAGGTGGTTCAAGAAGGAAACATTTGACAACTTTCTGAAGAGAAACTTCGGATGAGCAACACATGCTGGCCTGGCAAATGATGCCCACATACTTAAAAGAATTCTTTACATATCAATCTCCCTCTCTCTGTTTCTGATCCTTTGCCAATCATTCCCCTGTCATCTCCTCCAAACTTCCAAGCCGTCCTGACAGTTTGTGAGAGCTCCAAAGTTCTGTGGACAATTTTAACCTGTATTAAGAAATGCATTTTTTAAAAGAGGGCTGATATGTGGTGGCATGGTGGCTCAGTGGCTAGCTCTGCAGCCTCACAGCACCAGGATCCCAGATTTGATTCCATCCTCGGGTACCTGTCTGTGTGGAGTTTGCACATTCTCCCCGTGTCTGCATGTGTTTCCTCCGAGTGCTCCAGTTTCCTCCCACAGTCCAAAGATGTGCAGGTTAGGTGAATTAGCCATGCTAAATTGCCCGTAGCGCTAGGTGCATTAGTCAGAGGGAAATGGGTCTGGGTGGGTTACTCTTCGGAGGGTCGGTATGGACCGGTTGGGCTGGAGGGCCTGTTTCCACACTGTAGGGAATCTAATCTAAAAAAAACTATAGATATAAGTGAAGTGGTTGATTGGAGGGATAGACTTATGGAAGGTTGCTGTAGAGTTGTGAAGGGAACTTCAAACAACAGCCCTTCAAAGGGGGAAGAAGCAAGGCAAACAGATTGGACTGTGATCTCTTGTGACTATTAAGATACCAAAGAGATGATGACTTCCTACTGAACAGCAAATAACTCTGTGCACATTATGTTTCAAACTGCAGCCCCATTTTGTGTTTTTCTTTTGAAGAATATATAAAGACAGGACTTAAAAAGCCAGATTAAAATCTACTGGATTGTTCTAATGGGACTGAATGTTCTTGTGTGTATTAGCCTGGGTTCAAGATTTAGTGAGGTGTAAGGTCACAGTTGAATAACTAAACTCTTGTGACCCCTGTTTTGCAGGTAAAGGCATGCTCTCAATCAAGAGTTTTAGAGATATACAGCAGTAAATCAGACCCTTCGGTCCACGCTGGCCACATATCCAAAACTGATCTCGTCCATTTTCCAGCATTTCACCAATATCTCTCTAAACCCTTCCTATTCATGTACCCAACCAAATGCCTTTTAAATGTCGTAATTGTACCAGCCTACGTGCCTTCATCTGGCAGCTCATTCCATAAACACACCACCCTCTGTGCGAAAATGTTGCCCTTTAAGTCTCTTTTAAATATTTTCTCTCTCACCTTAAACCCATGCCCTCTAGTTTTGGACTTCCCTCCCTGGGTAATTCACCTTGGCTATTCACCCTATCCTAGCCCTGCATGACTTTATAAACCTCTATAAAGTCACCCCTCAGCTTCTGATGCTCCACCCTATTTAGCCTCTCTTTGTAGCCCAAACCCTCCAACCCTATCAACAACCTTGTAAATCTTTTCTGAACCCTGTCAAGTTTAATGACATGTTTCCCATAGCAGAATTGAATGCCGTTTTCTAAAAGTGGCCTAACCAATGTCCTGTACAGCTGCAACCTCCCAACTCTTGCACTCAAGCAGTAGATGTCAGTCAAAAATAGTCTCCAGACAAAAGGAAACAGGATATTGTAAGTACACTTGCTCACCTGAATGCTGAAATTCGATCATGGTTGCAAGCTCTTAATTTTTTGGGGTGGCATGGTGGCTCAGTGGTTAGCACTGCTGCCTCACAGTGCCAGGAACCCTGGTTCAATTCCAGCCTCAGGCACCTGTCTGTGTGGATTTTGCACATTCTCCCTGTGTCTGCGTGGGTTTCCTCTGGGTGCACTAGTTACCTCCCACAGTCCACAGATGTGCAGCCATGGTGAATTGGCCATGTTAAATTGCCCTATAGTGTTAGGTATATTATTCAGAGGTAAT
>NC_057726.1:20192725-20209379 GCF_004010195.1 Chiloscyllium plagiosum | reverse complement strand
GACATAGCTTAAAAATACGGGGTAGACCATTTAGGATAGAGATGAGGAGAAACTTCTTCACCCAGAGAGTGTTGGCTGTGTGGAATGCTCTGCCCCAGGGGGCAGTGGAGGCCCACTCTCTGGATTCATTTAAGGAGGAGTTGGATAGAGCTCTCAAAGATAGTGGTATCAAGGGTTATGGAGATAAGGCAGGAACAGGATACTGATTAGGAATGATCAGCCATGATTATATTGAATGGCGGTGCAGGCTCGAAGGGCTGAATGGCCTACTCCTGCACCTATTGTCTATTGTCTAAACTGACTCCTTTTATAAGAAATACATCTGGATTTGGGAAAAAAGGTGTCTACAAGGCAGGGATCCCTTTCAAATTAACCTTGATGCAACTAACCAAAGGGGTGTGTGAAGAATAAGGGAAACCCATTCACCCCCTCTCACCCAAGAACCAATAACCCCTCTCACCCAGGAACCAACACCCCCTCTCACCCAGGAACCAACATCCCCTCTCACCCAGGAACCAATATCCCCTCTCACCGAGGAAACAACACAAATTGGGGAACTTTGCTTGGACTCTGGTCATAATAAAATCCACCCTCTCCTATGCCCATAATTTCAATCCCATTAGGCAGTCCAGGAACCAACACCCCCTCTCACCCAGGAACCAACATCCCCTCTCACCCAGGAACCAATATCCCCTCTCACCGAGGAAACAACACAAATTGGGGAACTTTGCTTGGACTCTGGTCATAATAAAATCCACCCTCTCCTATGCCCATAATTTCAATCCCATTAGGCAGTACCTTCCTGCTACTTGGCTGCATTGTTTTCTACATTTTCCTGACCTAACATAGGGGCGAAGTCCATCAGTGGGGATCCTGTTTAAAAAGCGAACAATGCAGGCTTTGTAGTTTAAACTTGGTTAAGACTTTCAAAAGTTATGGAGTTGAAATGTTAATTATTTTTTTCTTTCTAATGATACTGCCAGTCCTCTTTGGAAAATATTCAGCATTTTCATCATTTTCAGATTTTATTTCATATTTTCAACTGACTTTGGTTTTCATCTCGCCTTCCGATAATGTTTGTACCTTCCTTTTGAGGGAGATGTAGTGACTGCAACGAAGTCAGCCAGACCTCATAGAATATGAATTCCCTGATTGGGGCTGTTAATCTGGTCCAATCAGGGAGCCCTGACTGACAGATAAAAACAGAAGTGAAGGTCCCTCCAACTCTATTTTGATTTAGTCCCTACCCTCCCCTTCACTGTTTTGATCACACAGCACTGCCCTTTGATGTGAAGGGCAGTGTTTGTCACTGGCCACCCGGGTGTTTTCCTATCTTCCTGGTGGTGGAATTTGAATAAAGATTCGTGCACTTTGTGTCTTTCACTGTGTCTCACACCTGCACACACACACCATGGGTGCTGGGGAAATAATAAGCACTACCGCACTTAGGTGGTAGTGTGGGTGTTAAATTAAAAAAAATGAAAAACAGAAGTGAAGGGCCCTCTTATAGTGCAGTGGTAGCATCCTTATCCCTGAACTGAGAGACCCAGTTCAAGCCCCACCTGCTCCAGAGGTGTATTGTTACATCCCTGAACAGGTTGGTTTGGAAAATAAGGTTAAAAAAAAGAAAAAAAGAGAACAGGAGTATCAGACAAATTGTTTACTCTGAGAGCTGGCTCTAAGGGTGCTAATTAGTGTCAAAGACTCGTCACTTGTAAATAAAGGGAGACATGGTGTTGGGATACCAGCCTCTAATGGGTAGACCAATCTTCAAATCAGTAAGAATGATTAATGAAACCACAATAAGTATGCTACCCAGCATCTGCACCATGCTCAGCAATCTGCAGGACACAGTAACAAGAAGGTAATGTACATTATGAAGACTGGCTTTAAATTAAATATTGGAAGGGTTATTTTCTGAACTCACATTGCTAATGGGGCAGAATTCATGCAAGGTGGGTGAGTCTTCTTACTCAACATGTGTCCTTGGCAAGTTACTTCTGAGATTGAACATACATAAACTCAGTTCTGAGGAAAACTGATCTGGAATATAATAAGTATTCGGAGATAACAAAGTTATTTTATTTCAGGTGCATACTGTAAATTAGATAGAACAGAAAGAGATAAGTGCATCAGCTGCTGAACTAACACTGGAAAGGTTAAACTCAGGATGGTGATTATAATGAGAGTAGGAACATCCTCAGCACTTGTGGGTAGGATTGATAAGGCCACTTTTATAGTCTATCATGTGGCCTTAAAGACAAGTAAAGGATCATTTTATAGAACGTAGAACGGAGAAACGTACAGCACAAAACAGGCCCTTTGGCCCACAATGTTGTAAAATATAATAATAACTTAACCTACACACCCCTCAACTTACTGCTATCCATGTGCCTGTCCAACAGTCGCTTAACTGTCCCCAATGACTCTGCTTCCACCACCATCACTGGCAATGCATTCCAAGCATTCACAACTCTCTTTTATGGAAATGGGTCTGCCAGTAAGCCATAACAGATAAGGGATGCACGCTTCTTTTCTCTGATGGGAATTAATGAATAACTCAAGCTTTTACATTAATTTAGCAAATTGCTTGGTTATGCTGATGTTTACTAGCAAATGACTAAGCTTAATGAATTTAATGAATGGCTTAAATGAGTCGCTGTTAAAGACACTTTAGAAACTTCCTGAAAAAATGGTGGTAGTAGTTTTTTTTTGCAAAGCTTTGTGGTTCCATTTGGAGCATTGGTATTGATACTAATTCCACAAACTTGCTGAATATGCAGCTCTTCTGTGGCTTCTCTCCCTCTAACTCAACTGGTTTCGCTCTTTAAAGGTGATGACAAATTACCTTCTGAAAATGCGACTGCTATAAATGGACAGCACGGTGGCTCAGTGGTTAGCACTGCTGCCTCACGGCACCAGGTCCCAGGTTAAATTTGAGCCTCGGGCGAGTGTCTGTGTGGAGTTTGCACGTTCTCCCCGTGTCTGTGTGGGTTTCTTCTGGATGCTCCGGTTTCGTCCCACAGTCCAAAGATATGCAAGTCAGGTGAATTGGCCATGCTAAATTGCCCGTAGTGTTAGGTCAATTAGTCAGAGGGAAATGGGTCTGGGTGGGTTACTCTTCGGAGGGTCGGTGTGGATTGGTTGGGCCAAAGGGCCTGTTTCCACACTGTAGGGAACCTAATCTAATCTATAGATATTGTTGCAAAATTGATGTGTAAAAATGGTAAAATTGTATAATGGGAGAAATCATTGTGTGGCACTTTAAAAGATGGTGTTAGATTAGATTACCTACAGTGTGGAAACAGGCCCTTTGGCCCAACAAGTCCACACTGACCCGCTGAAGCGCAACCCACCCATACACTGACCCCTTCACCTAACACTACGGGCAATTTAGCATGGCCAATTCACCTAACCTGCACATCTTTGGGCTGTGGGAGGAAACCAGAGCACCCAAAGGAAACCCATACAGACATGGGGAGAATGTGCAAACTCCACACAGACAGTCGCCTGAGGCGGGAATTGAACCTGGGTCTCTGGCGCTGTGAGGCAGCAGTGCTAACCACTGTGCTACCCGTGTTCTTTTCAGTGCTTAGATTTAAAATGGATGTCTGAACAGCAGTTAAAGTGCAGCTGCACAGACTGAAACATTTTATACCAAACAGCCAAGCAGCATTTTTACCCAGACAACAAGACTTTTCAAAGATAGTAAATTAATTTAAACCAAGCACTTAGAGATTAAAAGCCAATTAAATTTAAATCTAATGGTGTTGACAACCTTGAAACAAGCCAGTTGTAAAGGAATTAATATGTTAGCGTAGGTATAAAGACAAGGGCAATTGGACAGGGAGGGGAGAGCAAACTGCCATCTGAAGAGATAAGAAAATACTAGCTCTCAGGAAAAAGCACCATCTATTCATAAAGGTACACAGCACTCCTAAATAATATTGCTGACACCAAAAAATGACTAAGAAGGCTTTTTGGACAGAAGAAGATAACGGAAGAAGGTACAGAAAGTTCAGGAAGACACATTCTGTGTGAAGGAGAAAGTGAGGACTGCAGATGCTGGAGACCAGAGTCAAAAAGTGTGGCACACTACAAACGCACAGCAAATCAGGCAGCATCTGAGGAGCAGGAGAGTCGATCTTTCAGGCGTAAGATGGGCTTATACTGGAAATGTCGACCCTCCTGCTCCTTGGACGCTGCCTGACCTGCTGTGCTTTTCCAGCACCACACTTTCCAACCCACATTCTGTGTAAACTTTGAGAGACTAATTTAATTTATTGTTTTCTTGTTACTTGGATTTATGTATGTGGAACATTTCTTATTGGAACAGCATTCTGTTAGAATCTTGGTTAATTTGGGAATTAGTAGTTAGAGAGGGATTGTTCAGTTTGTTAGTAATTCTGTTAATTTGTTTGCTGTTAGAGTTAGATAAATAAAGGATTCCATTTCATTTAATCACTTCTTTCTAACCGATTGGGGGTAAGAGGTAGGTTAGACCACTTTTCACATTTCTTTTATATTATTACAAGGCAAGGTGAGCTTCTCTGGGTGTTTTGGTTTTAATTATCAGAGTGATGTCGACCTCTGCTTCATAACAATATGCTTACAAATTGGCACTATGGTGGAATTAAAATTCCCATTCAAAAGGACACTCTGCAAGTTTTAACAGCTACATCTCATTAATATATAACAGAATAATATCTTGACTTATCATACCAGTGAGAGAGTTGGATCCAAATTAAGGACAGAAATGGGTGTCTTTGAAAGAAGATAACGGGAATCTAAATAAGAAGTCCACACTCTCTTGTGGAGCCAGAAAAATATTCCTCATCTTCCTGTTCCCATCAAGAAAAGAAGTAAACTTCTTTAAAATACCATCTTCTCTTGCTGATTCTCAGAAATCCGATATACTTACTGAAAAACATTTCTATTCGGTCAGGCGCCAAATGAAACATTAATCCTCTCGTATTCAGTTCACCAGATTTATTAAAGCTGGTCAGTCCCCAGTGCAAATCAATACTCTGCAGCTGAACTTTGAAGTCCAGATGATACAATAGTTCCACAGACATCCAGGGAATTATAATCACACACAAATCAGCTAGTTATTTTGCATCCAGTTGTAATTTGAAAGAGTTAATTGAAATTTGGAGCCAGCAGAGAACTCTTAAACTGAGACAAAGATGTCAGAACTGAACAACATCTATTCAGTTCACCCTGTAACATTTGCCATAAATTGTGATTAAAGCAATTATGCCTGTTCCAGGTGGATATGCTGGGAATTTATTTCAATACTGTATCTTTTACCCTCTCTATTCTGATCTGTACATTTACTCTTTGTAAATTAAATGAATGTGTCATAATATTGGTTTAATTTTTTATATCTTCATAAATAATTCTTGGAAGACAGACATGATTTGATTGAAATAATTAGAAATATATGTTTTAAAGCTTGAAAGCAACAAAGATTCAAGCTTCAAGCTTCATTTATTCTGCAAATTTCAACACTAGGAATCAGCTTTGAAATTTCCAACTAGATCCTCTCTGCTCTCCATATTGTTTTGTTTAAGACCCTCACTCCCATTTCTGAATATGCAGGCATCCCTGTCCAACTTTCATATGAAAGAGGATCCAGAATTCCAAATTTATTTAATTGGAAAAACTGACTTGAATAATCTCCTGGAAATCTTTGTTACTGGATAATTGATTTAAAAGTGTGACATTTGGATTGTGTGAGTTAATGAATCATTAAATTATTAATATGATTCAGGCAGATTATAATTGGCATTAACGATACTTTGGACCAATTAATGAGTTATGCTAGATTGAGAGTAGAACATTTCTTATTGCACTTCCCAACTTTTCATGTGAATTCAGTGTCACAGTTTGCAGCAGCATTTGCAAATTGAATATTAAAGGATTGATAACACAGCAGTGACCACCATTGACCTACATCTGAACTGTAGTCAATTCCCCAGTGCCACAATGTGGAGTTTTAATGTGGTAATTTACTGCACAAAATGCCAGTGAGAAAGAAGGATGTCTATTCTATCACGGACAGCAAGACTTAGGAATCCCCTGCCTATCTTGTCCCACCCCATTCATTTTGTGTTTCATAAAAATGTATGTAGAAACTGATGTAGGCCATTTGGGTCTTTGAGTCTGCTCTGCTACTCAATTTGATCACGCGGTCGCAGACAACAAATCGGGAAGACCAGAGAAATACTTAACAATGAAACTACAAAGAAATGGATGTCAGTTATTATGCTATAATGTTGATTAAACTAAACTGTACTCTCTCTTTCCATAAATGCTCCATGACCAGTCCATATGTTTTCATGAAATATCAGTGAGGTGAGGTAGGAGACAGGCAAATGATTTGCAATTCTTGCTATTAAAGATGAAATATACACTCTTCTTTCTTAGCACTGATGAAGTGGAGGAAATGCTAAAATACCATGCTGCATCACTGGAGAAATCGCTACAATTCAGATGCAGACCATTTTTTGCTCAATGCTGTGATTTCAATCTTCCAACTAATTTTTCGCCTGACCTGTTGAACAGGTATTTCCAGCCTAATTGTTTTTATTTCAGAATTCCAGCATTTACAGCACTTGTCTTTTGTGAATTATATTTTGTTGTCATCAGGCTAATCTCTGTTGTTGCAGCCCTGCTGTTTGGTTAAGCCATCCAATAATACAGTGGAAAATGAAAGGCAGGATGGTATAATGGAGGATTGGAACATTTCCTTTCTTTATTAGAAAAATATACAATTTTGTTGAAAGGAGTCAACCAACTTGAGTTCCAAGTGAACTGAACTGAATATAATAGCAACTTAAGCAATGTCATCTGAATTCAAATTCAGGTCTGATGGTTGTATTTATGCCTGAGGTAATCTTACTTTTCTCTTCTAGTATTGTGATACTGTCGGGGCATTAGTGGAAAGGAGCAAAATTCACTTTGTACATTTTCTGAACATGAAGAAGCAAAATATTTCTCATGAAGTCTGCGCATATAGACCTCAATCAAACGTTTGTTGTATTTTTAAAAAGGAAATCTCTAAAAGGAAAGTAGCTTGCACAGATCAATTGATCTGGATACAGGAAGAAAGATGGATGTGTTGATAATGATTCCATTGATATTTCAAGCTCTGAATGTGCCTATAATTCAACTCTGACTAGCAATAATTTTCACATATGTCTGAATTAGTCATCGAAGAATATTGACAGCTTTTGCAAGATATGAACTCAGCTGAAATATTTTGTGGCTGATAAAAAAACACTGACAGAGCAAAGCAAAGATTTCTTGCTTTGTCCTCTCCTGAGATTTGTTTAGTATTATCTTGTTATTCGAAACAGTAAGCCAACTGAACTAAGTAAACAATGTAGGCCCTGCTGTAGTAAAACCATGCATAAATAACAAGACCAAAGGTCAAAATATTTTAAGATACGTTTAGAAGTCATCTCTTAATAATGACCAGTGTGTCAATTCTTGAGCTTTGCAGCTTTCAAAATATCCACATAGTTCCTTTTGAATAAGGTAATGGTTTGGAACGGACTGTTCGTTATATGACATTTACTCTGCACATTTTACTTATCTTGCGCATGTCGTCTATTGGTAGAGACAAGGAATCAGCTGTATCTATACTAGCACCCTAAGGTCCCAGTAATTGTACATGAGAAAATATTTATTGCTATCCTGTTATGTTATGCTCTTCCTGTTATGTCTCACTCTCCTTGTTTGAAGTTTCCTTGGCACTTTACTGGTGCAAACTTCCATGGGTCCTACACAGGACTTTGCCAGATAGTACTGAATTTATAGTCAGAGCATATTTTCTTTATAGCAATCCTCTATTAAAAAATGTATTTTAGAATCAAAAGTTTAAAATGTCCGTAGTAATTTGGGGTTCTGACCCATTATCATGACAGTATCCAAGCATGTATTAATACAAATCCTAACACTTGAACACATAATCTAGGTGACACTCCAGTTCACTTGTGAAAGGGTTGCCTTCTGCTGAAGGAGATGTTAATCAAATGTCCAAAGTGGCTTCTTGGGTGGAGGTACATCATTGTTTGGCATCAATTCAATTCAAGTCAGGTTAATCACCCTCAATCATTGTCATGAAAACACATTAGTTAATCATTACTGGATTGCTATCTGGGGCAGCTTACTGTGGCAAAATTGACTGGCTAGTCATATATTATAACTTCATCATTCTCCATTGAGTGTAAAGCACTTTGAAAACCTTGAGTGAAATGCATTATCTAAATGCAAGTCTTCTTTTTATTGCATGCATCCAGAAAAAAAATGTGATCAATACATTTTAAAATTTTGATACATTACTTTTTCAGAAGATTATATATTACTCAAACTAGCTTATTTACTTAATCCTGATTACTAAAGATCATTCCAGTTACAGACTGCATCAAAAATTCTTCATCTGCTGAGAGCTGCCCAGAAAGAATCCACAACCCCTTACCGTGTTGTGTTGAGGGATGGGATTAAAGTTCTCCAGCCCCACTGTGAGCATGTAACAGCAATAGAAACACCGGCAGCAAAATCCTTTATCTTACAGACTTTAGACCAGAAACAAACAAGGGACCAGAATAGGCCCCTCGATCCTTCCATCCTGTTCCATCGTTCAATAAGATTGTGGCTGATCTGAATTTAACCTCAACACTGCATTCCTGCACACTCCTGATAATCTTTTGGTTGTTGCTTTATCTCTTGTGAATATTCAGATGGTGGTAAGAGAGATTGTTGGTTTCCCAGAGTATAAGGAAATCAAATTAAGAAAATTATTAATTGGAGCAAACCTCATTGAAACCATCAGGTCTTCTGCCATTCTGATTAATCAATAACAGGGTAATGGAAGGAATTGACCCAATAGTATTGCTGCACTTTGGAATGGTCAAATTGTTTCTCACCCATATCCCTTAACGTGGAAGAGGCAGGGAAAGAAATGGATGGAATTGGTGGCAGGCTGTGAATGACTTTGTTCTTCCCAATATGTAATTGGATTAAATCTCTGTTTGCCCTGTATTGGAGATTAAACAAGTAGTTTGATAATTTAGCAATAATGGAATGTTCGAGTGAAATCTAGTCAGTTAAATGTTGGTGCGCAGATGTAGAGTTAATGCTGTCTTTCAAGATGATATCACCAAGAGGTAGCATGCGGATGAAAAATGGAAGAGAAAAAAAGACAGTTCCTTGGGGGCACCTGCAGGAAGAAATGCAATACAAGTCATTCTCTGGTTACTACACAATAGATAAGAATAAAACCAGGTAACTAATTGAACACCAATGGACCAAGAGTTGGAGAAAGGTGTCATCAATTGTGCCAAAAGTTCAGACAGATTGACATGGACAAGAAAAGAAAAGGTGGTTATGTCATTATTGTCATAGTGACATCAGATATCATTTGTCACTGTCTAGTTTAGTAATTTCTACCATTATGCAGCTACTATGCAGAACTAAGCTATCTCCACCATTTTACAAAAAGATGACTTTCTAATATTCCTTTCAATTTCTTGTCAGTGAGATTACATTGCTGTTGGTTGCAGGTGATGAAATTTTCTCAGTTAAGGTACCAGGTTAATTAGTCATAGGTCGTAACGATTGTGTTGTCAGTTTTGCTTTCAGAGTCTATTAAGAGATCAGAGAATCTAATTTCTGGAACTTTCTCAAGTGTCCAGAAAAAATAATTGTTGTGATATCTCTTTGGCCAGTTTTCTTTAAGAGATATTATTCATATACTAAGTTATGAAGAGAGAAAGAAAGTACATTGTTTCTCTCCAAGATTCTCCAGTCTGTGGCAAAATAGAAACCAAACGTCCAGGGATTGGACAACATTCAGCACTGAGCCCCTTCCAAAACTCATTCTTTTTGTCTAGCAATTATAGACCATTAAGCAATCTCTTATCTCTTTGAAAAGCTATTTTTCCCAAAAGCATTTGGCTTTTTATAAACAGCAGACAATCCCCAAATCTTCTGATGTTTGAGTAGCAAAATGTTGTTACAATCCAAGAATTGTCCATATTTCATACCCAGGTTTCGTCATCTATCAATATTCATGTGTTCCAAATGTATTCTTTGTGTTTCAAGATGATCTAGATCTGTCAGTTAAAGGCTAAGTAAATAAATTGTTCACATTCTTTAAAGTCTGCATCCCTTGGACTGAAAAAAGCCGAGATTAAAGTTGTATCAGGAAGGAGTCAGCTTGTGAGAAAGCAATGGTTTTATCATGCACTGGATTATCAAAGATGCAAGTCAGGATACCTCAATCTAAAGAATCTTTTATGCTATACAGCAGCTAGCTATTTCACTTATTCTTACTACTGGGAGAACGAGTTCAGCTCAAACAGGATATCAGTCACATAATTTCACCTAGGGATTGTTAAACATTAGATAGATGCACGCATGTCATATCTAAAGTAATGCATTTTGGTTGAACTAAGATTGTCCAATGATGACGATAAACTATTTGCACTATTTGACAATTATGGCAGACACTTCTACATTCTTATATCTTTACTAAGCAGTTGTACATAATTATCATGTCACCATCATAGCTGAATTCACATTACCTTCAGTCTGGAGTGCCAAATGAATAATCTAACTCAGCCCTCCTAATGTTCTCACCATTATGTCTTACCATCTTTACCCAATTTGATTTAATCCACATAAGATCAAGAAACAGACTCTAAACAGTTGATTAGACTGAATACAAGAAAGGCAAAAGTGAGGACTGCAGATGCTGGAGATTAGAGTCAAAATTTGAGTGGTGCTGGAAAAGCACAGCAGGTCAGGCAGCATCCGAGGTGCAGGAAAATCGACGTTTCAGGCAAAAGCCCTTCATCAGGAATCCAGGAAAAATCGACATTTCGGGTAAAAGCCCTGTGTCAGAATGCCATTCCTGATGAAGGGTTTTTGCCCAAAATGTCAATTTTCCTGCTCCTCGGATGCTGCCTGACCTGCTTTTCTAGCACCACTCTAATCTTGACTCTGAATACGAGAAAGGCTAATGCCCTCAGCAACTTCCAACTCTATGACTGACAGCATGTGCTCCAGAACTAGCTATGGCTCTAGCCAAGTGGCAACACTCACAAAGTGCAAAATTGCATAGGTTTTTCTTGACATTTCACTGTCCATCTGTAAGCCATGTGTTGTCATATTGTATGCCTGGTTATATTACTCATGTTGTTACAATCAAATTTAGTTTCGAATCCATAAAATCATTTAGAATCTAATTCCCCTTCCTTTGGCACAACACTTGTGATATAAACAAAACCTGTTTTATTGAGAGATCAATTCACAGATTTGCAATGAAGCATTGCAAACAGCACACACAGACAGCAGGATGTATAATCATAGGTAAATTAATAATCCTTGCCATTGTAACAAATGATAACTGAAGAAAATAAAAGCTTGGTTGTGTCAATGATGGTACAAAATAACTTTAACACCCTGAGTAAAAACATATGGAGATAGCCAGAGACCCGGTAAGAGAATAGAGCAGTTCTGAAGAAGGGTCACTCAATTTGAAATGTTAACTCTGATTTCTCTTCACAAATGCTGCCAGTCCTGCTGAGCATTTCCAGCAATTTCCAGTTTTTTTTTAAGAGAATAGGGCAAGTGGCTGAAGACACAGGATTCGGTAATAGTGAGATATAATTTAGTAGTCATAATATATGCAAAGTTCATCCGCTTCAGAAATTTCCATTCTCTGGGTATTGGGTTAGAAGGAAAATTTAGGATTGTTTCAGGGGACTGACACATGGCATTGAGTGCCACAGTTAATTGCTCCTATTTCCCTCTCGACACTTGACTAGGAGAATTCCCATTTCCTGTTGATGTGCTGCATCAAGAACTCCAAATCTGAGGATATTAGGGCACAACTTCCAACCTTTATTCCAATCTTCCAGGGATGTCCTTTCCTTTAAGCAGTTTCAGCAACCCCCTCCCACAACTCTCTTCAGCCATCTCTTCCCCACACCCCATCTTCGTAACTTGCCATTTCTGTATCCAGAATGCACTTTAAAAAATGCAGTCTCACTTTAAGTAGTGTAGCCTAGCTTATGTAAAGCTGACTTATAACAAACATAACTCCAACTGAGACATGCCACTACTCAGTAGTTCATGCCATACTGGGTTGCACACTGTAGTGTTTTCAATTGGCAGGCAGCACAAAGTTTACATCATGCCCCCATTAATCTGAAAGATAAAGGGTAAACGGTATCTCAGTCCCTGTGCAATGTCCTGGGATCTATCCAATTTAGCTGTTAGAATTTAGTATTTACACTAAGTCTTGGCAGTGGTCATGCGCCACCTGGTGGTGCAAGATAAAAATCACACAACATCAAGTTATTGTCCAAATAAACCTGTTGGACTATAACCTGCAAACGTGAGGACTGCAGATGCTGGAGATTAGAGTCAAATAGTGTGGTGCTGGAAAAGGAGAGCCGGTCAGGCAGCATCTGAGGAGTAGGAGAGGCGCGTTTCAACCATAAGCCCTTCATCACGAATGTGGGGGTGGGAGAAGCCCAAAGGAGCTGAGAGATAAATGGGAGGGGGGTGGGGTTGGGAGCAAGGTAGCTGGGAATGTGATAGGTAGACGAAGGTTGGGGGTGTTGTGATAGGTCTCCCCTCCCCCCATCTTATCCCAACCCTCCAATTCAGCACCACTCGGTTGAACTGCCCTACCTGTCCATCTTCCTTCCCACTTATCTGCTCCACCCTCCTCTCTGACCTATCACCTTCGACCCCACCTCCATTTACCTATCGCATTCCTGGCTACCTCCCTCCCAGCCTCAACTCCTCCCATTTATCTCTCAACTCCATTGGGCTTATGCTCGAAATGCTGCCTGACTGGCTGTGCTTTTCCAGCACCACATTTTTTGACTGTAGTCCAAATAAATCTGTTGGTCTATAACCTGGTGTTGTGTGATTTTTAACTTTGTCCACCGCAGTCCAACACCAGCACCTCCACATCATGGCTACCTAGTGATGAGGTAGCACATGCGATACAATAATTAAGTTTGATGTCCTAGCAATCATGCAAGATTAAGGCAGGGAAATGTTCATTTACCCAGGCTGTCATGCCCCTTTCAATATTTGAACAATACTATTTCCTGATTCTGGAAAATACTATTTCGTGATTCACAATTTCCTTGCCCTCAAAGTGCAGGAGCAGTATTATTTTTAATTAATATATATTTTAAAAATGACTATGAAGCTTCATGAGGTGGGTAAAGTCCCAGCCAGCTCTGTGTTTTTCAAACATTTAACATGGAATTGCAGGTGAGTTACAATATTACCTGCCAGGAAAATGCTGTTCATTAAAATACCATTTCTCCTCCATTTTGATTCACAAAGCCTTTGAGATTAGAATCAACGCTCCAGGTAGATTTGATATGAAACTGAGGAAGGATGGCACTGGAGGCAAAGTATCTGAATCTCTCAGTACCCAAGAGGATGCATTGATGGGTCAAAGAATAGCTGCCTGCTAGTGATAGAAGAGAGCTGCCTTTGTAGCTCCATGTCTGAAGGAGAAGCAGTTACAGTGTTGTGTTCGATGCTAAATGGAAACTTCTAACTTCCTATACTATGATGGTATAATGATTAGCAAGGTTAGCAAACGTCCTTGACATTATGTCTTCTTCTGGCTTACTGTATACATTTCTAGTGAAATTCACAGTACAAAGATGGATCAATCAATTGGCTGATGCACTGCTCAGCCAGAGAAACACTTAGTGCCATTTTCCCCTCTGGAAGATGAAAGCTGTATGAATGGACCTTTCAATTTCATTATCAGAGTCTGCAAATACTAAGGATGATGGCTGCCAACCAAGTGGTTGTCCAGTGACCTGATAACAGTGTTAAAGTCGACACAAACAGAGATATTCCACAATAACAACCTGAATTTATGGCCTGTTTTTAATGCAATGAAATATTCCAAAGTGGCTGATGGGCACTTTATAAAATAAAATATGGTACTGAGTCATATAAGAACATATTAGGGCAGAAGACAAAAGTTTTGTTGAATGCATATCTTTTTCTTTGAGGTTGCCTTAAGGAGGAAAGAGAGGGAAAGAGGCAGAGCAACTTACGGAAAAAATTCCAGAGCACAGGGTCTAGGCAGCTGAGAGCACGGCCACTAATAGTAGGGAAATCACAACTAGGGATTTTAGATGTCAGAATGAAATGATCACTGAAATTGAGGAATTGTGGAACTGCAGGAGATTACTGGGTTAGGCAGCAACTAGGTCAAGGAGGGATTTCAAATCTAAGGATGAGAATTTTAAAAACAAGGTACTGCTTGCCTAGAAACCAGCAAACAGAGGAAAGATAGTTTAGATTAGATTCCCTACAGTGTGGAAATAGGCCCTTCAGCCCACACCGACCCTCCAAAGAGTAGCCCACCCAGACCCATTTCCCTCTGACTAATGCACCTAACACTATGGGCAATTTAAGCATGGCCAATTCACCTGGTCTGCACATCTTTGGACTGTGGGAGGAAACCGGAGCACCCGGAGAGGAAATCCACGTTGACGCAGAGAGAAGGTGCAAACTCCACACAGACAGTTGCCCGAGGCTGGAATCGAACCTGGGACCCTGGTGCTGTGAGGCAGCAGTGCTAACCACCGTGCCGCTCCTAAATGAATACACATGAGCGCACCTGAGGGAGCTTGAACCACCAACCATTTGGTTAATATCCAAGCACGCTAACCGATTGCACCACTGAGACTTAGTTAAAAGGTAGTGACAGTGTGTTAGACTGCCTCAACTTTATGGATGGTAGAATGCTGGAAACTAGCCAGGAGTGCATTAGAATAGTCAAGTTGTGAAATAACAGAAATGGATGTGGTTTTCAGCAGCAGGAGAGGAGAGCTCAGGAGCAAAAGATGCAGGGCAATGATACAGAGGTGGAAACAAGAATCCTCATTGATGGTGCTAATAAGTGGCTGAAAGGCCAACTCAGGGTTAAATACAAAAGCGAAGTTGCAAATACTTTCATTCTGCCTTAAGAGGTTCTCAGGGAGAGGCTTTGAAAGATCGTATCATAATCAAAAGTGTCAATGGCTTCAGCATGATCAGTGGGGATAAGAATAGATAGTTGGCCTGTGTCAGAGTCAAATAAGGTATCATTTATGACTTTGATTGCTACCATTTTGAAATTGGGGTGAGAACAGAAATCCAATTAGGAAAACTAAACCAAAGTCCCTTTGGAAAAGATCAGCATGAATTTGGGATGTAACATATTCAACATTTTTGAAGAATTCAATGGGATGCTAGTTCACAAGAGTGGCTCTGAAGAAGAGACATATTATTCTTGAAACGTGAATTCAGTTTCTGTCTCCACAGAAATACCAGGCCTGCTGGAGGTTCTGTTTTAATCTCAGACCTCCAGTATCTTCAGTATTTTGCTTTCTCTCAGTGATATTAAAGTTCTGTTTTAAGAAAGTGAGAAACGTGAAGGGGAAGAAGAGAACCAGAGGACAGAGCACTGTGAATACTAGCAGCTAATACAAGAGCCAGGAAGGGAGGTTGTGTGACCTGTAGCTTACTAAAGTAGTGTTGTGAGGACAGGAGGTAGGATTTATGGATAAGGTGAGTTTAGAGAAGGAATGAGAGGTGTTAGGAGAAAAACTAAAGAAAGATAAAAGTTCAAGGCAAGGGTAAGCGGGGGCCTTAAATGAAGTTTGGGTGGCACAGCGGCTCAGTGGTTCAGTGGTTAGCACTGCTGCCTCACAGTTCCAGGGACCCAGGTTTGATTCCAGCCTCGGGTGACTGTGGAGTTTGCACATTCTCCCCATGTCTGTGGGTTTCCTCCAGGAGCTCCTATGTGCAGGTCAGGTGAATAGGCCATGCTAAATTGCCCATAGTGTTAGGTGCTTTAGTCAGAAATGGGTCTGGGTGGGTTTCTCTTCGGAGGGTCGGTTGGTGGACTTATTGGGCCGAAGGGCCTGTTTCCATACTGTAGGGAATCTAATCTCTAATGGCCATGGAGAAGGGAGAGAAACGTAGAGGGAACTGATTGAATGGTCTCAATCCTAGTGACAAAGAAGTCAATGAAATCCCTCACATTTAATAGTTGAGATGAAGGTGGTGGGAACGTGGGACAACAGTAGTTTGTAGTCAGGACATGTTGCCGGGGTAGAGACAGTGGCTGCATTTGCGTTGCTGGATAATGCTGGAACAGCAAGCAGTTTTTGTAGATGACAACAGGAGCTGACCAGGCTTTATGTGATGCGTGACTCCACCACTTATCCATCACACCCCTCCTCCATGGCTGCGTCCCTTGTAGATGTAATGAGAGCAATGCTTAGAGGAAGGGGAAGGACGAGACAGAGTAACGTTTTTAATGAGACTGAGAGTATCAAAGGTGGAGGAGGTTAAATCAGTAGCTGCAATACCACTATAGCAGGCACACTCTCAGAATAAGGGGTATCAGACAGAGGTGAGGAGGAATCATATAATCTGTACAGTGTTGATGCAGACCATTCATAGAGGCATAGAGTCATAGAGATGTACAGCATGGAAACAGACCCTTCGGTCCAACCCATCCATGCCGACCAGATATCCCAAACCTGCCACCTGCCATCTAGTCCCACCTGCCAGCACCCAGCCCATATCCCTCCAAACCCTT
>NC_057726.1:20176996-20191916 GCF_004010195.1 Chiloscyllium plagiosum | reverse complement strand
CATTGGCCCATCTGGTCCAGATCCTGTTGTAATCTGAGGTAACCCTCTTCACTGTCCACTACACCTCCAATTTTGGTGTCATCTGCAAACTTACTAACTGTACCTCTTATGCTCGCATCCAAATCATTTATGTAAATGACAAAAAGTAGAGGACCCAGTACCGATCCTCGTGGCACTCCACTGGTCACAGGCCTCCAGTCTGAAAACAATCCTCCACCACCAACCTCTGTCTTCTACCTTTGAGCCAGTTCTGCATCCAAATGGCTAGTTTTCCCTGTATTCCGTGATATCCAACCTTGCTAACCAGTGTCCCATGGGGAACCTTGTTGAACGCCTCACTGAAGTCCATGTAGATCACATCTCTGCCCTCATCAATCCTCATTGTTACTTCTTCAAAAAACTCAATCAAGTTTGTGAGACATGATTTTCCACGCACAAAGCCATGTTGACTATCCTTAATCAGTCTTTGCCTTTCCAAATTCAACCCATCAATTCCACACTGAGCCTACAAAGAGCATCCCACCCAGACCCAGCACCTGTAACCCAGTGTTTCCCATGGCTAATACACCAAACCTACACATTGTTAGACGTTAGAGGTAGTTTAGCATGGCCAATCCAACTAACCTGTACAACTATGGACTGTGGGAAGAAACCAGTGCACCCAAAATGGAAACCCTCACAGTCACAGGGGAATGTGCAAACATCGCACAGACAGTGACCTGACTGGGGAATCAAACCCAGGTCCCTGGCACTGTGAGGCAGCAAAGCGAACTGGTCAGTACGAACGTGCCACCTTGCCACCCTATTTCTTCTCTCTGAGGGTTGTGAACTTGTGGAATTATTTTCCCCACAGAGATGGAGAATTTGGGTGGATGAGTGTACACAAGGCAAAAATAAGCAGACTTTTTATCAGAAAGGGAATCAAGGATTTTTGGGAAAAGATACAAAAATTGGACTTGAGGTATATGAGATCCGCCAGGATGGCATTGAATGAGATTACTGTGCTCAGCTCGGGGTCTGGGATCACTGTGCTCAGACCAGGGTCTGGGATCACTGTGCTCAGTTCAGGGTCTGAGATCACTGTGCTCAGCTCGGAGTCTGGGATCACTGTGCACAGCTCAGAGTCTGGGATCACTGTGCTCAGCTCGGAGTCTGGGATCACTGTGTACAGCTCAGAGTCTGGGATCACTGTGCTCAGCTCGGAGTCTGGGATCACTGTGCTCAGTTCAGGGTCTGAGATCACTGTGCTCAGCTCGGAGTCTGGGATCACTGTGCACAGCTCGGAGTCTGGGATCACTGTGCTCAGCTCGGGGTCTGGGATCGCTGGGATCACTATGCTCAGGATCACTGTGCTCAGGATCTGGGATCTCTGTGCTCAGGTCAGAATCTGGGATCACTGTGCTCCAGTCGGAGTCTGGGATCGCTGTTCTCCCGTCAGTTTCTGGGATCACTGTGCTGAGCGTGCGGTCTGGGATCACTGTGTTCAGCTCGGGGTCTGGGATCACTGCACTCAGGTCAGGGTCTGGGATTACTTGTGCTTAGATCAGGGTCTGGGATCACTGTGCTCAGCTCAGGATCTGGGATCATTGTGCTGAGCTTTGGGTCTGGGATCACTGTGCTCAGGTTAGGGTCTGGGATCTGGGATCACTATGCTCAGCTCAGGATCTGGGATTGCTTCACTCCGGTCGGGGTCTGGGAACACTATGCTCCACCCGGTGTCTCGGATCGCTGTGCTAGGGTCGGAGTCTGGGATCACTGTGCTCAGGTCAGGGTCTGGGATCTGGGATCACTGTGATTAGCTCTGGGTCTGGGATCACTGTGCTCAGCTCGTGGTCTGAGTTCACTGTGCCCAGCTCAGGATCTGGGATCACTGTGCTCAGGTCAGGGTCTGGGATCACTGTGCTCAGATCAGGATCTCGGATCAGTGTGCTCAGATCAGGGTCTGGTTTCACTGTGCTCAGCTTGGGGTCTGGGATCACTGCGGCCAGCTCACGATCTGGGATCACTGTGCTCAGATCAGTGTCCTGGGATCACTGTGCTCAGCTCGGAGTCTGGGATCACTGTGCTCAGCTTGGGGTCTGGGATCACTGCGGCCAGCTCACGATCTGGGATCACTGTGTTCCGCACGGGCTCTGGGATCACTGAGCTCATGTCAAGGTCTGGGATCACTGAGCTCAGGTTAGGGTCTGGGATCACTGTGCTCAGCTCAGGGTAGTGATCACTGTGCTGAGCTTGGGGTCTGGGAATACTGTGCTCAGCTCGGGGTCTGGGATCACTGTGCTCAGGTTGGGGTCTAGGATCACTGTGCTCAGCTCGGAGACTGGGATCACTGTGCTCAGCTCGGAGTCTGGGATCACTGTGCTCAGCTCGGGGTCTGGGGGGATCACTGTGCTCAGCTCGGGGTCAGGGATCACTGTGCTCAGCTCGGGGTCTGGGATCACTGTGCTCAGGTTACGGCCTGGGATCACTGTGCTCAGCTCAGGGTCTGGGATCACTGTGCTCAGGTGACGGTCTAGGATCACTGTGCTCAGCTCGGAGTCTGGGGTCACTCTGCTCAGCACAGGGTCTGGGATCACTGTGCTCAGCTCGGGGTCTGGGATCACTGTGCTCAGGTTACGGTCTGGGATCACTGTGCTCAGCTCGGGGTCTGTGATCACTGTGCTCAGCTCGGGGTCTGGGATCACTGCGAGCTCAGGGTCTGGGATCACTGCGCTCAGCTCGGGGTCTGGGATCACTGTGCTCAGCTCGAGCACATTGATACCAGACCCTGACCTGAGGACAGTGATCCCAGATGCCGACCTGAGCACAGTGATCCCAGAGTCTGTGCTGAGCAGTGATCGCAGGCCCCGACCTGCGCACAGTGACTCCAGACCCTGACCTGATCAGAGTGACATCGGACCATGAACTGAACACAGTGATCCCAGATCCTGAGCTGAGCACAGTTATCCAGATCCTGAGCTGAGCACAATGATCCCAAACCCTGAGATGAGCACAGTGATCCCAGACAATGAGCTGAACACGGTGATCTCAGACCCCAAGCTGAGCACAGTGATCCCAGATCCCGAGCTGAGTACAGTGAGCCCAGACCCTGAGCTGAGTACAGTGATCCGAGACTCGGACCTGACCACAGTGAACCTGGACCCGAAATGAGCTCGGTAATCCCAGATCCAGAACTGAGCACCGTGATCCCAGATCTGGAACTGATCAGAGAGATCCCTGGCCCTGACCTGATCAGAGAGATCCAAGTCCGTGACCTGAGCATTCTGATCCCAAACCCATCCTGAGCAAAGTGATCCGATACACCGGACTGAGCACAATGATCCCAGACCCTGAGCTGAGCACAGTGATCCCTGACCCTGTGCTGAGCACAGCGATCCCAGACCCTGTGCTGAGCACAGCGATCCCAGACCCCGAACTGAGCACAGTGATCCCAGATCCCGAATTGATCAGAGTTATCCCGGACCCTGACCTGAGCACAGTGATCCCAGACCCTGACCAGAGCACATTGATCCCAGACCGAGCTGAGCACAGTTAACCCAGACACTGAACGGAACTCAGTGATCCCTGACCCCAAGCTGAGCACAGTGATCCCAGACCCCGAGCTGAGCACAAGTGATCCCAGACCCCGAGCTGAGCACGTGATCCCAGGCCCTGACCTGATCAGAGTGATCCCAGACCCCGAGCTGAGCACAGAGATCCCAAACCCCGACTGGAGAACAGTGATCCCAGATCCCGAATTGATCAGAGTGATCCCGGACCCCGGCCTGAGCACAGTGAATCCAGACCTTGAGCAGAGCACAGTGATCTCAGGCCCTGAGCTGAGCACAGTGATCCCAGACCCTGAGCTGAGCACAGTGATCCCAGATCCCGAGTTGTGGACAGTGATCCCAGACCCCGACTGGAGAACAATGTTCCCAGACCTGGAGTTGAGCACAGTTATCCCAGACCCTGTGCTGAGCACAGTGATCCCAGACCCCAAACTGATCACAGTGATCCCAGACCCCAGGTTGGCTACAGAGATGACAGACCCCAACCTGAGCTCAGTTATCCCAGACCCTGAGCAGAGCTCAGTGACCCCAGACCATGAGCTGAGCACAAGTGATCCCAGACACCGATCTGAGGACAGTGATTCCAGATTCCGATCTGAGCACTGTGATCCCGGACACGAACCTGAGCACAGTGAGCCCACACCCCGACTGGAGCACAGTGATCCCAGACCTTTAGCTCAGCAAAGAGATCCCAGACCCCGACTTGATCAGAGTGATCCAAGACCCTGAGCTGAGCATAGTTAATCCAGACCCCGAGCGGAACTCAATGATCCCTGACCGCGACTGGAGCACAGTGATCCAGGAACCTGAGCTGAGCACTGTGATCCCAGACTCTGATCTGAGTGCAGTTATCCCAGATCCTGACTGGACCACAGTGATCACACACGCTGAGTTGAGCACAGTGATCCCAGACCTCGACCTTTGCACAATGATGCCAGATCCTGAGCTGAGCATAGTGATCCCAGAACCTGAGCTGAGGACAGAGATCCCAGATCCTGAGCTGAGCATAGTGATCCCAGACCCTAATCTGAGCACAATGACTCCAGAACCTTAGCTGAGCACAGTGATCCCAGACGCTGAGCTAAACACAGTGATCCCAGAACCTGGTCTGAGCACAGGGAACCCTGAGCTGAGCACAGTGATCCCAAACCCTGACCCTGTGCTGAGCACAGTGATCCCTGACCCTGTGCTGAGCACAGTGATCCCTGACCCTGTGCTGAGCACAGTGATCCCTGACCCTGTGCTGAGCACAGTGATCCCTGACCCTGTGCTGAGCACAGTGATCCCTGACCCTGTGCTGAGCACAGTGATCCCTGACCCTGTGCTGAGCACAGTGATCCCTGACCCTGTGCTGAGCACAGTGATCCCTGACCCTGTGCTGAGCACAGTGATCCCTGACCCTGTGCTGAGCACAGTGATCCCTGACCCTGTGCTGAGCACAGTGATCCCTGACCCTGTGCTGAGCACAGTGATCCCTGACCCTGTGCTGAGCACAGTGATCCCTGACCCTGTGCTGAGCACAGTGATCCCTGACCCTGTGCTGAGCACAGTGATCCCTGACCCTGTGCTGAGCACAGTGATCCCTGACCCTGTGCTGAGCACAGTGATCCCTGACCCTGTGCTGAGCACAGTGATCCCTGACCCTGTGCTGAGCACAGTGATCCCTGACCCTGTGCTGAGCACAGTGATCCCTGACCCTGTGCTGAGCACAGTGATCCCTGACCCTGTGCTGAGCACAGTGAACCCAGACCCTGAGCTGAGCACAGTGATCCCAGACCCTGTGCTGAGCACAGTGATCCCAGACCCTGTGCTGAGCACAGTTTTCCCAGACCCTGAGCTGGGCACAGTGATCCAAGACCCTCTGCTGAACACAGTGATCCCTAACCCTGTGCTGAGCACAGTGAGCCCTGACCCTGTGCTGAGCACAATGATCCCTGACCCTGTGCTGAGCACAGTGATCCCTGACCCTGTGCTGAGCACAGTGATCCGAGATCCCGAGCTGAGTACAGTGATCCCAGATCCCGAGCTGAGTACAGTGATTCTAGATTCCGATCTGAGCGCTGTGATCCGGGACATGAACCTGAGCACAG
This sequence comes from Chiloscyllium plagiosum, assembly GCF_004010195.1. Classification (NCBI taxonomy): domain Eukaryota; kingdom Metazoa; phylum Chordata; class Chondrichthyes; order Orectolobiformes; family Hemiscylliidae; genus Chiloscyllium; species Chiloscyllium plagiosum. The sequence goes on along the minus strand of NC_057726.1, from coordinate 20,186,278 downwards.
TGAGCCCACACCCCGACTGGAGCACAGTGATCCCAGACCTTGAGCTCAGCAGAGATCCCAGACCCTGACTTGATCAGAGTGATCCGAGACCCTGAGCTGAGCATAGTTAATCCAGAACCCGAGCGGAACTCAGTGATCCCTGACCGCGACTAGAGCACAGTGATCCAGGATCCTGAGCTGAGCTCTGTGATCCCAGACTCGGATCTGAGCGCAGTTATCCCAGATCCTGAGTGAGCACACTGATCCCAGACCATTACTGGACCACAGTGATCACACACGCTGAGTTGAGCACAGTGATCCCAGACCTCGACCTTTGCACAATGATGCCAGATCCTGAGCTGAGCATAGTGATCCCAGAACCTGAGCTGAGGACAGAGATCCCAGATCCTGAGCTGAGCACAGTGATCCCAGACCCTAATCTGAGCACAATGACTCCAGAACCTTAGCTGAGCACAGTGATCCCAGACGCTGAGCTAAACACAGTGATCCCAGAACCTGGTCTGAGCACAGGTAACCCTGAGCTGAGCACAGTGATCCCAAACCCAGACCCTGTGCTGAGCACAGTGATCCTTGACCCTGTGCTGAACACAGTGATCCCTGACCCTGTGCTGAACACAGTGATCCCTGACCCTGTGCTGAGCATAGTGATCCCTGACCCTGTGCTGAGCACAGTGAACCCAGACCCTGAGCTGAGCACAGTGATCCCAGATCCTGTGCTGAGCACAGTGATCCCTGACCCTGTGCTGAGTACAGTGATCCCAGACCCTGTGCTGAGCACAGTGATCCCAGACCCTGTGCTGAGCACAGTGATCCCTGACCCTGTGCTGAGCACAGTGATCCGAGACCTCGGGCTGAGCAGAAGTGATCCCAGACCTCGGGCTGAGCACTGTACATCCAAATCCTGAGCTGAGCACAGTGATCCCAGACCTTGAGCTCAGCAAAGTGATCGCAGACCGTGACTTGTTCAGAATGAGCCCATACCACGACGGAGCATAGTGACGGCTGACCCCGAGCTGAGCAGAGTGATCCCAGACCCTGAGCTGAGCACAGTGATCCCAGACCCTGAGCTGAGCACAGAGTTACCAGACCCGGAGCTGAGCACAGTGATCCCAGACCCTGTTCTGAGCACAGTGATCCCAAACACTGTGCTGAGCACAGTGATCCCAGACCTCGACTGTAGTACAGTGATCCCATACCTGGAGTGGAGCACAGTGATCCCAGGACCTGAGCTGAGCACAGGTATCCCAGATCCTGAGCTGAGCACTGTAATCCCTGACCCCAACCTGAGCACAGTGATACCAGACCCTGAGTTTTGGCAGTGATCCCAGACCCCGACTGGAGCACAGTGATCCCAGACCCCGACTGAACCACAGTGATCCCAGACCCATAGCTGACCAGAGTTATCCCAAATCTTGTGCTGAGCACAGTGTTTCCTGTTCCTAAGCTGAGCACAGTGATCCCAGACGACGAGCTGAACACGGTGATCCAGACCCCGCGATAAGCACAACTGAGCACAGAGATCCCAGACCCTGTGCTGAGCACAGTAATCCCAGATACCGACCTGAGCACAGTGATCCCAGACCTGAGCTGAGCACAGTTATCCCAAATCTTGTGCTGAGCACAGTGTTTCCTGCTCCAAAGCTGAGCACAGTGATCTCAGACCCTGCGCTGAGCACAGTGATCTCAGAACCTGTGCTGAGCACAATGATCTCAGAACCTGTGCTGAGCACACTGATCTTAGACCCTGTGCTGAGCACAGGGATACCAGGCCTGGAGCTGAGCACAGTGAACCCAGACTCTGAGCTGAGCACAGTGATCCCAAATCTGAGCTGAGCACAGTGATCCCAGATCCCAACCTGTGCACAGTGATCCCAGACCCTGAGCTGAGCACAGTGATCCCAGATTCTTAGCTGAGCACAGTGATCCCAGGCCCTGACCTGATCAGAATGATCCCAGATCTTGAGCTGAGCACAGTGATCCCAGATCCTGAGCTGAGCACAGTGATCCCAGACCCTAGTCTGAGCACAGATATACAGCTCCTGAGCTGAGGACAGTGATCCCAGATCCTGAGCTGATCACAGTGATCCCAGATCCTGAGCCGAGGAGGGTGATCGTAGATTCTGAGCTGAGTACAGTGGTCCCAGACCCTGAGCTGAGCACAGTAATCCCTGACCCTGTGCTGAGCACAGTGATCCCTGACCCTGTGCTGAGCATAGTGATCCCCGACCCCAAGCTGAGCACAGTGATCCCAGACCCCAAGCTGAGCACTGTGATCCCAGATCCTGAGCTGAGCACAGTGATCCCAGACCTCGGGCTGAGCACAGTGATCCCAGATCCTAAGCTGAGCACAGTGATCCCAGATCCTGAGCTGAGCGCAGTGATCCCAGACCTTGAGCTCAGCAAAGTGATCCCAGACCGTGACTTGTTCAGAGTGATCCCATACCACGACATGAGCATAGTGACCGCAGGCCCCGAGCTGAGCACAGTGATCCCTGACCCTGTGCTGAGCATAGTGATCCCAGACCCTGATCTGAGCACAGTGATACCAGCCCCTGTGCTGAGCACAGTGATCCCAGACCCCAACTGGAGTACAGTGATCCCAGACCCTGAGTTGAGCACAGTGATTCCCAGATCCTGAGCTGAGCACAGTGATCCGAGATCCTGACCTGAGCACTGTGATCCCAGACCCCGTGCCGAGCACTGTGATCCCAGAACCTGAACTGAACACATTGATCCCAGACCCCAACTGGAGTACAGTGATCCCAGACCTGGAGTTTGGCACAGTGATCCCAGACTCTGAGCTGAGCACAGAGATCCCAGTACCTGAACTGAGCACAGTGGTCCCAGACCTGGAGTTTGGCACAGTGATCCCAGACCCTGAGCTGAGCACAGTGATCCCAGTACCTGAACTGAGCACTGTAATCCCAGACCCTGAGCTGAGCACAGTGATGCCAGATGCCAAACTACGCACAATGATCCCAAACCCCGGGGCTGATAACAAGTGATCCCAGACCCTAACCTGAGCACTGTGATCTCAGATCCTGATCTGCACTCAGTGATCCCAGACCCCGTGCTGAGCACAGTGATCCCAGACCCTGTGCTGAGCACAGTGATCCCAGACCCTGTGCTGAGCACAGTGATCCCCACCCTAAGCTGAGCACAGTGATCCCAGACCCTGTGCTGAGCACAGTGATCCCAGACCCTGTGTTGAGGACAGTGATCCCAGACCTCGACCGGAGTACAGTGATCCCAGACCGAGAGTTGAGCACAGTGATCCCTGACCCTGTGCTCAGCACAGTGATTCCAGACCCTGTGCTCAGCACAGTGATCCCAGACCCTGTGCTCAGCACAGTGATCCCAGACCCTGTGCTCAGCACAGTGATTCCAGATCCTGTGCTGAGCACGGTGATCCTAGACCCCGAGTGGACCACAGTGATGCAGGAATCTGAGCTGAGCACAGTGTTCCCAGACCCTGATCTGAGCACAGTAAGGTCCTGAGCTGAGCACAGTAATCCCAGATCCTTAGCTGAGCACAGTAATCCCAGATCCTTAGCTGAGCACAGTGATCCCAGGCCCTGAGCTGAACACAATGATCCCAGACCCTAGTCTGAGCACAGGTATACAGCTCCTGAGCTGAGGACAGTGATCCCAGATCCTGAGCTGAGGAGAATGATCCTAGATTCTGAGCTGAGCACAGTGGTCCCAGACCCTGTGTTGAGGACAGTGATCCCAGACCTGGAGTTTGGCACAGTGATCCCAGTATCTGAACTGAGCACAGTGATCCCAGACCCCGACCTGAGCACAGTGATGCCAGACCCCAAACTGCGCACAATGATCCCAGACCCGGAACTGAGCGCTGATAACCCAGAACCTGAGTTGAGCACAGTGATCCCAGATCCTGAGCTGAGCTTTGTGATCCCTGACCCTGTGCTGAGCACAGTGGTCCCAGACCCTGAGCTGAGCACAGTAATCCCTGACCTGTGCTGAGCACAGTGATCCCTGACCCTGTGCTGAGCATAGTGATCCCCGACCCCAAGCTGAGCACAGTGATCCCAGACCTCGGGCTGAGCACAGTGATCCCAGATCCTAAGCTGAGCACAGTGATCCCAGACCCTGAGCTGAGCACAGTGATCCCAAGCTCCGTACTGAGCACGTGATCCCAGGCCCTGACCTGATCAGAGTGATCCCAGATCCTGACCTGAGCACAGTGATCCCAGACCCTGTGCTGAGCACAGTGATCCCAGACCCTAGTCTGAGCACAGATTTACAGCTCCTGAGCTGAGGACAGTGATCCCAGATCCTGAGCTGAGGAGGGTAATCCTAGATTCTGAGCTGAGCACAGTGGTCCCAGACCCTGAGCTGAGCACAGTGATCCCTGACCCTGTGCTGAGCACAGTGATCCCAGACCCTGATCTGAGCACAGTGATCCCAGACCCTGTGGTGAGCATAGTGATCCCCGATCCCAAGCTGAGCACAGTGATCCCAGACCCCAAGCTGAGCACAGTGATCCCAGATCCTGAGCTGAGCACAGTGATCCCAGACCTCGGGCTGAGCACAGTGATCCCAGATCCTAAGCTGAGCACAATGATCCCAGATCCTGAGCTGAGCACCTTGAGCTCAGCAACGTGATCCCAGACCGTGACTTGTTTAGAGTGATCCTATACCACGACATGAGCATAGTGACCGCAGGCCCCGAGCTGAGCACAGTGATCCCATACTCCGAGCTGATCACCATGATCCCAGACTCTGATCTGAGCACAGTGATCCCAGATCCTGAGCTGAGCACAGTGATCCCAGACCCCGGGCCGAGCACTGTGATCCCAGAACCTGAACTGAACACAATGATCCCAGACCCCAACTGGAGTACAGTATTCCCAGACCTGGAGTTTGGCACAGTGATCCCAGACCCTGAGCTGAGCATAGAGATCCCAGTACCTGAACTGAGCACTGTGGTCCCAGACCCTGTGTTGAGGACAATGATCCCAGACCCCAACTGGAGTACATAGAACATAGAACATAGAAGAATACAGCAAGATCCTGAGTTGAGCACAGTGATCCCAGATCCTGTGCTGAGCACAGTGGTCGCAGACCGTGAGCTGAGCACAGTGATCCCAGACCCCAGGTGGAGCAAAAGTGATCACAGATTTGGACCTGAGTACAGTGATCCCAGATCCTGAACTGAGCACAATGATCCCAGACTCTGAGCAGAGCACAGTGATCCCAGACCCTGAACTGAGCACTGTGATCCCAGACACCGACTGGAGCACAGTGATCTTAGACCCCAACTGGACCACAGTGATTCAGGAACCTGAGCTGAGCACAGTGATCCCAGGCACTGACCTGATCAGAGTGATCCCAGACCCTGACCTGAGCACTGTACTCAGGTTGGGATCTAAGGTCTCTGTGGTCAGATCAGCGTCTGGGATTTCTGCGCTCAACTTGGGTTCTGGGATCACTGTGCTCCAGTCGGGGTCTGGGATCACTGTGATCAGCTCAGGTTCTGGGATCATTGTGCTCAGGTTGGGGTTGGAGGTCTCTGTGCTCAGGTCAGGGTCTGGGATTTCTGTGCTCAGGTCAGGGTCTGGGATTTCTATGCTCCAGTCGGGGTCTGGGATCACTGTGCTCAAGTCGGGTTCTGAGATAACTGTGCTCAGATCAGGGTCTGGGATCACTGTGCTCAGATCAGGGTCTGGGATCACTGTGCTCAGGTCCGGGTCTGGGATTTCTGTGCTCCAGTCGGGGTCTGGGATCACTGTGCTCAGGTCGGGTTCTGAGATAACTGTGCTCAGATCAGGGTCTGGGATCACTGTGCTCAGATCAGGGTCTGGGATCACTGTGCTCAGGTCAGGGTCTGGGATTTCTGTGCTCCAGTCGGGGTCTGGGATCACTGTGCTCAGGTCGGGTTCTGAGATAACTGTGCTCAGATCAGGGTCTGGGATCACTGTGCTCAGATCAGGGTCTGGGATCACTGTGCTCAGGTCAGGGTCTGGGATTTCTGTGCTCCATTCGGGGTCTGGGATCACTGTGCTCAGGTCGGGTTCTGAGATAACTGTGCTCAGATCAGGGTCTGGGATCACTGTGCTCAGGTCGTGTCTGGCATCACTGTGCTCCAGTTGGGGTCTGGGATCATTGTGCTCAGGTTGGTGTCTGTGATCGCCACAGGTGGGATGTTACTACTGTGGAAAGACAGGTCACTTTAAGCGGGAATGTCCGGATCTGAAAAGAAAAGAGAGGGCGATACCGCTTATGAACTTTGATGAAAATTAGGAGACCCATCAGGAACCCTTGATAAATTTAAAAGTGGGACCTTTTTAAGTGGATACAGTTTTCTTAGTAGATACGGGGGCAGCACGATCAACTTTAAATTTTGTACCCAAAGGAGTACAATTTACAAAACAACAGATAACAGTGTCCGGTGTAACTGGGGAAGGATTTACAGTCCCCGTATTTGAACCTATGACGATCAAAAGTGAGGAAGAAAAAATTGAGGGACAATTGTCATACATTCTGGACATAGGAATAGTTTGTTAGGAAGAGACTTAATTATACTATTAGGACGAGGGATCGGGGTGAGCGACCGACAACTGTTGGTAAAAATGGCCCTTTTGACCGAGGAACAAGAAAAACAAATAGACCCCATGGTATGGGCACGTGAAGACACTCGAAGGGGTTTGCAGATTCCCCCTCTCAAGATCAGCTTGAAACAGGCGCTCTTAAGGACCTGGAGGGGAAGGAAGGAACTGTCTGCACAGATTCTAAGTATGCCGTTGGGGTGGCACACACATTTGGGAAAATATGGCAGGAGAGAGGACAGGTAAGCAATAGAGGTAAAGAACTAGCTGATGAGGCATTAGTTCAGCAAGTATTGGAATCCCTTTTGCTGCCTAAGGAGATAGCCATAGTCCACATGAATGGTCATCAGAGGGGAGATGATACCTGATAAGGGGAAATAGGTTGGCGGATGAAGTCGCCAAGGAGGCAGCTCTGAACCCACAAGTCACTCTGATATTTACCTGGATTCTGACAATACAGGAACCTGCGGGGAGACCACTATTTAGTGCTGGGGAAGAGAAGGAGTTGGAGAAACCAGAGGCTACAAAAACGGTAGAAGGGAAATGGGTGTTACCCGATGGTCGGGAATTGTTATCTAAGATGCTGATGCGAGGAATAATGGCTGTCCTACATCAGGGGAGACATTGAGGAGTGCAGGCAATGTGTGATTTGGTTCTTAGGAAATATCGATGTAAAGGGATATACACGATTGCCAAACAGATATGTGAAGGCTGTATAAAGATAAACAAGAAGGTACGAAGGAAATAGGTCCCAGGTGGGAGAAACCCTGGGCTAAGAACATTCCAGAGCATACAGGTGGATTACACTGAATTGCCCTGGGGAGGAAGGCGAAAATACATGTTGGTTATCGTAGACCATTTATGTGGTTGGGTGGAAGCATACCCCCTGGTCGCAGCGACAGCAAGTGGGGTGTCTAAGATCAGTTTTGAGCGGATAGTTCCCCGGTATGGGATAGTGGAGCATACAGACTCAGACCAGGGAAGCCACTTCACCTCTAAAGTGTTCCAGGGAATAATGCAAAGTTGGGGTGATCGCCTGGGATTTCCATCTTCAGGAAGGGTCGAGTGGATGAAGCAAACTCTTAAAAGACAGTTGTCCAAATTGGTATTAGAGACCAGACTTCCCTGGACCCGATGTTTGCCAATAACACTCCTACAAGTCCGAACGGCTCCAAGGAAAGATTTGGGTCTGTACCCTTATGAAATATTGTTTGGGCTGCCATACTTGGGAATGACAAGGGACCGCCGATCCCCGAGACTAAGGACTTGTTCTTAAAAAAAGTATATACTGGACCTGGCCTCCTCTTTGTCTTTTCTCAGGAGACAGGGTTTACTCGCACAGACTCCACTTCTCGATTTTGCCTTTCATCCAATCTGGCCGGGAGATTGGGTCCTTGTGTAGTCATGGACAGAGACTAAATTACAACCCGATTAGGAAGGGCTGTTACAGGCTTTTTTGACTACTGAAATGGCGATAAGGACGGCGGAGCAAGGTTGGACTCATTACACCAGAGTTAAGGGGCCAGCGGAATCTCTGGTTGAGAAAGAAGTCTGGACAGCCGAATCAACGAAAGAACCATTGAAACTCAGGCTAAAGAGACTTTGAGTAACTGATTACACAGTGACGACGCGAGCGCAGGATAATTTCTCTCAGATTGTATATTAAGTCTCTCGGTGCTTCAGCACTATTTTTGGAATGAGTTGGATACTTAAGTATACAATCTTAGCTCTCCTAGTCTTAGGATTTTGTCGAACCTTGGTGTGGTCCTCTTACTTGTTAGTAACGGTCCCCAAGAGTGCTAATCCGCAAGTAATAGATACCGATGCCTGCAGCCTAGTTGATTGTGGAAATGTAGAAAATCAGAGATAGTACAGCTACTCAGAGATACATCTTAAGTCCTACGGGGATGGCCTTGGGGGTGGTGTTTGGATTAATCCACTCGTCATAGTACCCGGGGCCCCTTCTGGCCAGCTCTTGAGTGTCCCGATAAAAAGTGTAACCCAATATATTTAACGATAAAGAAAACCACATGGCACGAAGCGGTTCTGGACGGAGACACCCAACAGGTACAATGGAATGAAACATTTGGGGTAGAGATGAAAGCAAATGGGAAGGATTTCTCGGCCTGTTGTTTCCACATACAGGTGGGCAAAGGAAAGTGGCCTGTTGAAGTGAATGAAAAGAGCACTCAGATGCCACAGGTATATTATTTCACCCCTCCCAACGATCCGAAGGTGGTAAAAATTATAGAGGTAAAGGAATTAAAACAGACGATCGAAATAGATACTGGCTACAGGGATACAAATTCTGGATTAGTGGTGCTGGAACAGCACAGCAGTTCAGGCAGCATCTGAGGATGCTGACAACCGGAAGCGGCAGGGACAGACCACTATAAATACTGGAGGAAACATCAAAGAAGCGCTTTGCAGGAGGCTCCCAAGCACTGATGATGTCGCCTAGCCAGGAGACGAAACGTTTGCAACAAAAACTTCCAGCTCGGCGAACAGAACCACAGCAACGAGCACCCGAGCTACAAATCTTCGCACAAACTTTGAACACTTACGGGCGAGAGACGCTGAGACAAGCCAGGAAATGGGAATCCTGCGCTAACCGACTAAGCGCCACATACGAACAACTCCGGTTCCTACACGAATGCCAAAAGAATCGAATCCTTCCACAATGTGTCAGATACAGACCGCCAGTCAACAA
>NC_057726.1:20152887-20174947 GCF_004010195.1 Chiloscyllium plagiosum | reverse complement strand
AGAGAAAGACCACGGGACGAGGACATACCACAACCAAAAGGACTAGCTACACTACCATACATCAGGAGCATCTAGGAACTGACTTCCAGACTACTGCGACCCCTAGGACTCATAACGGCACACAAACCAACAGCCATGCTCAGACAACTCACCAGAACGAAGGACCCGATACCTAACATGAGCAAAACTAATGTAGTGTACAAAATCCCATGCAAGGACTGCACTAAACACTATATAGGACAAACAGGAAGACAGCTAACTATCTGCATACATGAACATCAACTAGCCACAAAACGACACGACCAGCTATCCTTAGTAGCCACACACGCAGACAACAAGCAACATGAATTCGACTGGGACAACACTACTATCATAGGGCAAGCCAGACAGAGAACAGCCAGGGAATTCCTAGAGGCATGGCATTCATCCACAAACTCCATCAACAAACACATCGACCTGGACCCAATATACCAACCACTACAGCGGACAGCTGAAACTGACAACCGGAAGCGGCAGGGACAGACCACTATAAATACCGAAGAAACATCAAAGAAGCTCTTCGCAGGAGGCTCCCAAGCACTGATGATGTCACCTAGCCAGGGGACGAAACGTTTGCAACAAAAACTTCCAGCTTGGCGAACAGAACCACAGCAGCATCTGAGGAGCAGTTCTTCGGGAATAAAAAGCCCTTCATCGGGAATAAAAAGGTGCTGCCTGAACTGCTGTGCTCTTCCAGCACCACTAATCCAGAATCTGGTTTCCAGCATCTGCAGTCATTGTTTTTACCTACGGGGATACAAATGCCTGGCTTGAATGGGTAAAGTACACTGTGAAACGTCTGAACGAAAGCAATTGCTGTGCGTGTGCCTCCAGTAGGCCAGTGGCCCAGGTAGTTCCCTTTCCGCTCGGGTGGCAGCAAGACAGGAAGAGCATGGAATGTATGATCATCCTCTATCAGGATAAGACTGCATGGAATAATGTGAATTGTACTTCCTTTTCACTAATGTTCCCTCCCTTGGAGAAGAAGGATTTAAAAATCCCCCCCACGTTTTTGTCCATGGTCAGAAATCACACGTCGTGTGTTGGCAGACAAGGTCTAAGTCAGTTCAGAGACTTGGGGGAGCTGAAATCGCGTATGAAATTGAAAATGTGACCGGAATAGACAAGGGAGGGAACTACTCAGCGCTGCAGGTTCCCCGAACGGATCTGTGGTGGTACCGTGGAGGGAGAATACTGAGACGCACCCTACCTCCAGATTGGAGAGGCTTATGTGCAATTGTGCAATTGGCAATCCCATTCACCTTGGCATTTGAAAAGGAAAGGATTGTGACAAAAGGAAGTTGGAGTAAAAGATCATTATTGGATTCCTCTTTTGATGATCGGATATATCTAGACTCTATAGGAGTTCCTTGAGGGGTGCTGGATGAGTTCAAGACTCGCAACCAGATTGCAGCAGGCTTTGAGTCAGCTCTCTTCTGGTGGGTAATGGTCAAGAAGAATGTGGATTGGATAAACTATATTTTCTTAATCAACAGAGGTTCATTAACTACACTAGGAATGCAGTCAAGGGTATAGCAGAGCAGCTCGATGCCACCAGCAGAATGGCTTGGGAGAACAGAATGGCCTTAGACATGATCCTAGCTGAGAAAGGGGGCGTGTGCGTGATGTTAGGGGGGAGCTGTTGTACCTTTATTCCAAATAACACAGTGCCCGATGGGTCAATCACTCGAGCCCTGCGGGGGTTGAGTACCTTAGCAGAGGAGTTGGTTAAGAATTCAGGGGTAGACACATCGCTCACTGGGTGGCTGGAATTCTGGTTTGGGAAATGGAAAGGTATAGTGGTCTCCATACTCACCTCCTTGATAGTGGTTGCTGGAGTACTGATAGCTATAGATTGTTGCATCATACCTTGTGCACGGGGACTAACCCAGTGGTTAGTGCTCAGTTCGGGATCTAGGAACACTGTGCTCAGTTACTGTGCTCTGATCAGGGTATGGGATAACTGGGCTCAGATCAGGGTCTGGGATCACTGTGCTCAGCTTGGCATCTGGGATCACCGTGCGAGGCTCATGGTCTGGGATCACTGTGCTCAGCTCAGGGTCTAGGATCAATGTGCTCAGCTCGGGGTCTGGGATTACTGTGCTCTGATCAGGGTCTGGGATCACTGTGCTCAGCTCGGGGTCTGGGATCACTGTGCTCAGCTCGGGGTCTGGGATTACTGTGCTCTGATCGGGGTCTGGGATCACTGTGCTCAGCTTGGGGTCTGGGATAACCGTGCTCAGCTCGGGGTCCAGGATCAATGTGCTCAGCTCGGGGTCTGGGATTACTGTGCTCTGATCAGGGTCTGGGATCACTGTGCTCAGCTCTGGGTCTGGGATAACCGTGCTCAGCTCAGGGTCTAGGATCAATGTGCTCAGCTCGGGGTCTGGGATTACTGTGCTCAGCTCGGGGTCTGGGATAACCATGCTCAGATCAGGGTCTGGGTTCATTGTGCCCAGCTCAGGGTTTGGAATCACTGTGCTCTGATCTGGGTCTGGGATAACCGTGCTCAGATCAGGGTCTGGGATAACCGTGCTCAGATCAGGATCTGGGATTACTGTGCTCAGCTCATGGATGGAATCACTGTGCTCAGCTCGGGATCTGGGATTACTGTGCTCAGCTCATGGATGGAATCACTGTGCTCAGCTCGGGATCTGGGATCACTGTGCTCAGCTCGGGGTCTGGCATCACTGTACTCAGATCAGGGTCTGGGATCACTGTGCTAAGCTTGGGATCTGGGATCACTACTCAACTCGGAATCTGTTATCACAGTGCTCCTCAGGACCTGAGCTCACCGTGCTCAGCTCATGGTCTGGGACCAGTGGGCTCAGCTGGGGATCTGAGATCATTGTGCTCAGCTCGGGGTCTGGGATCACTGAGCTCAGTTAGAGATCTGGGAACACTGTGCTCAGTTAGGGATCTGGGATCACTGTGCTCAGTTAGGGATCTGGGATCACTGTGCTCCTCAGGACTTGGGATCACTGTGCTCAGCTCAGGGTCTGGGATCACTGTGCTCAGCTCAGGGTCTGGGATCACTGTGCTCAGCTCGGGGTCTGGGATCACTGTGCTCAGCTCAGTGTCTGGAATCACTGTGCTCAGGTTGGTGTCGGGGATCACTGTGCGCCGATCAGGATCTGGGAACACTGTGCTCAGTTAGGAATCTGGGAACACTGTGCTCAGTTAGGGACCTGGGATCACTGTGCTCAGTTAGGGATCTGGGAACACTGTGCTCAGTTAGGGATCTGGGAACACTGTGCTCAGTTAGGGATCTGGGATCACTGTGCTCCTCAGAACCTGGGATCACCGTGCTCAGCTCATGGTCTGGGACCAGTCTGATCAGATCAGGGTCTGGAATCACTGTGCTCAGTTTGGAGTCAGGGATCACTGTGCTCAGCTCGGGTTCTGGGATCACAGCTCAGCTCAGAGACTGGGATCACTGTGCTCAGCTTGGATTCTGGGATCGCAGTGCTCAGCTCGGGATCTGGGGTCACTGTGCTCACCTCACGGTCTGGGATCACTCTGATCAGGTCGGTGTCTGGGATCACTGTGCTCAGCTCAGGGTCTGGGATCACCGTGCTCAGCTCAGGGTCTGGGATCACTGTGTTCAGGTCGAGGTCTGGGATCGCTGTGCTCAGGTTGGAATCTGTTATCTATGTGCTCCTCAGGACCTGGGATCATTGTTCTCAGATCAGGATCTTGGATCACTGTGCTCAGCTTGGGGTCTGGGATCACTGTGCTCAGCTTGGGGTCTGGGATCACCATGCTCAGCTCAGGGTCTGGGATCACTGTGTTCAGGTCGAGGTCTGGGATCACTGTGCTCAGGTTGGAATCTGTTATCTATGTGCTCCTCAGGACCTGGGATCATTGTTCTCAGATCAGGATCTTGGACCACTGTGCTCAGCTTGGGGTCTGGGATCACTGTGCTCAGCTTGGGGTCTGGGATCACTGTGCTCAGCTCAGGGTCTGGGATCAATGTGCTCAGGTCAGGGTCTGGGATCACTGTGATCAGCTCGGGGTCTGGGATTACTGTGCTCAGCACAGGGTCTGGGATCACCGTGCTCAGATCAGGACCTGGGATCACTGTGCTCAGCTCGGGATCTGGGATCACTGTGCTCAGGTCCGGGTCTGGGATCACTGCTCAGCTCAGGGCCTCGGATCAATGAGCTCAGCTCAGGGTCTGCGATCACTGTGCTCAGCTCAAGGTTTGGGATCACTGTGCTCAGCTCAGTGTCTGGGATCATCGTGCTCAGCTCAGGGTTTGGGATTAAAGTGCTCAGCTAAGGGTCTGGGATCACTGTGTTCAGCTCGGAGTCTGGGATCATTGTGCTCAGCTCAGGGTCTGGGATTAATGTGCTCAGTTCAGGGTCTGGGATCACTGTGATCAGCTCAGGGTCTGGGATCACAGTGATCAGCTCGGGGTCTGGGATCACAGTGCTCAGGTCATGGTCTGGGATCACTGTGATCAGCTCGGGGTCTGGGATCACTGTGCTCACTCGGGGTCTGGGATTACTGTGCTCTGATCAGGGTCTGGGATCACCATGCTCAGATCAGGACCTGGGATCACTGTGCTCAGCTCGGGATCTGGGACCACTGTGCTCCTCAGAACCTGGGATCACTGTGCTCAGATCAGGATCTTGGATCTCTGTGCTCAGCTCAGGGTCTGGGATCACTGTGCTCAGCTCAGGTCTGGGATCACTGTGGTCAGGTTGGTGTCTGGGATCACTGTGCTCTAGTCGGGGTCTGTGATCACTGTGCTCAGCTCAGGATCTGGGGTCACTGTGTTCAGGTCGGGGTCTGGGATCACTGTGCTCAGCTCGGAGTGTGGAGTCACTGGCTTTACATACAAAATCAAACAGTCAAATGAAATGTGACAACAGCTCAGCGACAACAGGTTTTCCTACATGCCGAGCTGACCTACTTTGGTCAAATTGTACAATGGTAGCCACCCACAGTAAGACACACCAGGACTGATTTAATCATCAGAATGACTCAGACAGATCCTAGGACTGTTTGAACATTCAAAGCTGTGTTTATTTTTAGGGGCCAAGTGCATTAACATAGTTTACATTCTTAAGCTAAAATGTAAGAGCATTATTCTTAATGAGTGACTCTTGGCAGTTCAGATAACTGAACCCGTTGATTGAGTGGAAACACAGTCTGAGACCTTAACTGATATCCCTGAAGGGACTGCACAGCAATTTCATCACCATCACTTTCTGTGTTACATCAGTGGCTACATGTCAAAGGATCTTCCGAAGAACATTGGACATGGAACAGTACAGCACAAGAACAAGTCCTTCAGCCCACCATGTCTGTGCTGACCATAATGCCATTTTAAACTCATTCCATCTGCCTCCACAAGGTCCATTTCCCTTTATTCCCTGCCTTTTCATGTATCTGTCTAAAACATTGCTGTTGGATTTGCTTCTATATCTTCCCCTGACAATGTGTTCTAGACTGAAAATGTGTTGCTGGAAAAGCACAGTAGGCCAGGCAGCATCCAAGGAGCAGGAGAATCGACGTTTCGGGCATGAGCCCTTCTTCAGGACTCTAGACAATGTGTTCTAGACATTTACCACCTTTCTTATAAAAAAAAACTTGCCTCACACACCTCACTTAAATTTTTGCCCTCTTACTTCAAGCCTCTGACCTTTTGTATTTGGTATTTCAACCCTGGGAAACAGACTTTGACTATTCACTTATCCATCAATCTCATAATTTTACGTACTTCTTTCAGGTCACCCTCAACCTCCAATGACTCGTGAAAACAATCCAAATTCATCCAACCTCTCTTTATAGATCATACACTCCAACCCTGACAACATCCTGGTAAACCTCCTTTGCATCCTGTCCAAAGCCCTCACACCTTTCTGATAGAGTAGTTGACCAGAACTTCACATAATACTCAAAAAGTTGGCCTAACGAAAGTTTTATACAGGCGAAGGGTTCGGACTGCAGATGCAGGAGATTAGAGTCAAGAGTGTGGTGCTGGAAAAGCACAGTAGGTCAGGCAGCATCCAAGGAGCAGGAGAGTCACCTTTTCAGGCAATGGCTCTTCATCTTTTGCCCAAAACATCGACTCTCCTGTTCCTCAAATGCTGCCTGACCTACTGTGCTTCTCCAGCACTACATCTCGACACTAAAGTCTTATACAACTGCAATAATCAGTGCCCTGAATGATGGAGGCAAGCATGTGCCTTCATTACCATCTTATCCACTTGAAGTGCCATTTTCAGGAAGCTATGGTTTTGCACTCGGAGATCCTTCTGTACATCAATATTCCTAATGGTCCAGGCATTTACTGCACACGTTCTCTTGTACTTGACCTCCCAAAATGCATCACCTCACACTTGTCCAGATTAAACTCCATCTGCCATTTCTCCGCCCAACTTTCCAACTCATCCATAACCTGCTGTATCCTTTGGTAAACTTACCTATTCTCCACAAACTCCACCAATTTTCATGTCATCTACTTACTTTCTAATCAGACGATTTACATTTTCATCCAGGTCATTTATATATATTACAAACAACAGATGTCCCAGCACTGATCCTTGCAGGACACCACTGATCATCCAGCTCCAGTCAGAAAAAAACTACCCTCTGTCTTCTACAGCCAAGACAATTCTATATCCAACTTATTGTTGAAGGCATGTTGGTATCTGTGACTGTAAGAGAAGGTGTTAGTTTGGGCATTGATGGAATCACTGCATTGAGTTAGCATTGGCTACCAATTGATGTTGTGATCCACCTTTGGTGCATATTTCTGTCAGACACTTAACTATGTGCTAATGATTACTACAGCATTCACTGCTCGTTTCAACACTACGTAACCACTGTGGTCATGATTTCAGATTTTCTAAGGGCAGTATGGATTTGAATTTTGCACCTACAGCCTCCAGATGGCTCTTGTCTGCTGAGATTTGTGTGGATAGCTAATTAGAGAGAAAGAGAGAGAGAGAGAGAGAGAGAGAGAGAACATTTATAAACTGTTGATCTGTTTCTCCTGAGAGTACAATGATCCTATCACAGAATAGTAAACTTATACAACATTGTTTTCCCCCACAAATAACTCCATCATAGAAGAATATTTGAGAAGTTATTTTCAACCATTGGAAATGTCAATGTTGGTGGCTAACGGATAGAAAATATTCCCTTTCGATTTTTCCTCAGTTAGCATCCCCGTTTTAGTGGTGGTTGAAGAACCAAACAAAGGACTAGACAAGCAACATAATTTGTACAAAAGAATGTGATGTACAGATGAGTAGCTGCTGCTGAACCATTCACGGATTTAAATATACAGTGTAACACAATTGAAGCTTATTTCCCCAATAAGGAGTTCAGAAAAACATTGCGGCTGAACAGTATCGACGACCAGAATGGATCCCCTGCTCTATTTGTTCTTAGGCATCCAGGATAGTTTATAAAAACATTCCTGTGTGTCGTACTGTGTACATTGGGGTGGGTTACACAGCTGCAATAATGAACTTTTCTCGTTTTCAGTTTACAGCTTGTTAATCATGTTCAGTCTTGCATTGCGTATCTATTAAACTGAGCTGCTTCAAAATGAAGATCATCATGGCTGCCAATTAATTCTTTGGCACCCACTCAGTTTACTTTCAAAAAGCCATATGTAATTCTATACTTAGACTTGGAGGATAAATGATCAATCCAACTATGGCCAGTGGATATTTTTCCATCTTCCTGTTTTTTTATTTTTTGATTACTCATTACTGGAATTGAGGTATTATTCGGATGACGAGTATTCATTGTTGTGGTTCTGTTCGCCGAGCTGGGAATTTGTGTTGCAGACGTTTCGTCCCCTGTCTAGGTGACATCCTCAGTGCTTCGGACCCTCCTGTGAAGCGCTTCTGTGATCTTTCCTCCGGCATTTGTAGTGGTTTGAATCTGCCGCTTCCGGTTGTCAGTTCCAGCTGTCCGTTGCAGTGGCCGATATATTGGGTCCAGGTCGATGTGCTTATTGATTGAATCTGTGGATGAGTGCCATGCCTCTAGGAATTCCCTGGCTGTTCTCTGTTTGGCTTGTCCTATAATAGTAGTGTTGTCCCAGTCAAATTCATGTTGCTTGTCATCTGCGTGTGTGGCTATTAAGGATAGCTGGTCGTGGCGTTTCGTGGCTCGTTGGTGTTCATGGATGCGGATCGTTAGCTGTCTTCCTGTTTGTCCTATATAGTGTTTTGTGCAGTCCTTGCATGGGATTTTGTACACTACATTGGTTTTGCTCATGCTGGGTATCGGGTCCTTCGTTCTGGTGATACAATGTATAGGCGTTCTTCTTCCTCTTTTTGCAGTTCTGGTGTATCCTGATTGCTGGTTTTTGAAATTAACGATTTTTGGCTTAGGTATGATTTCCCCTTCTTGAAGCCATGCTGATTTTAGTTGATTAGTGTAATGGAAAATTAACAAAACTAACATCTATTGTGAAATCTGTAAAAGAATACCTTTCTAAGTCAATTTAATGCAGACAGCCTGACTTTGCTGAATTCTCTGAACAGACAGCCTGTCCTTGCAAGTTTTGCAAACAATCTAATTCGGCAGAGTCAGGGGAAAACACAAGGGCAGTAGCAGTTTTTTCAACAGTAAAGCAATGGGAAAACAACTCCTTATGTGGAAAAGGGCTCGAACTGTTCCCAAGCTGATTGCCCTTGAGGTGAGATAAGGCTGAGCGAAGTGTGGTATAAAGGAAACATGTGAATGATACTCGGGACCCCTTGCATAAGACATTTTGTCAAGTGCAGAGGGTCCCTTTGCAAAGGCCTGTAATAAAATTTTTCTTTGCTCTTGCTAGCATTTGAGTTGAGTCGATTTAATTTCCTCGACAGTATACTTGGGGGCTCATCCGGGATTCTGCAACTGGATGAGATTCTGAGGATTCCCAGGAGGCACAGGCGCCAGCGCCTTGGAGGTTTTTCACTTCATCTCGAGCGCTGAATTGGCCCCTTTGCGTGAGAGGACTGGGAATCTGTGGATCGCCCCGGCGCCGGGGTCCGAACTGAATCGGGTCGGGGTAAGAGTTGTGGCTTAAGTAATCCTATATAGAGACTCAATCTAAGCGATTAAATGAATCAGGAAGAGGGTTCAGTGAACTCTCGCGTGGTATTTGAGCAAAACTCAAGGGAAAGGATTGCTGTCTCTAGAGTGTTTGAGAGACAGCAAGGTTAAGGATGGTTTAGACTTGGATCCACACTGGCTGAGTTGGACTCACCAAAGACATACCGGGTACGTGTTTCTTGGTTTACAAAAACCAAGGCATTGAGGCGGAAGCGCCCAATGCGAGAGGGGACTTCCGGAGGTAAAAAGCAAGTCAAAGGGAAAAACATAATGGTACAGCGAGTGAGAGAGAAAGCTGAACACCTTTCCAGTAACACTGAAAATGGGCTCCGGCAAGAGCAAACAAAAAGAGGATCCACAGTGGAATTGGAATGGTCGACCAAAAATACAGTTCATGTTAAATAATTATGGCCTAGAGTCTGTAAAGCAGTTAGAATTGTGGACCAAGGAATGTGGTTTTCCAGGGGTGGGGGGAGGTTTTAGTAAAAGGCAGTTAGATGTAGTGAGGTCGAGGTTGGAGGAGAGAGAGAAGGAGAAACGGAAGGGGAAAATAGAACCTGTGAATTGGAGCGCTTATAACATGTGGAAGGCTGAGGCTGATATCAGGGAAAGGAAATCTCAAGTAAAAGATTGATCAAATACATGTACAAACACCAGTACACATGCAGACACACGCGGAAAACTACCTAACAAAGCTGTACAGTGTCTTAAGTCTGTTCCAGATCCTGACCTTGATGACTGCCCTCCGAGATCCACCTGGCGAGGGTTCCAAGTCAACGGCCGCTGGCTCAGGGTCTGCTGGATCACTGATAGGAAATCACCAACTGAAGCAAGAAGCCCAAAATGACGACGGCCACTCCAAGACGGAAAGGCATCCAGGGCCTGCTCGCGATCTCTCCACAACGGATGATGAATCAGACGGTGAGGGGTTTGGCGTACTATCATCTAACTAGGTAGTTCTGCAAGCATTAATGGTTGAAGTTGCAGGCCCAGAAGGGTGCCCAGTGCTGGTCCACTGACCGTGGACCATGAAGGATTTGGAAAGTGCCTATGGGCAGTTGCCTGATCCACGTGAAGTCGGAGGTACTAAGTTTGCTGAAGAAGTGACAAAGTTCTGTACCGAGTTCCGTCCCACATCACATGAGATGAGATGTCTCCTGCGATGAAAACTTGGCGCCAATGTCACCAAAATCAAGTATAGATGGCCAGCCATAAAAATCCATACCAGATCAACCGACCCGCAAGCAGAAGAGAACGGAGACTTTAATGTTTTTGTTGCAGTGCTGGCAGCCACCTGTAGGGAGGCAATCCCAGTGCGAATGGACGTGACCAAAATTGCAATGTGTAAACAACGGGAAGGTGAGACCGTATCCCACTGAAGTCCATAACGCCCATAGTGGCCTGAGACCACCCGACGACATAACCACGGCAGAAATCACGGTGTATGAAGCACATCTGAGGAACAGGTGTCCGTCAATGGAATGAAGGACAAAATAGCGAAAAAGGTAAAGGGACACGGGAAAGCTGAATTTAATAGAACAGCATGTGATACATGCTGAAAAATTGCTTACCCAAGAGAAGGATAAGCGGAAACTAAAGATGGAACAGCAAGCACATAAAGCTCAGCTTACTCTGATACAGGTGGTCGCCCAACCATTGGAGGGAGGTGCTGCAGAAAAAGAGAGAGGAAGAGGCGCTGGCAGAGGTCGATCTGACGGGTGCTTTGTTTGTGGAGCAATGGACCACTGGGCGAGACAGTGCCAGCACGGACATCCTCAATTGGCCCTGGAGGCTGAGCGACAGGGTGACTGACAGGGCAGGGCTGAGGTGGAGGTGGGGAGCCCACAAGGTACAGGTAAGCCTCTTTCCTTTATGCTTTAACAAAGACTTGCTTATGCTAATCTCTTCTACTAATCTTACGTGCACTGAGACATGTCCAACCTCTACATTGAGCGCTGAGATTGCGAAGTGTGGACAATATGTCCAATATAACAACGATGCGTATAAGTCGATGCCTACCTCTATGTTATATGTGGAAGGTACACCAGTCACCTTTTTGGTAGATACAGGGGCAACATACTCAGTCTTTAAATCAACCCAGTTCAGACAGTAAACGCCAATAAAGTTGAGTGGAAGGTCCCTGAACTCAATGGGTGCATCAGGAGTCGTGCTATGAGAGAGATTTACCGCGTCCTTGCAGAGCACAATACCTGTTAAAACCCGAGGCTATAGAAGGAATTACTCCAGTCTTTGAATCCCTACTAAAGGTTGGAGTAATAATCCCTTGTGAGAACTCACCGGTGAGAACCTCCATTTTTTTGGTCAAAAAAGCAAACATTCCAGGTGAACTGGAGGAATGGAGGTTTGTTCAACACCTGCAGGCAGTCAATAGTGCTGTTGTCCCGCGCACCCCAAATGTTCCTAACTCCTATACTATATTAGCTCAAATTCCACCTGACAGTAAATGGTTCTCTGTTATGGATTTAGCAAATACCTTCTTCAGTGTACCGGTGCACCCAGATAGTCAATTCTGATTCGCCTTTTCATTCAAAGGAAAATCCTATACCTTCACGCGACTTTGTCAAGGTTACTGTGAGTCCCCCACCATATATAATGAAGCTCTACGCAGGAGTCTGGAGACTCTTGTTTTAACCCCGGGATCAGCGCTTCTGCAGTACCCTTACTGCTTCCCGAGCAAAAGACAGCACACATGTCGGCAGCACGTTAGCTGAGATACAATATCGTGTTATTGGAGGTGCCTAACATTACAATAAAGCGATGTAACATCCTTAACCCTGCTAGCCTTCTCCCGACAGAAGGACATGGAGACCCACATGATTGTGTCGCTGTAACTAATAAAATTTGCAGCCTCAGACCAGATTTGCAGGATTCACCACTTCACAATCCGGATATGGAGTTTTTTTGTGGATGGGTCAGCATTCAGGATCAAGGAGACAGGCCAGAACTGTGTTGGATATGCTGTCGTGACTACCCATGAGGTAGTCAAAGTGGGATTACTCCCTCCTCATCATTTGCCTTGACTGAGGCCTGTAAATTGGCTGAGGGAAAGACAGTGAATATTTACACCAATAGCAGATATGCATTTGGGGTTGTACATGATTTGGAACCCTGTGAAAACACAGGAACTTCTTAACCCCCACCGGAAAACCCATCACACACGGTGGCCAAATTTCTGACCTCCTGGAAGCGGTCCTATTGCCCAAATCAATTTCTGTGTGTAAATGTGAAGCCCACACAAAAAATAATGATTCTAATCCGAGGGCAGATTCAGCAGCAAGAACGGCAGCCCAGCAGCCGCCAAGTGAGCAGATTGACATGTGTATGACAAAAATTTGTACCCCAACAGCAGACGTACGGGAGCGTGAGTGGATGAAAGCAGGTTGCAGTGTGAAGGAAGGGGTATGGTGTGGCCCCAATGGTAAACGCTGTCTACCACGACCATTATTGCCATTCTATGCCAAACTAATACACAGTAAGGACCATGTGTCAAAAGGAGGGATGTATGACAATATTTCAGCACGCTAGCACACAAAGGGGTTTACTCATTACTCCCAGAAGTATTGTGAACAATGTGTATTCTGTGTCACTAATAATGTGGGCAGGGGAATACAGATGAGTCAGGCAGCACACCCCCAATCCCAAAGCCCTTTGAACATTTACAGATGGATTTTATTGAACTAACACTCAGCAAATGGAAAAGGTATTGTCTGGTAATAGTTGATATGTTTTCCAAATGGGTGGAAGTGTTCCCCACGTGCAAACAGGATGCCAGTGCTGGAGCCAAGGCTCTGCTAACTGAAATAATTCCGAGATGGGGCATCCCCGAAAGGCTTAGTAGTGACAGTGGGACACCATTTGTCGATAATGCCCTACAGCAAATCAGTGATTATTTAGGAATAAACATGAGACAACACTGTGCCTACCACCCAGCGAGCGGTGGGGCAGTGGAAAGAGAAAAATGCTACCCTAAAAAAAATTAAATTTGACAAAATGTTGTGAGGAACTATGGGTGGCATGGATAAAGGCACTTCCGATTGTGCTGATGTATATGAGATCTAGAAGGAGAGGAAGAGCTAATCTTGGCCCAATTGAGATTTTGTTCGGTAGGCTGCCCAACACAGAAACTAGCCCAAAACAAGATAACAAGCCACTGTGAAGATGAGATGTTGTGTTACTGTATAAAACTCTCTACACTTTTGTCTGAAATACAGAATCAAGTGAAAGCAGCACCACTCCAACCAGCAGAAGGGAAGCTGCATGATCTAGAACCTGGCAACTGGATTGTGGTGAAAGCCTTCAGGAGGAAAAGAAGGCGAAGAGGTGGCTAGGACCATTTCAAGTGCATACAACACAGATAGCTGTTAAGATCGCCAATTTTTAGTTATCTGGTTCTATAGTTTTTTTTAATCTGGCTCTTTTATTTGGTTGAGCTGAAAATGTGTTGCTGGAAAAGCGCAGCAGGTCTAGCAGCATCCAAGGAGCAGGAGAATCGACGTTTCGGGCATGAGCCCTTCTTCAGGAATGTATTCCTGAAGAAGGGCTCATGCCCGAAATGTCGATTCTCCTGCTCCTTGGATGCTGCCTGACCTGCTGCGCTTTTCCAGCAACACATTTTCAGCTCTGATCTCCAGCATCTGCAGTCCTCACTTTCTCCTCTTTTATTTGGTTGTTGTCCTTGTTGTCATAAAATGACAAAAGGGGGAAATGGAATGGAAGATTAACAAAATTAACATCTATTGTGAAATCTGTAAAAGAATACCTTTCTAAGTCAATTTAATGCAGACAGCCTGACTTTGCTGAATTCCGTGAACAGACAGCCTGTCCTTGCAAGTTTTGCAAACTATCTAATTCAGCAGAGTCAGGGGAAAACACAAGGGCAGTAGCAGTTTTTTCAACAGTAAAGCAATGGGAAAACAACTCCTTATGTGGAAAAGGGCTCGAACTGTTCCCAAGCTGATTGCCCTTGAGGTGAGATAAGGCTGAGCGAAGTGTGGTGTAAAGGAAACATGTGAATGATACTCGGGACCCCTTGCATAAGACATTTTGTCAAATGCAGAGGGTCCCTTTGCAAAGGCCTGTAATAAAATTTTTCTTTGCTCTTGCTAGCATTTGAGTCAAGTCGATTTAATTTCATGATGCATTTCTAAATGCTCTATTATTACATCATTGATAATAGACTCTGTGACAGATGTTAACATTTTTGTTTGACTCCCTCTCTTTTTGAATTAAAATGTTACAATATCAGTTTTCCAATCCTCTGGGGAAATTCCAAAAGCTAAGAATTCTTGGAAGATTACTACCAGTATGTCCACCACTTCTAAAATCTGCTTTATAAGCATAGGATGTGGCCTTTCATGGGATGTGTTGGCCCTAATATTTTTTCTCCAGTGATAGTAATAATGTTTATTTCCTACCCACACCCCCTTTCGTCCCTTGATTATTTATTATTTTTGGAATGCTATTAGTGTCCTCTAACATGAAGACCAATGCAAACTATTTATTCAACCCTCCTCCCATTTCTTAGATCCCTTATTATTTCCCCACCTTCATTATTGAATGGGGCCAATGTTCACTCTGGCTTACTTTTCCTTTTCTGTTTATTTTAAGAAAGCTCTTGCTGTTTATTTTCATATTACTGGCTCGTTTGCCCTGAAAGCTTTTATCCTCCTTTTTTTGTTAGTTTTTAAAACTTTCCCAATCCTGATGGATCTTTGCTGCATTGCCTGTTATTTTACTTTGATACTACTCTTCACCTCCTTGGTTAACGATTGTTGGATCGGTTAATTGGTTGGCTTGATTTTGGACTTGCAAAATTAAGCAAAGCTGAGTTCTTTTCCTCGGTGGGGGGGAGGGGTAGTCGAGAGGGGGTGGAGGCGGGGAGAACAATGGAGTGGTTCTAACAGGGAAATGATCCAGAAAGAGAGGTAAATACTTTTGCTTGTAGTAAACTAGAGATTTACAGGTATAGGGAATGCTGGATGTTGCCAAAACTAGAGGGTTTTAGTGATAGGGAGAGGCTGAATAGGCTGGGGTATTTTTTTCCGTGGAGCATAGGAGATTGAGGGGTGGCCTTATAGAAATTTATAAAATCATGAGTGGCATGGGTAGGATGATTAGCCTATTATTCCTAGGGTGGGGAATCCAAAACTAGTGGGCATAAATTTAAGATGAGAGGGGAAAGATTTAAAAGGGCCCTAAGGGGCAACATTTTCATACAGAGGGTGGTGCATGTGTGGGATGAGCTGCCAGAGGAAGTGGTGGAGCCTGGTGCAATTATGACATTTAAAAAGCATCTGGATGGGTGTATGAATATGAAGAGGGATGTGGGCCAAATGTTGGCAAATAGGACTACATCAACGAGGACATTTGAGCCAAAGGGCCTGTTTCCATTTTGTATGACTTAATAACTCTATATCTCCACTCTACTCCAAAACAGTGGTAGTTAAATTGCTGCATCCAATTCTTAAACTTATAGATTTAAAATGGAGAGAGGATACCCCCACATTGAGAAACTTTCTCAGCTGTGCACCATGTTTCATGGTCTGCTGCTCCTCTCAAGCCATAACATCTCTGATTGATCCACCATTAATTGAATGGAAAAACTATCTTCTTGACAAGTGGGTCCATCCTTGAAAGGCCCAGGACAATGATGATGTCTCCCAAAGTCCAAGACCCAGGAAGAATTTTTGCTTGTTTTCCATCTTTGGAATATTTGAAGTTTTTAACAACGAGCGGCACGGTGGCTCAGTGGTTAGCACTGCCGCCTCACAGCACCAGGGGTCACAGGTTCGATTCCAGCCTCGGGAAACTGTCTGTGTGGAGTTTGCACATTCTCCCCGTGTCTGCATGGGTTTCCTCTGGGTGTTCTGGTTTCCTCCCACAATCCAAAGATGTGCAGGTTAGGTGAATTGACCATGCTAAATTGCTCATAGTGTCAGGTGCATTAGTCAGAGGGAAATTAGTCTGGGTGGGTTACTCTTCAGAGGGTCGGTGTGGACTGGTTGGGCCGAAGGGCCTGTTTCCACACTGTAGGGAATCTCATCTAATCTAAATCTAAATGACAGAGAAGGGTCAAGAGTGTGGTGCTGAAAAAGCATAGTCGGTCAGGCAGCATCTGAGGAGCGGAGAATCGATGTTTCGGGCATATGCCTTTCATCTACTGCATCCGTTGCACCCGGTATGGTCTCCTCTACATCGGGGACACAGTTCGCCTTCTTGCACATCCTTTCTGGGAACATGTCTGGGACACTCGCACCCACCAATCCCACCAGCCCTGGCTGAACACTTCAACTCCCCCTCCCACTCCATCAAGGACATGCAGGTCCTGGGCCTCCTCTACCGCCAAACCATCACCACTTGACGTCTGGAGGAGGAACGCCTCATATTCCGCCTTGGGACCCTGCAACCATATGGGATAAATGTGGATTTCAACAGCTTCCACATTTCCCCTCCCCCCCCACATTATCCCAGTCCCAAGCTTCCAACTCAGCACTGCTGTCCAGACCCGTCCATCATTGCCCCCTCTGATCTATCATCTTCTCCCTCACCTTCATCCACCTATCGCTTTCCCAGCTACTCCCCCCAATTCCACCCCCCTCCCATTTATCTCTTAGCCCTGATCCACAAGCCTCATACCTGATGAAGGGCTTATGCCCAAAACGTTGATGCTGCCTGACCTTACTGTGCTTTTCCAGCATCACACCCATGACTCTGATCTCCAGCATCTGCAGTCCACGCTTTCTTCTAATGATGGAGAAGGTAATGGAAGTGAAAATAGCCTCCTGATGAAAGGTAATTGCAGAAAAGACAGTTTTGTGAAGCAAGATTCTTAAGGATTTTGCAAAAGAATGGGAGGTTGCAAATGCGGCAATAGCTTGGAAGGAGAGAATATTGGTTTATTTGTCTTTCCCATATGCTGATTTTTTGATTGTAATGGCACCTCCTGAACTTTGAACCTTGACAGGAGCACATATAAATGAGTGACATCAGACAGGCTACATGTTACAGTCTGGAAAAGGAAGCTTGGCCATGGTGTATAATGGTTGTTGATCCAATTGTTGGTCATTTAACACAATGTTCATCACAGAAGTGCAAAAGCCTCAACTCACTTTGAAGCTATTGATAAACGTTGATAATAAAAGAGATGTATTTTCAGTAAAACAATCTCAATTATATTTCACAATGTTCAATTTAAACTGGTAATTTCAAGACAAATATAATAAAAGTTTCAAAATTGTTGAAAAGTTTAATTTATGCAGCATTTCATCACAAGTCAAAGCAGTTATTGTAAATTACTTTTGAATTGAAATTACAATTGCACACAGCAAGAGCCTATAAAAGCAGACATGTGAAAAACTAATTAAACTGGTGGGAGCAGTGAAAGGATTAAATGTTAGCCAGGACAGTGGGAGAACGTTATGTTCTTTAAATAGTGCACTAGGGCCTTTAACATCTGAAAGGCAAGTAAGGCCTCAGTTTCATGCTTCATGTGAAAGATAGCATTCTGTTCAAGTTGATCTGTATCTCACTCAAACATCAACTTAAATTACATGTTCAAGTCTTTTGAGTGCTATTTGAAAATATAACCCTCTGGCTCAAGGCAACTGAACTAAGCTGAGACACTGAACAATGAGCGTTTGTTTCTATTCATTGACAAATCAGTAACAAAAGCACATTGATTGAGGATTATCACTGCAAAATGAAGTGGGAGCTTCTAAGGAAAGTTTTCACACAGACAATTATTGGAGCATGGAGTGCTTTATCACAAGTGACAATTGAGGTAATATAATTTAAAATGAAATTGAATCTGCCTTAGAATGAAGCAAAAAAAAAGAGACAGGAACGATACATTGAAATGGGATTAGAATGGAAAACTCTAGCTAAAGAGGAAATGTGTGCATAGTCATGACAGATTGAATGATGTCTTTCTATACTTTAATTTCTATTATTCTAAATGCCATGATCTATAAAGTAGATTGTTTTCTTTATGATAGTTATTATTTTGTATCGTTTTACTACTTACATCTGATAAATTTGATACTCTCACTTCGCTGTTTGATAGTCTTCTAAATTATAGCTACTGTCTCATATTGGATTCACTGAATGAGCACTCTGTCCTCATCAGACATTGCTTCATGATACTTTTGGCAAAGGTGATGATATAGTTGTCAATTTCTGTCAGATATGTAGGGTTTCTCCAGCACAATCTGTTTTTTTAGATTCCCTAGAGTGCGGAAACAGGCCCTTCAGCCCAACCAGTCCACACCAACCCCCGGAAAATTAACCCACCCAGACACATTTCCCTTTGACTAATGCCCCTAACACTATGGGCAATTTAGCATGGCCAATTCATCAATTTAGCATGGTCAATTCAATTTCAGGGTTCCAGAATCCACAGTACTTTGCCTTTATTTGGCTCTAACTGATCTTATTATAACTTTCTAAATGAATTCTTAATTGAAATATTGCATGCAGTTCTGGTTGCCACACTAGCAGAAAGACATGGATGCTTTGAAGAGGATACAGAGTAGGTTTGCCAGATGTTGCCTGGTCTTCAGGGTTTTAGTTATGAGAAGAGGTTGGATAAACTTGGATTGTTTTCACTGAAAAGACGGAGGCTGAGGGGCGATCTGATAGACATCGAATACTTGTTAAAGCATAGCTTATTTTCTCCTCTATTATTTTCCACGTCAAATACCATTCCTCATTCCATACAGTCAATATATTTCCAAACCACAGCTTATGTTACCTCTTATACTGGCCATTGTCACTTTAGGACATCAACATCACTGGGATGTTATTTGGGGGAACCTGTTCCTTCTCAGTCTATGACACACGCTTTCGAAAACCACAGTGGTATCATTGAGTCACCATTACCTTATCTATTGTTAGATTTTAAACAGAAAAGTAATACTGGAACTGGAACAAAAATAAAATTAATGATTAATAGGAAATGCACATCATTAACACAAATAACGGAATTGAAAAGAATAGTAGTCTGGTAGAAAAATCAACATGGAACAAAAGAAGCAAAGATCAGCTCACATGTAGCACTCAGGAACTGAACAATGAATTTTGTTGTTTTTCAGTTTACCTAGAATGCTGGAATTAACTAGTTGTTTTCCTGGAAGTGTCCAGCATGTCTTATATCATGACGGGCCAAATATACCACTAACCGTATTGTTAATTCCCCAGAGTAATGAATGTTTGATATTACAAAACTTGAGTATTTTTGAATAAAAGCACATTTTGTTGAAGCTTGTCGTTTTACTCGCATCAGGACAATTTGCAAGAAATATCAATGGAAAAGGAATAAAATGTTTATACTGTACCACTGTACTGCCTAATGAGTGCAAAATGAAAAGCTTTGACAAAATATGTATTTTCAAGCACTAAATAACTAATTTTTATGTTACAGAAGTTTAAGTATGGCATCTTAAAGTAAGAATTTGCTTCCTTGTGGAGTCCTCATTACCATCATTAATCTAATACTACCTCTGTTGAAAGGTTGAAAGTTTGTGGCCATATAATAATCTCTTGGTATTTTACCAAATGCCTATTTGTATTTGTCTCCTTAAAATCAATGGCACTGTTACATCGTCAGATGTCTGAAGTAGCCAATGACCAATAGCTGACAAACATCAGATACCTAATTTTGAATTGTATCATCTGAAGTTATGGTGATTTACTATTTTCTACATTCATTCTGCAACTCATACTATTTTAAATTATTGTACCTCCTAGCTTTTTAAAATTCTGTTTTGACATTCTTATTGTTACTTTATATTTTATTTAACTTGTTTGTTAGTCTCTGTGTATCTCATTTCCTTTATTCACTTTGAGTTTCTGATTGGTTTCTGTTTGCCTTGTTTATTTTTCCAATTTAGTCTTCTACTGTAATCCTTTGTTTCAGACTGATTTAGTTTTATTGCTTTGGTTCAACTTTGCCTGCCGCCTGCCCCCTCCCCCCGCCCACCCCACCCCCCCACACCGACAATGACCTTCCTATTTCTCATCCAATCCACCTGGCATGCCAGTGTAAAGTCAAGGACGAGCATTTAAATGATGAAAGCTAACAATATATCCTCACATAGAGAAAATAATCTGTTTTGGTTATATTACAAAATAACAACAACCTATGTGGTCACAAAATCACAGAGCAAATAACTAACATTTTACGTTAAACATTTTAAAGTTGCATCATCTCATACTTAAATCCAAGATAATTCCTTGTACCAAATGGCAGAAAGGATGACTATTTTTTAAAAAATTCTACAAAGCCAGTACTTCCCATACAATCTGGAAGACTTGAGAATGTAGATGAAACGAGTTGCGTAACATACAACCTGAAAAACCAAACGGATTGTAATACCTAACCGCACAACGCTTTACATTTTGAAGTGATTATAAGTACGTTGAAGATTCAGCAACATGAGGGGCCAAAATCACAGGTATTTGAAGATGAAAAACTGGTGTACAAACATTCTGTCATCAGAATAGGGCAAATACATAAGGTCATATAACTGATGAAAAAACCTTTAAAATAACCCTATTTTATAGTTAATGTATATTTTTTAAATGGACAGTGCAATCGCGGTATTCGGATCAGTTTGGATCATTCTTTATAAAATGTATTTTCACAATTACTTGCAGAAAATTCTAAAATAAAGATTTTTGTTTTTTCCCAGAAAACCCTAATGCTCAAGTAAAGTAAACACGTTCCACAGCCAATCCCTAATTTATGATGAATTTTTTAAAAATTCATTCGTGGGGACATTGAAGGTAATTTACTGGATCCCTACACAACAGAGGGGAGTTAGCCACAGTTCCTTCACCTAAAGGTTCAGCAGTGATCCCTGCTAGAAACAGTCTCTTTGTGAATGAGCACTGTATTGACCTTGGTAAAAACAATGACTGCAGATGCTGGAAACCAGATTCTGGATTAGTGGTGCTGGAAGAGCACAGCAGTTCAGGCAACATCCAAAGAGCTTCGAAATCGACGTTTCGGGCAAAAGCCCTTCATCAGGAATAAAGGCAGTGAGCCTGGAGTGTGGAGACATAAGTAGAGTACAATGGGTGAGTGGGGGAGGGGATGAAGGTGATAGGTCAGGGAGGAGAGGATGGAGTGGATAGGTGGAAAAGGATCTAGGCAGGTAGGACAAGTCCGGACAAGTCATGGGGACAGTGCTAAGCTGAAGGTTTAGAACTAGGGTGAGGTGGGGGAAGGGGAAATGAGGAAACTGTTGAAGTCCACATTGATGCCCTGGGGTGAAGTGTTCCAAGGCGGAAGATGAGGCGTTCTTCCTCCAGGCGTCTGGTGGTGAGGGAGCGGCGGTGAAGGAGGCCCAGGACCTCCATGTCCTTGGCAGAGTGGGAGGGGGAGTTGAAATGTTGAGCCACTGGGCGATTTGGTTGATTGATGCGGGTGTCTCTGAGATGTTCCCTAAAGCGCTCTGCTAGGAGGCGCTCAGTCTCCCCAATGTAGAGGAGACCGCATCGGGAGCAACGGATACAATAGATGGTATTGGTGGATGTGCAGGTAAAACTTTGATGGATGTGGAAAGCTCCTTTGGGGCCTTGGATGGAGGTGAGGGAGGAGGTGTGGGCGCAGGTTTTACAGTTCCTGCGGTGGCAGGGGAATGTGCCAGGATGGGAGGGTGGGTCGTAGGGGGGTGTGGACCTGACCAGGTAGTCACGGAGGGAATGGTCTTTGCGGAAGGCGGAGAGGGGAATATATCCCTGGTGGTGGGGTCTGTTTGGAGGTGGCGGAGATGTCGGGGGATGATTTGGTTTATGCGCAGGTTGGTAGGGTGGAAGGTGAGCACCAGGGGCGTTCTGTCCTTGTTACGGTTGGAGGGGTGGGGTCTGAGGGCAGAGGTGCGGGATGTGGACGAGATGCGTTGGAGGTCATCTTTAACCACGGGGGAAG
>NC_057726.1:20121796-20152387 GCF_004010195.1 Chiloscyllium plagiosum | reverse complement strand
GGTGACAATCTCCAAAACCGAACACGGTGACAATCCCCAACACCGAGCATGGTGACAATCCCCTACACTGAACTTGGTGACAATCCCCAACACAGGGCATGGTGACAATCCCCAACACCGAGCATGGTGACAATTCCCAACACCAGGAATGGTGACAATCCCCAACACCGAGCATGGTGACAATTCCCAACACCAGGAATGGTGACAATCCCCAACACCGAGCATGGTGACAATTCCCAACACCAGGAATGGTGACAATCCCCAACACCGAGCATGGTGACAATTCCCAACACCAGGAATGGTGACAATCCCCAACACCGAGCATGGTGACAATTCCCAACACCAGGAATGGTGACAATCCCCAACACCGAGCATGGTGACAATTCCCAACACCAGGAATGGTGACAATCCCCAACACCGAGCATGGTGACAATCCCCAAAACCGAACATGGTGACAATCCCCAACACCGAACATGGTGACAATCCCCAACACTGAGCATGGTGTCAATCCCCATCACTGAGCATGGTGACAATCCCCAACACTGAACATGGTGACAATCCCCAACACTGAGCATGGTGACAATCCCCAAAACTGAACATGGTGACAATCCCCAACACCGGGAATGGTGACAATCCCCAACACTGAACATGGTGACAATCCCCAACACTGAGCATGGTGACAATCCCCAAAACCGAACATGGTGACAATCCCCAACACCGGGAATGGTGACAATCCCCAACACCGGGCATGGTAACAATTCCCAACACTGGGCATGGTGACAATTCCCAACACATATGTCTTCTTATTGCGAAGTGAAATGTCACAAAGAAGGAAATCCAAATGCAACTCTCATTCACCTGCCTACCCCACCTCCAAACACACAACTGAGACAGTCCTGGATAAAGCCTACAGTATTCCTAGATTCTGCGGAGTTGGAGTAATTTTATCCTAAGTCACTGAGTGCAAAACTAATACAATCTGATCAGACGTGCTTGGCCATCTGCTTCCACTCCCTTTAAACCACTTGTCCAGAATGGTGCTGCAGAAAGATCAGTTCTCTCTTTTACACCCCCAAAGGCCTCCAGCACGGTTTTGAAAATGTTCCTTTCCTTGGGTTGCTGTTCCATTTTGTCCTGTTCACAAAATCATCCCAGTAACTTCCCACACCCAGTCAGAATGCACTCCCTGTTTAAGATGTGCAGGTTCGCTTCAAAGAAGCATTAACTTGTGCTAGCTTTGTATGTACCTGAGCTCTTTACAGAGCAATTTGTCACTCTGCAACACTAAAGTTAGCACAGGGACACACTGTGCAATGGTGGAGATGAACAAGCAAAACAATGACATCACCTCAATCAGTCATGGACTGATTGAGCGTAATGATTCCCGTATCCACTAACAGACCTTATCCAAATTTTAGCTCAACATGTTTACACTGCACTGAAGTTTATACTTTTCATTTATTTTTCCTGAACCTGCACATGATTCGATGACCATTATATCATTTGCTTTGTAAATTTGGATTACGCACAAATGAATGTGTAATTTTTCTGTTGTTCACATGGACTTTATTAGAATATTGCTCTGTTGAGCTGAATAGAAATAAATAAATTGCAGTTTGCTTAGAGACCTATGCTTTCTCTGTCTTCTAAGAAACTGCAACTTGCCCATTCAGAAAAAATATATAAAATGCCTCTTGTAGCAGTCTGATTTGAAATTAAGATAAAAATGCAACAGATGTGAATGTAACCCACGTGCAAAAATGTAGATTTATGACTTAGAAATAACTTGAGGAACTATCGATTTTTTTTATTAAGGTAGGAGTGGTGAGTAAACAGGATGCCTAAGTTACCAAGTAAATGTGGCAGGTCCATGCAGATTAGATGGTCATAACTCTGAATCAGTTAGCACTGGGTTGGGTGACCCTTGCCGTGGTATAAGTAACATATCATATTTATCATCAGTGTAAGAGAAATTTAGTTAGGATTCATTTACCTGGTCACTGTCTATCCTCAGAAGTGTGCAAGTGTCAGGATTGCAGGTGAAGATAATATTTATTGTCTTTTTCTAGCTGTTTTTTCAAAGTGGTAAAAATGGGCTATCAATTTTTGAATCCCATCACCTTAATTTTAATATATGAGACCATTCATTGACTTAAGAAAGAAAACAAAAAATTGATTTCAGATGCTGCAACATCCCTTGACCACAGAATGAGCCAACTCATAAAACTATCAGTAAACAAGGATCAGTATGAGCCCAAATTAGCATCATTATAAAAAGGCATTGAACCTCAGATCTATATCTCATGTTCGATTCACACATTTCTGCATACGTTTCACATACTGGAAATGAAAGTTGTTTGCAGGCCATCAGTAGGGAGGAAAATGAAGCCAGATGCAAAAATACACAAATGAACTTCATTGCAAACTGCTTTTAGGCAGAGCAGAGGAAAGAATGGATGTGTAACAGTAAAACTGGAAATCTTGCTCTGACTGCTTTCTCGCCTCAGCCTCTTGGAAGATAATGCCAGATGAAAAAAAAATTGGAGGGACATTCATTTACTGAAACTCTAAGATATCTCCAAATCTTGCTAATGCTGTGGATACAAGTCATGAATAAAACAACCTTAGTCTCATGTTAAATGCTAATACTTCAAGGACTTTTAAATTCATAGAATCCCTACAGTGTGGAAATAGGCCATTTAGCCCAACAAGTCCACACCAACCCTCCGAAGAGTAACCCACCCAGACCCATTCCCCTACCCTATTGCTCTACATTTACCCCTGACTAATGCAACTAACCTTCGCATCCCTGAACACTATGGGCAATTTAGCATGGCGAATTCACCTAATCTGCACATCTTTAGACTGTGGGAGGAAACCAGAGTACCCGAAGGAAACAAGGGGACAATGTGCAAACTCCACACAGACTGTCACCTGAGACTGGAATCGAACCTGGGTCCCTGGTGCGATGAGGCAGCAGTGCTAACCACTGACCCATCATACCACCCTTTTTTAAAATTATTTTCCCTCTGCACTAGGCACTCTCCTCTTTTTGAATTCCGACTTGTGTTTGTGCATGTGTTTGTTGTTGCTTTTATTAATTTGCTTGGGTTAATAAACAATAAAATTGCTTCTTCATCACTTAAGAAAACTGCACAATTTTAAACTAAGCAACAATGCTTTAATTTGAATGTGATATAGCTCTGTACTAAAAGGAGTTAAACATCCTTGTTGTGGCCAACCAGATGGTTAAAAAGAGAGGGAACACATTTAACCCTCCTCACCTAGTCTTTACCAACATTCCTGCCTGAAAGTAACAACTTGTGAAAACAGTCACCGTTGTCATTTATCTCTTTGCTGTTAGTAGATGTTGTAAGGTTGTGTTGTGGCTGCCACATTTCCCTGTATTTTTAGAATAACTACAATTAGCATTACTTCATCACTGCTGTGCATGGTATAATATGAAAACTATTTCTTACTTTCTACATCAATCTGATTTCACAGAGATTAAAATTTAGCAATAGTTCAACATGCATTATTTTATAACTATTATTGTGGATTGAAGTTTTAATCAAACTAACTTGACATAGAACAGTATTAAAAATACATCTTTGTAGATGGGAGCTTTTGTTTTAAGATGACAGTCTATCTAAATCCGTAGAAGTACAGCAAGAATTAAATGTTTCAAAGATTTCAGAACTCATATGAGTGGACAATTTAATATGAAAAATGACTTTGAATTCTGACTATAAGTTTTGTAATATTGCGAGATTTATGCAGATAAACTAAGCACTTCAGATCAGAATGGGGTGAATTAGTTTTCATAACATATGGTACCACTTTAACTGCAAACAAACACAGCTCTATATTTTAACCTCCTATGCCACAACTCAGATTAAACAGAGCCAAGTTCACTCGGCATAATAAGGCATTGCATTGTGAACATGGAGCTTGATTCTTTTCATTAACATACTTTCTGATATCTTTAAAATTAATCCTCATTCCATATTCTGCACAACCAAATCAAATGAAAAACCATTAAACTTCATAAAATGTTAGATGGATTCTGAAAGGGGTCAATCAATCAATTCTTTGGTAAAACAGATCACACTTGGGAAATGTTATCTATTTAATACAAGTCTTAAGCTTTTGTTTCATCAAGTAACTATCAATTCCAGCCAAGAATAGCTATCAAACACAAGCTACTGCAATGAAAATCATTTCCTTACAGCATTTCAAAACTTTTAACAATAGAATTGAACTATACTGTGCAATACTAGTTAAAACATAGATCAAAGAGCACCATTATATTCCTAGAGGAATTCAGTCAGAGCGAAGGTCTGCTAATCTTTAGCAAATTACATTAACAAGGTCTGGAATCAGACTGCAGGAGTCCTGTTAGCTTTTCTGGAGAATCGTGCACAGCCTGAACACTTCAAAGTTATAATGAGGTTGAAAACTGCAGGATGCCAGCAAGAAATTTAACAAGGGTATTAAGGGCCTCAAAACAGTAAGGTTTCCACTTCCTTAGAATCATGTCTCATTATTCAGCTCTCACACTCAAGTTCAATAAATCTGAAGGGTATTCCTTAATCAAGCATCCTCCCTTTTCTCTCCATATAACATATATTTGGTGTCCTAATTTCACCACTCTAGACTTCCAGTTCAGTTCAGTGTTGACAAATATGCCAACCTCTAGGTTTTCAAAGTTTGTTACTCCACATACACCATATATTATTTAAAACACAGGTAGGACCCTAATTATACTTTTAATTGATGCTTCCTGAGTTTTTTATTTGAATAGTTTCTATGATTAAACTCATGCGCAAAATTTTGGGTTTTGTTGAAAATATGCAACAGTTGTTTCAAAAGGCTAGGGGAGCTGCCGTTGGCCAAATTTCAGAATGAACCACTGCCTTCAAGAGGAGAAAGAGAAATAAAGAAGGAGAATTGTAAAGACAATCGATCAGCTTTGTCAGGAAAAGGGTTATCTGTAAAATCTAGGAATAAAATTAATGGTTCCATGATTGAAGAGAATGTAGATTGAAATTAGTTCTTTTAAACTGTAGCATTGATTCTTCAACCCACATTCCTTTATGAATAGATATAGACAAGAAACTAGCAAGTGTTAAATTTACACTGCTACGGATACACATCATGGTGAAAAACCAGAGCAGCGTTCAATATGGAATAGAAATTATTCAGTCTATTATTTATAACAAATCAGTTAAATTGTGTGTGTAATAGTTTAACAAAATCATTAATCCACTTAAAATACACAGATTTAAATGGTATGCAGAAGATTTATTCCAATATACCATACATACTCATGTAAATGTCGAATCTTTTTAGATTTTTTTAAGGTTAAATTTATGGGGTTGACTATTGCATGGACACTACTTTTAAAGGACTGAAATTCATGCTACAGTCCAAAACAGCGTATCATTAGCAGAAGCCCAATTGATCTCTAAACGAATAAAGAAACAAAACGCAATGAATTACGTCAATTACCGGATAAAGACAATAGAAACAAAAGTGAATCAGTAAGCTTTTATTTCTCCATACAAAAATAAAGTAGAAATATAAAACAGCTTTAAACTATAATTACATGGTACATCTTAAATTAAAATGTTGAATACAAAAGTATGTCTTTCTCCAGTCTCTCACAAATTCTCTTGCTGCTACACAGTTATTTGTCTTCTTTGCCACTTCAATAACTTTCAGTTTAAACGCTGCTGTATATTTTTTGTTTTTACAGAAAATGATGAAGAAATTTCAAAACTAGGTATATGACTGTACTCTACGAGTGCGAGAGGGGAACTGAACTCAGCTGAGCTGCACATAAAGGGAGGTTGTCACCTGACTCTGACCTGATGCATCTTAAGCATTCGCACCAAATTGGGGTGAATTGTACATCAAAATGTAAAATAGCATGAAAAAAAAATTCATTTCTTCATCGTAACATTTATATACAGAATGATATCATGACTCACAAAAGTTTATCTGTTATCTGTGAAGAACTAGTGTCAAAGTTTACGCAAGATAGATAGAAAATTCGAGATGTTTTGGCCAAAAATAGGGAATCGACTTTTACATGGGATCGATTTTTACTCAAGTATATACGGTATTTACCAGTTCATTGGAAAATATCACAAAGAACAACTAATACCTTCTTTTGGCAAATATCAGGAGTTTATAAAGATAAAATGTATAATCATAAGCAGAAACATCATGTAATGTTAAATTTCACCATCTTGCACTATTGCTTTTGGCATAGTTGTCTTCGTCCTCAGAGGGTGATAATCTCTTTCTCAGGGCAACTAGAGATTGACAGTAACCTGGGAGATCTTATGGCACAGCGGATAGTATCCCTGCCTCACAGCCAGAAGTGCTGGGTACAAGTCCCATTCCAGGGCCATGGGAGTGATGTTCATTATGTGGCCTGACAGATTGTGTATCAACATGAAAATCCTTCCATCATATGAAAATGGCAAGAGAGACCCCTGGTAGGCCATGTAACAAAAAGACTGTTGGAGCCTTGACCATTGCTATTCATAACATTGTTTTCAATTTATTCAGGTGATGAGGGCTTTGTTGGTTGAGTCAGCATTTATTGCCCATCCTGGATTACTCTTGAGAAGGTGATATTGAGCTGACAGACTGCTGCAGTCCACTTTTTGTAGGTACACCCAAAATCTTGTTAGGAAGAGAAATCTAGATTTTTGACCTTGTGACATTGAAGGATCTTTGATGTATTTTCAAATTAGGATGGTGAGT
This sequence comes from Chiloscyllium plagiosum, assembly GCF_004010195.1. Taxonomy (NCBI): domain Eukaryota; kingdom Metazoa; phylum Chordata; class Chondrichthyes; order Orectolobiformes; family Hemiscylliidae; genus Chiloscyllium; species Chiloscyllium plagiosum. The sequence continues at coordinate 20,145,610 of NC_057726.1, read as the reverse complement.
GGCTCGAATGAGAACCTGTAAATGATGGTGTTCCCTTATACCTACTGCTTTTGTCTTTCCAGATGGTAATGGTAGTGGGTTTGTAAAGTGCTGCCTAAGGAGCTCTGATGAATTTCTGTACTGCGTCTTGTGGATAGTGCACTCTGTGTGTCAGAGGTGGAAGGAGTGAATGTTTGTGAATGTGTTTCCAATCAAGCAGGCTGCTTTGTCTTGATTGGTGTCGAGCTTCTTGAATGTTGTTGAAGGTACACTTTTGCAAGTAACTGGGGATTGTTCATCACACTCCTGACTTGTGCCTGGTAGAATGTAGGCAGGAAATGAATTATTGTTTGCAGGATTCCTAACCAATGAATTGCCATGGATAACCACGGATCTATATGGCTCATCCAGTTCAGATTCTGATCAACGATAAGTCATAAGATAATGATGATGGGGAATTCAGAGATGGTAACACTGTTAAATGTCAAGGGATGATGGTTAGGTTCATTGTTGTTGGAGATGGCCGTTACCTGACACTTGTGTGGTGTAAATGTTACTTATCATTTGTTAGCCCAAGCCTGAGTAATATCCAGGTCTTGCTGCATTTGAGCATATTTGAGGATTTAAGAATGATGCCGAACATTGTGCAATCATCAGTGAGCATCTCCACGTCTGACCTGATGATGGAGGGAAAATCATGAAGCAATTGAAGTTGGTTGGACCCAGGGCATTATCCTGAGGAACTCTTGCAGAGGTGTCCTGGACCTAAGAAGACTGACCTCCAAAAAAACACAATAATTTTCATTTGTGCAAGGTATGACTCCAACCAGCAGAGTTTTCCCCTGATTTCTATTGACTTTCCTTTTGCTAGAGTCAAAGGTGGCTTTGATATCAAGGGCAGTCATTCTCATCTCACTTCTGGAAATTAGCTCTTTTATCCATGCTTGAACCAAGGTCGGAATCAATTTGGGAGCTGTATGGCCCTGGCACAATCCAAACTCGGTGTCAGTGAGTAGGCTCTTCCTAAGCAGGTGCTGTTTGATAGCACTGTTCATGACACTCTCCATCACTTATGATGATGGAGCATAAACCAATGGAGCAGTAAGTGGCCAGATTGGATTTGTCTATTTTACTTTCTGTAAATGCAAATTACCCTCTGGTGTTCATTTGGATATTTCCTTTTATAACATATTCAAGTATTCGTTTGATATCTCCCCACAGATAAAGGTAGTACAAATATTCATTATTATTCAACCATTGGTAAAATAGTTCCTTATAGAGACTAAAATTGGTTGTAATATTTTTCTCCAAGAAGTATTGTCCCTCTCTCCAAAATGTAAAAGCACAAGATATTATGGATATGTTATTGAGGGAGATGACCAACAAAGATCCAGAATGACAGGGTAGCTCAAGAGGTTGAGTGGCCAAGTTTCACTTCTAGATTCTGAAGCTTTTTGCTCCGGACAGCATGACATGCTGAAGGGAGGTCAGAATTAGTCACTATCAAGCCTATATCACCTGAGTGGAAGCAAGTTATGCTCAGTTCTGGGGACAGCACAAGAAGGAGAAGATTAGAAGTAGCAGAGAGGCATGAGAGCCACCATTAGTATCAGGGGATTGGCCGAGACATCACAAGGTTCATGGCAATCAGAGGTATCCATCCCCACAAATTCAACACACAGTAGGAAGAGATAGAAAGATAGTCACCTGTATTTTCTGTCTTTATCAGTTAAATCTTAATCACACATAACACACCTCCACTTCATATTGAGCAGTAGCCTCATCTTATTGTCCAGACTGCAGACATAGTGGGGGTCGCATGTAGCTGCTAAGATTGCAATCCATTCATTAGATGTTCACTAAGTACCTCACCTCATAGCTTAGCTATCTGATGTCCCCATTGGGTTCATAGCAGTTGCTGCTTTACATCCATTTCCTGGTAAAAAGATGAGAGGAATGAACACATTTGGGAATTATCCTGAAAATTTCATTTTTAAAAAAATGTATTTTTATTTTTAAATTTTTTTTTCTTTTGAATATTACAACAAATACAAAGCCAAACAATTCAAACCAAAATTAAAAAACAAACCCGTCAATTACATAAATAAATAATAACTAATAACTAAGCTAAAAAAGGAAAATCTTAACAATAATAATAATGATTATAACCATAACACAGCTCAGCAAAACAAAGCAATAGCCATCGATCATTGAGCACATAAATTTATAAATATTCATATGTTCATAGTTCTACACCTCTGGATACCAAATCCATTATATAGAATTGCCATGGCTATATAAAGGCTCTTACTAGTTATGGTGGACAAATCTGGACCCAGGTAGTCCAAAATGGGCCGCCACATCTTATAGAAATGCTCAGTTTTATGGTGCGTCATACTTGTAACAAAGTCCAAAGGGATGCACTTTGTGACTAGCTTATTCCAGCCCGCCAGCCCCAGGGGATTTTCCAACATCCACCCTAATAGAATGTTCTTTCTGGCACAATAAGTGAGGACACTAAAAAGCCTTTTTTTTGTATGCTTCTAATGAAAGTGAATTAATAAGCCAAGAAGAAGAGATACCGGGTCCATCTCCACCTCCATCCCCAAGGCCTTCTCTATTTCGCCTACCACAGTGCTCCAGTATGCCCGCAGTCTGTGGCAAAACCAAAGATAATGAGTAAACATGCAAACATTTCATTTTTAAAACACAATGGTACTCAGCTCGGACCAGCCTCAATGTCACCTCCTTGTGGCTGTGAAACATCCACATATTATAAATAACTGAAAATTTATCTTCAGGAAATTTATTTCCTGATGAAGGCTTTTGCTCGAAACGTCGATTGTCCTGTTCCTCAAATGCTGCCTGACCTGCTGTGCTTTTCCAGCACCACATTCTCGACTCTCATCTCCACCATCTGCAGCCCTCACTTTTGCCTCAAAAATTTATCTTACCTTTATTTTGTTACAATTTCCATTAGTCTCCCACTAATGATGCACTGAGATCAGCTGGAGGAGTTCCAGGTTATTACATAGAAAGGCCAGAGCATCACTGATTACAACATATGCCCAGCCACAATCCTGTAATGTACCAAAGGACAAGAATTATTCCAGTTCCAAAAAAATGTCTGCTTTGTGGTGGTGAGGACAGAGCAAGGAGGGGAAAGAATACACTTTCACTCTGAGGAAATAAACAGAAAAGGCAACTCCTGAAGAAAGGAAGCTTGGAACTTTCCTTGGAGATAGAGGCTGCGAGGTGAGGTGCTTGCATTGGAAAATTGAATCTCCTTTTCTGGATTATCTGTCAATTAACTTATTTTGCCTGCAGGCATGTATGTGTTGTGATATGACTGCAAGTTCTGAATTGGCACTTTTATTAACTGACTGCCTGTACATGTCACCTTTAGAAATTCTCTCCTTGTAATATCTAGTGATCTGTATGAACAGGGAGCACAAGGCTACCACCAGTTCTTTGACCTCCTCCATGATACAACAGTATAAATACAAGTATAACCTATGATGACCGGGCAAACCTTTGATGATTATAAAGCGCAAAGAAATGTTAACTCAGAATAGTTTACACATATTTATTTACCAGGTTTGTCTATTCTCCCTTTCAAAGGTTTTGGTCAAATTAATAATCTGCCTGACATCTTTCCACAAAATATGTTGTAACATATTCAACTGGAGATAGCACATATCCCAGAGTGGATAGTTAATAAAGTCCAGCTGAATCCTGCACAATGTATAGGTGCCAATCTAGCAAACTAACAAATGCAACAGCTGATAACAAAGCTGACAAGAAAATTTAAAAATAACATGTCGTTTCAAAAAGAGCCTTTGACACCTGAAGATAGTGGTTCACATTTTGCTCCCCAAGTGGATGCACAAAGTCGGGCAATCTTCTGACTCACTGAACATATGAGGGTGGGTTAGTGAGGGGCATGGTTTGAGGGTAGCCATGGGGGATGGTGAGTGCCTATGCAGGTCGGTTAAAACACCGAAATATATAAAATAGGAGCAGGAATTGGCCATTCAGCGCTAAAACAGCAGCAAAAAAAGAAATCACCCATATTTTCACAGGCATTTTCCACAGCAGCAATCAGGCCTCAAAGATCTGTCTGTTAGGCCAAGAATAGCATTACAAAAGCCAGTTTTTAAAAGGGCCTTGGATCTCTTAACACTCAGTCTGAGCTCCACAAAGCTATTGATTACTTGGAATTGATAACCCCAAAATCCCATCTCACATCCCCACTGACAATCACAATCCACAATTTGGGAAGCTCTAGCTTTTTGCTCTCCAGACCATATCCCTCATCCTCTCACTGAAACTCCTCATGCAACAACCCAACCACACTCATGGCCTAGCATATCTTCATGCTGATCCTATGCAAAACTGCCCATCTCACATGGGCTCCTGAAGCCTTAACAACAACCTACTGCCAGGTCATGAACTGTACTCTATGGCTTTTCATCCTCTTTACCAACTTGGTACCAACTCATGACCCACTTGTCCTTTTCCTTTACATTGGGTTTGATGACTGTTTCTAAGTTTAGTAACATGACACGTGTATCAACAAACTGAACTTACATGAGCATGAACTATTTTATACAGAATGCTGTGTTAAAGAACCCAAATTTGTGATTCAAATATTACTCTAAGTGAAAGCTGGTGTGTGCATCCATTCAAGACTCTTAGTTTAATGATTCAAGTGTAGGAGCAAACAATAGCAAATGGAACTATGGTACTCTAAGGCCTGGCTCTCAGATTAGTAACTGAGACCCAAAGAAACATGATCGGCTTATATTTATTGGTGAGATGAGTTTTAGAGGTAGATTCAAATGTGTTGTAAAAACAAACAAATTTAATCTCTCATGTTTTGAAAAGTGCAAAGCTGTTGACAATACCCATTATCATTAAAGCTAAAGATTCGTTTGACAGCCATTAAAGAAAAGTAATTTGACATGAACATAAAACAGTCAGCTACACTCTGCTTTCACTTGCTAACTGCTTTGTCAGTTTGGTTGTTTCAAGCTTCAAACTCGTTTAGTCGATATCCCTTTTGTCGCCCCCAGCCTACAGGCCTGTATTCCCTGTGGCATGCCTACCAACTCATACAGGAAACAACAGAGACTGATATCCATTATGAACAAACCTCCCACACTTTGAGAAAAGTATCAGTATCAACCTGACTGCCAACATCTCTCTTTGTTTACATGCTTTGGTAAGGGACTCATCTGACCTGAGAGGCAAAAGATGTTTAAACAAAACATTTTGCTTAATAAAACATTAATGCTCATTTAACCCTTTGAGAATCCTGTTATGGAGTAATGTGACTCAAACTGTCAATTTTTTTTCAGGCTTGCGATGAAGTAACGGTGATACGTTTTGCTAAAAATACCATGTTGGGAAACTACAGTATCAGATCAAAAATTGTCTCAAAGATGGCCTAATCCTACTCTATTTGCCCAATCTCTGTATGAGTTGATCAACACTGCTTCCAATTGTGGAATCCTAGCTAATCCCGTGATGTATTTCTAACTATTTCGATTATATACCTGCCTCGCCATCAAGATCACCTCCTTTCATCTCTGCGGTAATGTCCATCCTGCTGCTTCATGGAAAGAAGGCCATTGACATGTTGCGTTCATCTGATCATCAATCATCTATCGACTCTAGTCCACTTTCCAGCACTTGACCCTCAGCCTTGTATACTGTGGCACTTCAAGTGATGATCAAACTCTTCCTAACCATTGTGATGGCTCATTCCTCTGCCTCCCTTTCAGGCACTAAGTATCAGATACCTACTACCCGCTGGGTATGCAAATACTTCCTTAAATCTCCCGAAAACCACCTGCTTATTGATTCCTGATAATTTTGTAGACCTCAGTCAGAATCACCCTCAGTTTTCTAAGCTCTAAGTCAAGCAAACCCACCTATCTCATCTCTCATCACAGCTGAAATACACCAGCCCAGGCAACCAAACAAAAATTGCTGGAAAAACTCACCAGGTCTAGCAACATCTGCAGAGAGAAAACAGAGTTAAAGTTTCGGGTCCAGTAACCCTTTTTCAGAACTGAGCCCAAAATATTTTTACTTTTCTTTTTAATATATCAATTTGTGGTATTGCCTTCAGCTGCCAAGACTCCAGAATCTTGAATTAGTCTCCTAAATCTTTCCAATGTCTCTTCTAAATTAAGACACTTTTGTAAACCAAATTCTGATCTAGCGCTTGAACCTGTTCCAATATCTCCTTACAGCGACTAGGTTTGATTTTCTGAGGGCATTTTCTACATTAGAAAAAGTACACTATATAAATTTAAAATGTTGTTGCAATTGTTTTGCACTTGCTTGAATGGAATATAAAATTAGTTAGTGTGTAAAACCAGAAAATGCTTGTTGTTAAGTTGGGTTTATGTTGCTCCTCCTCTACTATAGGTTAGAAGACCTTGTTTTAATTGTGGTTCCTGTTAACAGTAGCATTAGTTATTGAGTAAATAATATGATTGTTACTATTTTGGAGCTAGCTGAGGCTACTGAGGTACAGAAAATTCTTTTTACAGTCGGAAAATGCATTCTCAAACCCTCATTCCAGATTTCCCAAGAATCTAAGTTGCATCCTCCACTGAACTCACTTTTCTTGCTCACATGCCCCTTCTGTCATTATCCTTGTTGACTAAACGTTAAAAGTATCACCAAAACAATAAAACAAATCCAAAAGTATATTTAACCTAGTTAAGTCTGCACATGCATTAGAACAAAAGCCTGTTTCTCATCAGCAGGCTCCTCCTAACCCTCAGGTCACTTCTGGATTGCAGATTTTCTCTCTTTTCTGTTGGTTTGCACCTTTCATTAAAAAGGCCACCCAGCATCTCCAAATATAGTTTAGTTCATCGCTTCCTGGCAGTAAGTCATTCTCCTTCATTACTGATATCCATAACATTCAATTCCTTGGTGCAATCTGCAAAATAGAAACTATTGTTAGAGAACTTTGAAAATGCAAACAACACCCAAAAACCTACAACTGATGACAATTATTTTTATATCTCTCTTGAAGTAAATCAATATAATCAACTGGCAAATATGTTCAGAGTTTTTGGGCTGTTGTGCTTTGGATTCATAGCTGGATATCCTGTTTCTTGCATTAAGATTTAAAATTTGATGGATATTTATCAATATGCTCATTTCAGGGGATGGGGCAGGAATTTTTCCAGGTCCTTAAGGACAAAGGCAAACTCTGCAAACACACTGAACATGCTGGAAGCAAACAAGGAGTAGTCCACAGTAAAGTCCAGAGAAATGATCTGTATCACTGCAGAGTCTTGGGCACGGTCAGTCAAGCAGTCTGGGTGGTCAGGGTCGGGTAACAGTTGGCAGTGTAACAGTCATAATCAGTCCTGTGGGTCCAATGCAACCAATCCAGGCAGTCATGGGAACTCTATCAAGATGCTATAGAGACACCAGTCAGAGGTCTGATTACTTATCATTCAGGACTGTCTTGCTCAGTTTCTCAAGGAGGTGGGTCACAAGTAGTGGGAAAGCCACATGTGAATTTTATGAGACCAGCTTAACATTCAAATATCCCAGTCCAGGACTGTAAGATCCAACCCTTCCCGGTGTATTGAACCAGACAGATTGTGAACGTGCCAGATTTGATGTCTAGCCTGCTGACGCCAGCAAAACAAAAAGCAGCAAACACACTAAAAGTACTGTTTGGGTACTGTTAGGATGGAATTCAGTTTAGAATCATGTTATTGGTGTGCACTATTAAAACAGAAGCAAGACTGCTAAATGTAGTAATATTTTCTGGCTTGGTGATTTTGATTATAAATATGGAAATTTGACTGTTTTGGTTGGAAAAGTTCACCCAAGCTCTACTGACCTTTAGATATAGTATCTGCAATCTGTGCCTCTGGGTGACATCTAACATTCTACTCCAAGTATCTTGGTACTGATTAATTGGATAGGATGATAATGGGTGTGGGATCCCACTGTCTTCCAACCTCTGCTAGGAGGCTCAAGGACAACCTGCCTACCTCAATCCAGTTTTTCGTTAAGATTCCCTACAGTATGGAAACAAGCCATTTGGCCCAACAAGTTCACTCCAAACAGTAACCCACTCAAAACCATTTCCCTACCCTATATTTACCCCTGACTAATGCACCTAACACTGTAGGCAATTTAGTATGACCAATTCACCTGGCCTTTGGACTGTGGGAGGAAACCAGAGCACCCAGAGGAAGCCCACGCAGACACAGGGAGAATGTGCAAATTCCACCCAGAGAGTCACTCAAGACAGGAATCGAACCCAGGTCTCTGGCGCTGTGAGGCAGCAATGCTAACCACTACCAGTTGAGGCCCTTAAATGAGCAATTGTTGTCCATTTGCCAGCTTCAGGTTCCCTCTACTGGCATTCCATCTTTATGCACAATGAATTGAACCTAGCAAGATAACAAGTGCCTCTTGTGGTTAAATATCATATGATTCAATGTTTTATTTATATTTCTATTAGAATATATTTTAAGATTAAAAGACTAAAGACAAGCTAAAACTGGTTTTGTTTTTCTTAATTTAAGTTGCAGTTTATAAATCAGAAGTCTCACTCACAGCAGGTGTGAGAGCTTCAAAGTATTTTAAATGAAGTGCTTACATACAGGAACTCCCATATAATGAGCTTCTGATATCAAACATGCTGCTGTGGGAAAAGAAAAGCTAAAAATCATAGAATCTTAACAGCCCTGAGAAAGCCATACAACCTGTTGTGCCCATGCCAGTTCTTTGGAAGACTGTCAATTTAATTGCACACCCCAACTCTTTCCCACTGTTCCGATTAGCAAATTAGCCCGAAGGAAGCGCGTGTCTAATTTTATTGATGAAGGTCCTGCTTCCATTACTCCTTCAGGTTCTGTGTTCTGGATTCTGACAACCTCTGGGCATGGAAAATAAATTTCCTAATTTTCCCTTTGGCTCTTTTAGCATTCACTTTAAATCTATGACCTCTGGTGACTGACACATTTGGTAAAGGGATCTCTTCCTCTTTATTTGACAGAGCGAAATTTCCTGTTTTGTGCATTTCTATAGAATTTTCCCCTAACGTTCACTGTTGCAACCATCCCAAATCCCTCTGTGCTCTAGCCTTCTGCAGCCTTTCCCCATTTAAATAATATTCAGCTGGACCAAGTACATAACCTCACAATTTCCCACATTATATCCCATGGTTTGCCCACTCACTTCATCTATCCCTCAACAGACACTTTGTGTCATCTGTACCACGTGCCCTCCAATCTATTTTTGTCATCCACAAACTTGATAGTAGTACATTCACTTTGCTCATCTAAGTCATATTGTACATAATCGTACCCCCAAGAATGAATTCTTGTAGCACTCCACTAGTTACAGGTTGCAATCCTGAAAATATAACCCCTTATTCCTACTCACTGTCTTTTACTTTAATTGCAGTATGTGCTTTTTAAAAGAGGATATACAGCCAAATGAAGATTTTGGATATAAATTCTATGATTGTCCAGCAAAGCACTGAGGGGTGCCAAGGAATGTCATACCAAAAAGATACCAAGAGAGATTCAGGCAGCAACCCTTCAAAAAGGAGAAAGATGCAATTCACAACAAATTGCATTGTGGCTAGGGAGATGAGGGGTGGACTATCAGTCTCAGTATAAGGTCATCTCCTCTGGATTATGTCCCAACTGCACACATGTTGGGATTTTACCCTTCCAAGAATATATGAAAAAGGAGGTTATAAACTGACTGTAGCTCCGGTAAATGTTTATGTCAGTGGGTTGAGATGCTAGTGTAAACTAGTATACTGTGAAGGTCACAACTTGAGGTCATCCGTTAGATACCCTTGCGCTTCAGATTAAAACAAAACTCTTTCTTAGTCTCAGTAAGCCAGACAAGCCAGTGAAATCATCATTGGAAACGAAATAAGGCAAAAGTTGAGAATCTCACATTCAACTGCTTCACTACCAATGTCACCATTACCAGTATCATCCAACTTAACAAGTACAATATCTCACTATCTACACTTTATCGAACCCAGGCACTGATACTAAAACAACGTGCATTTCTAATCTGTGCACATGTGTGATAATTTTTTGTAGTTAATAAATTCACCTTTATTTAACACAAAAAAACTGACTAATTTGCCTCATTTTAATATCTAACTATGTTTAGATGGGGAAAGGATAGGCGCGTGAGAAGGAATTATTTTTAAATTAACCTTATTGCAACCAACTGAGAGAGAAGTTGAATTGAGAAGAGAAGCCAGTTCTTACATGGGATCACAATCATTTGGGGTGTCCCACCCAGAATTGCAACAAATTGAAGGCCCTCACCTAGAGACCATATGCAATAGGTGAGGCAGAACTCAGAGATATTGGCTCTGTGTCAACATAATACTTTGATAAATGGGGGCTTTTGGTGGAAGAGTAGGCAGATCTGACTCTTGCTTGTCTTAGCCCCTGGAAGAAATATTTACTTATATTTTTGGGACTAGTCCTCTCTACTGTCCTGTATCATAGAATCATATAGCACAGAAGAGGCCTTTAGCCCATCGAGCCTGTACTGTCAAAACTTCACTAGTTCCACCTTCCAGCACTCAGCCCACAGCCTTGAATGTCATGACATTTCAAGTGCCCATTCATATATTTTTACAAATTATGAGATTTCCTGCCTCTCCCAGACAGAGAGAAATCTAACAATATTTAGCATATTTCACCTTTGGCACTCCTGGGCACAGATATTTCATTTGAAAATTGGCATCCAGATGGTGAGATTTGCACAGAATACAACATTTCACATGGGCATACAGGGACAACAGAAATTTCATGGTAACAGATCATTATAATTTGTCCAATAGAAAGCCAGCACTTCTGGCATACTTACTGACTGTTGACACATTTGGGAGCTAACAAATCAGACTTTACTCATTTTTCTTAAAAACATCTCTTAATTGAATAGCACAATTTGGCAACAGATAGCAGCAAAACTTTAAAAGGAGCTGAGCAATCGAAACACAACTGCCAAAGATCCGTTGATGGCTGTAAGATACTTTGATGCCACATTGGAAATTCAAGTCAGGCATGTGGATAGGAAGAGGCATAAGCAATAACTTCATAGCTAGTTGGAAGAGACTAGAGACTTAGTTGCCAGAAAATGATCAGTGCCAGAAAAAGTTCAATAATCTGACCAGATTAATCAGGTAAATATTGATCCTCTGGCATCAGTTACCCAATCCTCACAGCTGTATCATCTGCAGCCACACTATTCCTCACATCTGTCCTTCACTTCCTTGCACTGTGCTAAACTCAACACTTCACTCTGTCTCAGATACACTTTCACAACAACCAGATGGTTAGAAATGCTGCACAGCTGAGGTATTACTTTTGGAGTGTTACTATTAAAATGTAAAACACACAGCAGTGAATTTGCACAGAACCAGTTCCCGCAAACATTGACGTGATAGCAACCAGGTAATTCTGTGATGTTGATTGAAGGGTAATTATTGGCTAAATCTAAGTCCCCTGCATTTTTCCAATAAAGCTCAGGAATACTTAACGTTCACCTCAGCTCACATCTGGAACATGGGTCCCCTGGCAATACATATCCCCTCATTACTGACTGGTGTGACACACTTGAGTTTTGTGTGAGTGGGACTTGAACCCAAAACTTTGTAACTCAGATGCAAGATATTACTAATTGAGCATCAGCTGATAGACAATCACATGAGGATCACATGATTTTGGAATTCCCTTCCTCAAAAGGAGTGGATGCAGAATCTTTAAATATTTTTTAAGGCAGAGGTAGATTAATTCTTGATTACCAAGGGGATGGAAAATTAATCAGGGAATATAGAAGAATGTAGAGTTGGGGTTAAAATAACAACAGCCATCATTGTTTTGAATGGTAAAGCAGTTTTGAAGAGCCGAATTGTTCTTGTTCTTTGTTAGTACGTGTGTCTTCAAAGTGGCTTAAGTTTCCCAAAAGAAAGCAGAAGGAAAATGGTTAAACAACAGGAAATGCTTGGAGAAGGGTGACTGATGTGAATCGCATCTTTTCTGGCAGAGAGTGTTGGCCACTACAGGCAGGAGGAGCGTCATGGCCATAGGTGTGCGATCACCCTGGAGAAGCTGCCATTGCAGGTTTCCCTAATATCTGCTCTTCTTATTCTGATACATTTCTATACATACCACAAACAGCAATCCCTGTGGATCCTTGTGAGGCACTCCAATCCAATAGGACCAGCAGCACAGGAGAATGCACACAACAGTGTAAAAGGATGCTGCGCAATTCAATGTCTAAGCTAAATAATTCATTGTACAGATTTGGCACAAATAATAGTCATCAAGACTGAAAGTGTTACCTTCCTCTATCTTTTGCACTAATTAGACTGTCAAAAAGACATCTGTTTTATGATTTAACTGTTGGAAAGTAATAAAATTCACTACCACATGCTGCAATATTGATTCTTTCAGTGGAAAAAGTTACAGAAAGAACACATCATTTTATTAAAAACAGAAGAGGATCATTGTCGAACAGCAATTCCAGCAAAGTACAGCTGCAAATATTTAACAACTGGCTAATGAAAGAATCGTTGGCCCATCCTGAGGATAATCCTGCTTGTGGCCAAGAGGAACTGCGACACTCTTCCAGAATTGCTCCACATACAAAAGATTACAAAATAGGACAGAATAGGCCATCAGTCCATCAAGTCAGCTCCACCATTGGCTGACAGGTTTTTCAAGCCCATTCTCCTGCCTTCTTCCTGTAACCCTTGATCCCCTTATTCAACAAGAACATATCTATCACTGTCTTAAATACACTGAATAACGTGGCCTCTAGAGACCTTTATGGTAATGAGTTCCACAGATTAACTACCCTCTAGCTGAAGAAATTCCTTCTCTCAGTTCTAAATGGTCACCCCTTTATTCTGTGGCTGTGCCCACAGGCCCTAGTCTCTCCTATTAGTGGAAATATCTTCTACATATCTACTCTATCCAGGTCTCTCAGTATTCTTAAAGTTTCAATCAGATCCGCCCCCATCCTTCTAAATGCATCCGTATACAGACCCAAAGGCCTCAACTGCTCCTCATATGACAAGCTCTCGTTCCCAGGATCATTCTTGTAAAATTCCTCTGGACTCCCTCCAATGCCAACAAATCTTTCCTTAGATACTAAAACAGCTGAAAGTATTCCAAATGTGATCTGAACAGAGCTTTATACAGCCTCAGCAAAACTTCTCTGCTGTTGTATTCTTGCCCTCTTGAAATGAATGTTATCATTACACCTCATTTCCCAACTGACAACTAAACCTTCATATTAATGTTAAGAGAATCTTGAACCAAAATTCCCAAGTTCCTCTGTGCTTCAGATTTCTGAAGTCTTTCCTAATTAGAAAATTGTCTATGCCTCTATTCTTCCTCCCAAAAGCCTTTCCCACATTAGATTCCATCTGTAATTTCTTTGCCTACTTTCCTAGCATGTCTAAGTCATTCTGCAGTCTCCCAATTGTCAAAACTACCTGTACCTTACCTATCTTTGTATTATCAGTAAGAGAAGCAACAATCCTCTCAGTTCCTTTATCCAGATCATTAACGGAGAATGAATAGTTGTGGTCTCAACAATGACTCCTGCTGGTCACCAGCTGCCATCTTGAAAGGACCCCTTTACCCCCATTTTCTGCCTCTGCCAGTAAACCAATCCTTATCCATGCCAATACCATATTCTAAACACCATGAGCTTTAGATTAGATTACTTACAGTGTGGAAACAGGCCCTTTGGCTCAACAAGTCCACACCGATCCGCCGAAGCGCAACCCACCCAGATCCATTCCCCTACATTTAACCCTTCACCTAATACCACGGGCAATTTAGCATGGCCAATTCACCTAACCTGCACATTTTTGGATTGTGGGAGGAAACCGGAGGACCCGGTGAAAACCCACGCAGACACGGGGAGAATGTGCAGACTCCACACAGAGAGTCGCCTGAGGCGGGAATTGAACCCAGGTCTCTGGCGCTGTGAGGCAGCAATGCTAACCACTGCGCCACCGTGCCGCCCACCATTCTTATCTTATTTAGCAACATCCTGTGTGGCACCTTGTCAAAGGCCTTTTGGAAATCCAAGTAGATCACTGTGAAACTTGAAAGGGTTCAAAAAAGATTTACAAGGATGTTGCCAGGGTTGGAAGATTTGAGCTATAGGGAGAAGCTGAATAGGCGGGGGCTGTTTTCCCTGGAGCATCAGATGCTGAGAGGTGACCTGATAGCGGTTTATAAAATCATGAGGGAAATGGATAGGATAACTAGACAAGGTCTTTCCCCTGGGGTGGGAGAGTCCAGAACTAGAGGGCATAGGTTTAGGGCAAGAGGGGAAAGATATAAAAGAGACCTAAGGGGCAACTTTTTAACAGAGGGTGTGGTGCATGTATGGATTGAGCTGCCAGAGGAAGTGGTGGAAGCTGGTACAATTACAGCATTTAAATGGCATCTGGATAGGTATATGAATAGGAAGGGTTTAGTGGGATATGGGCCAAGTGCTGGCAAATGTGACTAGATGAGGTTCGGGTATCTGTTCAGCAGGGACCGAAGGATCTATTTCCGTGCTGTATATCTCAATGACTCTGAGTCTATGGCATCTACTGGCTCTTGTTTGTCTAACTTGCTCATTACCTCTTCAAAGAATTCGAACAAATTTGTCAAGCATTTGATGAAGCTGTGCTGACATTGCTCTATTTTACAATGCACTTACAAGTACTCTGCAGACTCATTCTTCATAATGGCCTCTAAAATCTTTCCAATGACTTAGGTCAGCCTAACCGGCCTATAGTTTCCTGTCTTCTGCCATTTTCCAGTTCTCTCGGACCTTCCCTGACTCCAGTGATTCCTGAAAGATCATCGCCAATGCCTCTACAATCTCCTCTACTATCTCCTTCCTAAATCTGGGTTGTCGACATTTGGTCCGGGGTGATTTATCCATGTTCAGACCTTTCAGATTCGCCAGCTGCCTTTATTCAATAGAAACCATCCCAGTTGGCTGGGCTGGTTGTTAATAGTGTATAAATGACAGCCCATGCCAGCTACAAACATTTTCTTTTCCTTTTAAGGGTTTTACCTCTGTAGTTATATAAACCACTACGGTATAAATGTAAACAATATACAGCAGAATCAGTGCTCTTGGGAAAAGAAATTAGAATCCACTTAAATGATTTGTGTAAGCCATATGATATTGGAACATGATTTTGAAATCAGGTCAGGGTGCTACAGATTTGGGTGGATGAGGCTATAGCCCTTTTCTAATAAACCTGTCTTGAAGGTTCGTTCTTTAAGGGTCTTTCTGCATTTTGAGATTTCGTTAGACTATACCTATCAGAATGTCTACCATAAATCCTCTCTACTGTGCATAGCCTTTTCCTCCCAAGTCTATCCCCTCAGTCAGTACAGCAACTGTGCTTTTATAACTCTCCACTCTCATACCTCCTGCTGCCCATCCTTGGGCATCACTTCCATTTTATTTATTTAGTCATGGACATGGACGTCACTGTCTGGGTCTATATTTTATTGATGTTTATGCCTGAAATGTCAGATGCTGAGGGGTGACCTGATAGAAATTTATAAAATCATGAGGGCATTGATAGGGTAAATAGGTAAGGTCTTTTCCCTAGCTTGGGGGACTCCAGAACTAGAGGGCATAGGTTTAGGGTGAGAGGAAAAGATATAAAAGGGGACAAAGGAGCATTTTTTTACCGCAATGTGTGGTGCGTGTATGGAATGAGCTGCCAGAGGAAGTGGTGGAGGCTGCTACAATTACAACATTTAAAAGGCATCTGGACGGTACATAACTAGGAAGGGTTTAAAGGGATATGGGCCAAGTGCTGACAAATGGGACGAGATTGGGATATCTGGTCGGCATGGATGAGTTGGACCGAAGGGTCTGTTTCCGTGCTGTACATCTCTATGACTGTATGACTCTAAAAATGCGGTCCGGCAAATTCACATGGCATAACCACTCTCTTTAACGACAATTATGAATTATCATTACTGAATTGAAAATAGGTAGAGTTTTATTTTTAAAGTTTTTTGTCTGCTTTGTCCAGGCTTTCCAAATAATAGGTTAGTAAAGTCAATGTTGCACACTGTTGAGGCACATCAGCAATTAAGATGCTCATGGGTGATTTAAGTCTTTGACCACTAACAAAATATTTACTTGCTGTCTGCTCTCATCGTATTGATCATCACAGCAATCTGTTTTATGAATTGCTTCAAATTAATAACTTGTTATCCTTGGACAGTTTCTGAGGTAGTGATAGTTGGAGCCATTTTCTTCATATGGATGACTGCGACGAGGTCTCTTTGGATGTAAGTTTGCTCGTTGAGCTGGAAGTTTCGGTTTCAGATGTTTCGTCACCATTCTAGGTAACATCATCACTGAGCCTTAAGTGAAGCGCTGGTGTTATGTCCCACTTTCAATTAATGTGTTTATGTTTCTTTGGGTGGGTGATGTCATTTCCGGTTCGTTTTCTCAGAGGATGGTAGATGGAGTCCAAATCGAGGTATTTGTTGGTAGAGTTATTTGGTATTTGTTGAAATGCCATGTTTCCAGGAATTCTCATGTGTGTCTCAGCTTGGCTTTTCCAAGGATGGATGTGTTGTCCCAGTCAAAGTGGTGTCCTTCTTCGTCTGTATGTAAGGATACTAGTGATAGTTGGTCATGTCTTTTTGTGGCTAGTTGATGTTCATCTATCTTGGTGGTTAGTTTTCTGCCTGTTTGTCCAATGTCATATTTATTATAGTCCTTAGATCCACTATCACTAGTATCCTAACATACAGACAAGGAAGAACACCCCTTTGACTGGAACAAAACATCCATCCTAGGACAAGCCAAACAGAGACGTGCACGAGAATTCCTAGGAGCATGGCATTCCAACCAGAACTTTGGACCCCATCTACCACCCTCTCAGAAAAGGAACCGAAAATGACATCACCAACCCAAAGAAACCAAACACATAAATAGAAAGCGGGACAGCACACTGATGATGTTATCTAGTATGGTGACAAAACATCTGAAACTGAATCTTCCAGCAGAGCGAGCAAACTCAGATCCAGAACCTCAACCTGAGCTACAAACCTTTTCAAAACTCATTAGATCTCTTTGGGTTTGGGAGTCAGTAATTATAATCTTCCATTCCCAGTATCATTGTTAAACTGCCTATGTCCTGCAAAGATAGCTGCACACAGTTGACCCTCCTAAAATAATTTTCAGGCCAGCAGTCATTTATTCTAATAATTTGTTCTAACAATCCATTAATTTAAATACCAGTTAAAAGGAAATGACTGCAGATACTAGAAACCTGAAATAAAAACGAAAATGCGAGAGAAAGTCAGCAGATCTGGCAACATCTGTGGAGAGAGTTAATGTTCTGAGTCTGATATGATTGAAGAAGAATAATATTGGACTCCAAACCATTTTCCTTTCTCCACAGCTGCTGTCAGACTAAAACAAAAAACAGAAATTGTTGGCGAAATTCTGCAGGTCTGGCTGCATCTCTGGAAGAAAGCAGAGCTCACATTTCTAGTCCAATGACTCTTCATCAGAACTCTTCTGTCAGACTTGTTGGATTCAACACTCTGTGTTTTTATTTTAGTTTAAACACCAGCACAGACTGCAATTTCTAAATTGAATTCCTTTAACATCTAATACAGCCTCTCAAACTCCTTGAGACTTTCATGGACTGACTGCCTATTTTGTTAAATTGCTCATGTAGTAATTAGACATCAGAGGCTTCAAACAAGTCACCCATTTTAGAAATTCTTTCCATAAATGTTTTTCAATTACCAATGGCTCTTCAGTGCCCAGGCCTGATGCATTCAGTCTCGAAAATACTTTAATTTTATTCCTTCCTAGTAAAGTCAAAGCCATACCTTGCTCCTTCTTAGTTAGAGAGGTGGCCTGCACCCACATTGCCTCTTGTTCTTCACTGACTGCATGACTGCAACTCTGGAAACAATACTGGATAATCATAATTTGTGATCCCACAGCATGACTCAGTCGTTTCGCTTTTGAAAGCCATTGAGAGCTTTGTTACTGGTAGAAACAGAAGTAACCATCTTTATACGCTTGTCTGAAGAGATCAAGGTTAAACCTCTGCTACCATGTTTAACATAGCGATATCCATGTGATAAATTAAGTAGCAAAAAGGCTTTCAGAGATGTATAAAAGTTTATTGTAAATCTATAGTACAGTTTTACTAAACAGAAACTAACATCCTACTGGGGAAGAATTCAGCTCTTTTTTAATTTTAAATCCCACCACCAATTAAATAAAACACTTGATTAACACATTACCATAAACTGCCCAGCAACATAACAATAACGAAAAAGAAGGAAGTACTTTCTGATGAAGAGTCACTGGCCTCAAAACGTTAACTCTGCTTTCTCCCCACAGATGCTGCCAAACCTACAGAGTTTTGCCTGCACTTTCTGTTTTTGTTTCAGAGTCAGCCTGGGCTTGCGAAAGAGAAACAGTGCTTGATAAAATTGAAGAGACTTCTTTGAGAACGTAGCAAGCAGCTGGGATAAAAGTAAAATCAGTAGGTACAGTGTATTGTATGTCCAAAAGTCATTCAGTAAGATACCATTTAAAAGGTTGCTGCACAAGAGAGATAAGAGTGTTTGAAGTGATATATTAGCATGGGTTGAGGATTAGCTAACTAACAGGATATACAAAGAGTCAGAAAAAATAGGTTGTTTTCAGATTTGTAAGCTTAAACTAGTGGGAGCTTCAGGGATCAGTGCCTCAACTACTTACAATCTATAAAGGGACTGATTGCATTGTAGCCAAATTCATTGGTAATACAAAGATAATTAGAAGATCAAATTGTGAGGATGATATGAAGGTGTCTGCAGTGTGATATAGGTAGGATTGGAGTGGACAAAAAAAAAAGCAGATGAAGGACAATGTGAGAAAATGTGACTTTGCAACTTTGACAGGAAAATTAGAAAAACAGAATAATATTTAAATGAAGAGAGACTGCAGAATTTTGCTGTGCAGAGTGATCAGGGTTTCCACATTCTTGAAGCACAAAATGTTGGCATACAGGTACAGCAAGTCATTAAGAATTTTGTCCTATATTGTAAGAGGATGAAATATAAAAGCAAGGACGTTTTGCTACAACAGGTACACGGCATTGGTGAGATGGCACTTGTGTACTTGAGAAGTGATATACTTTTATTGAAAGCTATTCAGAGAAGGTCAACTAGGTTAAAAGTGCGGATGGAATTGTTTTACGGGAAAGAGCTGAGCCTAATGGAGTTTAGAAGAATCAGAGGTGATTTTTATGACAACACAGAAACATTCTGAAGGGAGTTGCCAGGGTCGATGCTGACAGAATGTTTCCTCCCTTGAGGGGAATCTAGAACTCCAAGATGCATTTTAAAAGCATGCTTCCCCTTTCAATACAGAGGGATTTCTTCTCTCAGGGGATCATTAAGCTATTAAATTGTCTTCCGTAGACAGCAGTGAAGGCTAAGATATTTAATAAATTGAAGGCTGAGTTAGATAGATTTTTGTCAAAGATTTTCAAGGGTTATGGGGGTCAAGTACAAAATTGGAGTTAGGGCTGTGGCCAAGTTGAATTGTGGAACAGGCTCAAATGGTCTGAATAGCCTGACTTCTCTTCTTATTTCTTATGATCATATGAACATGGGTCTATTTCCAAACAGCTGGTTGCTGTTAAGCTAGAGTGTTAGTTGAAGTGTTATCCACCAAAATGCCACAGGGCTTCGTCAATGAGCTCGAGCAGTATTTAAGTAACATGCTGTCAGCTCCTTTACCGAGATTCTGCTTTGTATTTAATATAGATTCAACAGGACAGCAGCTTAAGAAGCAGCTGCAGCACTCGGAAGAAGGGTCACTGGACCTAAAATGTTAACTCTGTTTTCTCTCCACAAATGCTGCCAAGTCTGCTGAGTTTTTCCAGCAATTTCTATTTTTGCTTCTGATTTCCAGCATCTGCAGTTCTTCAGGGTTTTTTTTTGTATAGCAGCTTAAGATTCAATCCTGACTACCATGGAGCTCTTCAGTTCTAACAGAGTATATGCTGAAAATTGCATTTTTGTCTGACAATTGCCTAACCTCAGACATGATTTGTTCTTCATGTGAGCAATGTTTACTTTTTACCTTGTATTTCTCTTCTAATCAGTGGGTAAAAAAACCCTCCTCTTTTATAATAGCAATATAAAAATGCATGGACAGTACTTTCGAGGAGTTTTCAAAATATACTTTGAGGTACCGTCAACAATAGCGTTTATGAGTGAGCTCATTGTTCATCAAAAGCTATCAAAGGAGTTCACCTACTACTTTATTTTTCCATTGCTGATTAGAATATTTTAAATAACTATCCTCTGTTTTTGGATATTTAGCCCAGAAATGTTTCTGGCAATAATGAGAAAACCTATTTGAGTGCTTGAGAGGTGAAAGTCACAACTTGAGGATAGCATACAACATTTAATATGGTATTTGAAATAAAAATTAGTATGGTGAGGTCAAGCCCCAAGTAAAAGATCCAGTCGTTCTGTGGTGCTCATGCAGTTATTCTATTGTCTTTCTTCATGACTATCAGATTCAAATCTCTGAAAGATGTGCCCAGCATAAAATTTATGAAATCTTGCAAGATGGTTGTTGCTGTATTGATCTTTTGCAAAAAATGGCTTTGAAAGCAGGTAAACTAAATAACAAAAGGGAAACTGGATTCTTATCACTAAATACGTACCATTGAAGGCTGGAGTCTGAAGACCAAACATTGTGTTTGGTGTTGGGGTGGGAGTGAGTGAGTAACCGGCAGGTGGAGAAAGGAATTTGAAAGCATATTAAAATACTCATTGATCAGTATGTTCAGTGTTTTGTCTCTCACCTGGCCCCCTGCATTCCTTGTATTTAACAAAGATTGTAGCTTTCATCATCAGAAGCAATGTTGGTTTGGTCTTTGTTCCCTAATTTTTAAAAAAAAACTCTCCTTTGATTATGCACTATTGGAATCTTGTGCAATAAAATACTCCTACAGGACAACCCTCCAGTATTTCTTTTATTTGAATAGATCTTTAATTATCTGAGCGATTTTTAAACATAATAACGTATACACACCAGGAAACCAGATTTGATTTGCACCTCTTTAGTTAAAATTGTAGTTATGTTCTTTTGTGAAACGCTTTCATTTGGGTTAATGTGAGCATACCTTCAGGCTGAAGTTGGGTTTTCCTATCTTGAATGCTTTCCACCATTTCCGTGGATCAGCACAGATCAGGGTCAGGAAGTTACCATGGCCTCCCACGTGTGAGGGGGTACATGGGAATTATCTTGCCCAGAGGCAAATACAGTCCTTGAAGATATTTCCTACAATAGGAACGTGGAAGCATTAGGAATAAGAGTAGGCCAAAAAGATATGCAAGCATTGGAGATAGTCCAAAGATGGATCATTAGATTGATTCTAGGTATGTAGGTACTATCTTATGTTGGGTGATTGGGCCTGTACTTGTTGGAGTTGAGAACAATGAGAGGTGACCATTTTGAAGCAGATAAGATTCTTGGGGGAAATAAAAACGGAAAGAACTGCGGATGCTGTAATTCAGAAACGAAAACAGAAGTTGCTGGAAAAGCTCAGATCTCCAGCATCTGCAGTCCTCACTTTCTCCATGTTGATCATAACCTTATTGCAAAGCCTCTTCCAAGGATGCCCACCTTAAAGAAGTTCTCCTCCTCCCTCTACACATTCCTGATGAAGAGCTTATGCTTGAAACGTCGACTATCCTGCTCCTCAGATGCTGCCTGCACCACATTTTTTGACTGTGAAGGCTGTAGGGGTACTGAGTGCATTTAAGGCTGAGATAGACAGATTTTTAGTTGGTAAGGGTATCAAGGGTTATGGGGTAAAGTCAAAAAAGTGGATTGCAGGAATATAAGATCGGTCATGATCTCATTGAATGGTTGAGTAGACTTGATGGGCTGGATGACCTACTTCTGTTCCTATATTTTATGTTCTTAAGCCCCTCAAACCTGCTTAAATAAGGTTCAATAAAATCACGGCCAATCTAGACGTCAACATCATTTATCAGTCTTTATGCACAATCCTGAACATTCCAGTTGTCATGCATGTCCACAGCCTTTGGAGTAGGGAGTACCAATATCAAACTATACTTTGCACACTTGGGCACCAGAGACATCTCTTAGGATTTGTCATCTCATCTTCAAACATCATACAGGTTAAAGTGTTACTGTTTCAGAAAGGGGCCTATCCAACCTTCTCTAAGTATTGCCTTGCACAAAGACTTCAAAGGCACTTTTGATGATTAAAAACTGCTTCTCAGACAGTTTAATGGATATTTTCCACTGATTAATTACAGATAGCTCTCTGTTATATATTTCTGGTGGATTATCAGTCCAACTTCCTTCATGAATATTACCTTGGGGCCAGACCTGGCTGAACATCTTCCTGTTGGGTAAAAATCTCACCAGATTAACAGGGCCCCAATCCAAATCTCTAGATTATATGTAACATAGTTAGGATCTTAAATTGGTTTTCAAATGAAGATAGTTCAATTTCTTCTGACTGCAGTGTGATGCTGAATCTGGTAAAGCTACACCCTCAAAGACTCTATCTAGAACAAAATCATCTAAATGCCAAGGAATGATACACAGTTTGCAGGTTACTACAGTGTTATTGCTCAATCTGCACCAGAGTGCAAATCCCAGTGTTTTAGAATGGGTATGGATCCGGGATCCCAGGGAAGAAAGAGACCATGTAAGGTATCATCATTTTGTCCGAGCCAGAAACAAGATGGCTTGCCCCATCCCACCTTCCAGTGCCCACACCAATTGTAATTCAGCATGGGCAACATAAATATCCTGATCAACATGGGTGCTAATGTGCCAACAGACCTTTAAGTGTCTATTTCAACATGTTAACATGATTTGGGTTTGCAATCACCAGGTTGGGGCTGTTTAGTAGCCAGCTCTGAGATGGGTTATGGACCTGACATTCTTTGAGATCCCCACTCCCACCAGTGAAAGCACACAATCAGGAGCATAAAATCCAGTCCCTGGTCACACAAGGGCACCAAAGAAATTCAATTACCAATGGTTCCACTGCATGTTCCAGATTTAATGGTTCAACAATGGAACCAAACTCTAATGTCCTTGTTGAACTCATATCTACTGACATTCTGGTAATACCACTGAAAATTCAGCTTCAATGGACTGGACATTGTGTCCAGATGTCCAAACCACTTCCCCCACTGGTGGCTATTAGATGTTCAGAATGACACCAAGCTTGTCCATCAAGCTGTATCAGATTTCAAGTCCTAAAGCCTTAAATAATGAGGCAGAGCAGCAACAGAAAAGGAAGCCAATCTTGCACTTTGAATTCCATTACAGCATAGGATGTCCTGTCCCATATTCGCAAAGATCAACAAGTTGAGAATTGGCTTGTTCAGTCACATGAAGACCTGTGGCAGAAACTTGTGCCCCTGAGTAAATGTCATCTTTTGAAATCAAGAAACAGTCAATGACAGGTATAGAGGTTAATTTATATGGCAGCCAGATATTGGGGTCAGTTAGTTCAGTTGCTTGGACAAGTGATTTATAATGGGGTAAAAACAATGACTGCAGATGCTGGAAACCAGATTCTGGATCAGTGGTGCTGGAAGAGCACAGCAATTCAGGCAGCATCCGACGAGCAGCAAAATCAACGTTTCGGGCAAAATCCCTTCATCAGGAATAAAGGCAGAGAGCCTGAAGCGTGGAGAGATAAGCTAGAGGAGGGTGGGG
>NC_057726.1:19963384-20118663 GCF_004010195.1 Chiloscyllium plagiosum | reverse complement strand
GGGCATCAATGTGGACTTCAACAACTTCCTCATTTCCCCTTCCCCCACCTCATCCTAGTTTCAAATTTCCAGCTCCACACTGTCCCCTTGACCTGTCCGGACTTGTCCGACCTGCCTAGCTCCTTTTCCACCTATCCACTCCACCCTCTCCTCCCTGACCTATCACCTTCATCTCCTCCCCCACTCACCTATTGTACTCTATGCTACTTTCTCCCCACCACCACCCTCCTCTAGCTTATCTCTCCACGCTTCAGGCTCTCTGCCTTTATTCCTGATGAAGGGCTTTTGCCCGAAACGTTGATTTTGCTGCTCGTCGGATGCTGCCTGAATTGCTGTGCTCTTCCAGCACCACTGATCCAGAAGGTGATTTATAATGCAGAGTGACACTAAAAGCATGGGTTCAATTCCTGTTCTGAGGTCTCCATGAAGATCCTGCCCTTTTCAACCTCTCCCCCCACCCCTCAGGGTAAACCATCATCGGTTGTCTCTCTCTAGTGAGAGAGAGCCACTCTAGTCATGAGTACTGTTATAGAGTCATAGAGACGTACAGCATAGAAACAGACCCTTCGGTCCAACCTGTCCATGCCAACCAGATTTCCCACCCCAATCTAGTCCCACCCACCAGCACCCGGCCCATATCCCTCCAAAGCCTTCCTATTCATGTACTCATCCAAATGCCTTTTAAATGTTGCAATTGTACCAGCCTCCACCACTTCCTCTGGCAGCTTATTCCATACACGTACGGCCTTCTGCGTGAAAAGTTGCCCGTTAGGTCTCTTTTAAATCTTTCCCCTCTCACCCTAAACCTGTACCCTCTAGTTCTGGACTTCCCGACCCCAGGGAAAAGACGTTGTCTATTTACCCTGTTAAAAAAAAGTATCACTGTATTTCATACCTAGCCCCAGGATCTTACCGTAAATGTATACTTTCCTAACAAACAATGCTTCCGATTGGGTGAGAAATATTTATGAAACATGCCTACAGGAATAATTCCCAGAAATTGATTTAAATATTATTTTTGACATTCTTCAATGCCAGACAATACCTGATCCCACCAATAAAACTGAGGAATCTTGATTGCTACCTGCACTGATTATCCACAGATACGTGGCCTTGAGTAAAGAACTGGAAGTAATGTGCACATTTATTTGAAGTGGGGCAAGTGCGGGGGGATGAGCAGACAGTGATTGGGAAGGAAGGGTAAATATGCTGAGTTCACAGTAAATAGCATTGACATATCAATATGAAATCTAATAGTCACAGTGGACTTGAAGAAATGTTTTCAAGCGCAAAAGAATTCCAAGTGCCTCTGCACAGAACTTTGGCCACACACACAGTCATATTCATCCTGGAACATGAACTTGGAGAGCTTTCAACTCAAAGCTGCCCGATGGTGACTGTTCACAAATATGTAGCGATATTTTCTTTGGACAATTTGAGTTCAAGTTTGGCTGACAAGAAAGTTGTACAAACTGCATTAAAGTGAACTCTTCAACTTTAGCTGTATTCAGACGCATGCATAATTCGACATTTGTGTGGAGCTTGGCTCGAAAACTCTCTGACTGACTAGAGACTTTGAATGCAAACTTCTTTGAAACATATAGAGTTCTACTAAAACTTCATAGACTGCTACTAACCCATTTTGATCAGAAAAATACCGAGTTCAATGCTTAGTGTGTGTTAATTCCATTTGCAATTTATCCCCAGCATTACAGAAAAGATTTGCCCATTCAGCAAAGCAACATGTATCTTGGAAGAATGCAAATTCCTTTGTGATTGACAACAATACCAGTCATTCTCACATCATTTGACGTGCAGGGTCTACCCATCACTGAAACTAGAAAGTTAAACAGCATAGCGCCATGAAAATGGTGGCAGGAAACACTTCCTGTGCTAGACTCCAAGTTTATAAACCCACTGAACATTCAGTGAAGACCTCATGAGGAGGAAGTATTGGCGGAGGAGCAGGAAAAGAGAAAAGGGAGGTCTGTGGAGGTATGATCTCTCTGCTCCTTTGGACCTCCAAGATAAAGGCTTCCAGTGTCATATCATTGAATTTATACACCCTCTCTTCAGCATTCTGTTCCATAATCGCACTGCTTCCCTGAAATACTTTCCCAAACCGCTCCAGCAGCCCTGCAACTCAAGTGCATCATCCTTGAAAAGGTACAGGCTGCCTTTAGAGTTATACATCATGCTCGCTGCACACACCCACACCTGGATCACCTGTTAAATTGCAGTCAGTCAACACCATGTTGAAAGCTGGGCTATAGCAACGTACAGTACACCAAGAATGTGCCAACACATGGCACCTTTCTAAACTAAAACCTAAACTAAAACCTTTTGCCTCTACGCAGTCCATATCCCTCTATTCCCTGCCTAATCATGCATCTGTCAAGAGTCCTCCTGTATGTTGATATTGTATCTGTCTCCACCATCTCCTCTGGCAGCATATTTCAGGCACTTGCCACCCTCTGCGTAAAAAACTTGCCTCTCACATCTCCTTTAAACTTACCATTTTACCTTAAATTTATGTCCCCTTGTACTTGACATTTCTGCCTTGGGAATAAGACTCCAACTATCCATTCCATCCATGTCTCTCATAGTTTTGTAAACTTCTATCAGGTTCCCTCCTCATCTGTTGACTTTCAAATGAAAATAAATCAGGTTTGTCCAATCTCTCCTCCAGTTAATACCCTCCAAACTAGGCAGCATCCCTAGTAATCCATTTCTGAAGGTTCTCCAAAGCCTTCACATTCTTCTAGCAGTCTGGTGACCAGAATTGTACACAATATTCCAAATGTGGCCAAACTAAAGTTCTGTACAAATGCAAAATGAAGCCGTACAAGTCATAAGCATAGTGAAAAAGTGACAGCACAGCATTTTCATGTTGTCTGTTTCATCTTGTCTGAATGATCCCTGAGCCCCTCTTCAGCTTCACCAGACTGTTAGATCCTTATTTTCCTGAAATGTAACAGTGGCTTTCTCCGGTTTCCTCCTACAGTGCAAAAATGCGTACATTAAGTGATCTTTTGTCATGCTAAATTGCCCATAATGTCTAGGGATGTGTAAGTTAGGTGGATTAGCCATGGAGGAGCAGGGTTACAGGGATAGGGTAAGTGGGTGAGTCTGGGTGATTAAATTAGATTCCCTAAAGTGTGGAAACAGGCCCTTCGGCCCAACAAGTCCACACCGACGCTCCGAAGAGCAACCCACCCAGACCCATTCCCCTACACTTACCCCTGACTAACCCACCTAACACTATGGGTAATTTAGCATGGCCAATTCACCAAACCTGCACATCTTTGGACTGTGGGAGGAAAGCAGAGCACACAGAGGAAACCCACACAGACACGAGGAGAATGTGCAAACTCCACACAGACAGTTGCCCGAGGTGGGAATTGAGCCCAGGTCCCTGGTGCTGTGAGGCAGCAGTACTAACCACTGAGCCACCGTGCCGCCCTTGGGTGGGATGCTCTTTGGAGAGTAGGTATGGGCTTGTTGGCTGAATGGCCTGATTCCAAACCATAGGGATTCTCTGGTTCTAATTCATCTCAAAACTCAAAAACAAATCAATGTATATATAACCTTGAAATATTGCTTACAAATGTTATGAGATTAGATTTTCTAATTCTGGCTGGACATAATCTGGGAATTGTGATCATGTGATGTTTGATCTCATGACATCTGACCATATGATGTTTGAGCCAACAACATTAGAACAGGTGAAAGAAAGATTAAGCAGAATGAAAGCCCAGAGTCTGGGAGCCAAAAGTTCAGGAGGGAAAGCAACAGTGGTTGAATAAAGACTAGGAGCTTAAATATCACTGAAGCTGCAAAAGTTTGAAGAATAATCAAGATACAGCCCCTTGCTCTTCCTTACTGGGCTATGAGCTAGGCCTCAGCACGGAGCTGCTGTTTTGTAAAAACAAATTGTCCAAGAGATGTGTGTATCACTGGCCAGGCCATTTATTACCAATTGCCTTGAGATGATGGTGGAGAGCTGACGAGGATGTTTAATACTGCATTATTGTTTCTGTAGCATAACCACAATCAACACACCATTACTAGCATTCACAATGTATGTATGCCAAGGAGTGATATCGGACAAAGGAAAATTCATCCATCCTACTGTTACAACTGATTGTCAAGTGAAGATCTGTAAATTTGTTATGATTCCAGGTGGCATACCCCAAGTATTATATTCCCTTGTGAGGAAATGTGAACTTGCTTTCCCTCTTAATTCAACCACTCTCTTTGTTGGCCGCAACAAAATTAATTTCAAGACATTCGCTTCCCACATGAATGGCCTTTTCCAATCCAAGTGTATTTATACAGGTACACAATCCTTTATCCGAAACCCTAGGGGCCAGCTGGTTTGTGGAATTTGGAATTTTTTCAGATTTCAGATAAAGTGACAGTTTAACGGTTAAATTAAAAACTTCTTACCGAACAGCAGACATACCTGTGAGCACTATAAGTGCTGAGACAGAATGGATGCCTGCCAGTGCTGGGCCACACCACCACATCACATCTGAGTGACATGGGTCAAGTGGGTGTGGAGTTGGGTTAACTGTTTGCACACCAAACAACCTTGTTATGGAGAAAAAAAACTTCACAAAAACAACTTCGGATTTCTGAGCTTTTGGTTTTTGGGGTTACAGATAAAGGATTATGTACCTGCATTTTATAAGGAGTGAAATTAATTTCTATATATTTGAAAATCAAGAAAAGATGCGGTTTAATGACTAAACATGAAAAAAGATATATAAACAACAAATATGATACACAAAGACAAATTAGAAATGTGAAATGAGTACAAATATAACAAAATAAAAACTATAATCGATGACTGGTTTCTATGATGAGTGGGTGGTCGAACATTAGAGCTACCATGTTGAATAATACCAGTAACACTGACAGTGGGGTAAAACAGTTGACTTCAAAACTTTTGACTGTGCAGTTATCTGGCAAGTTTTTACCTTGTTTCCTTCTTGATAGTGAATTCACTGAGTGTTTGTCTGGGTTCCAGCACTCAGAGAGATGGGTTGGTTTTCTTTACCCGCAGTGCAGAAGTGTCTAAAGCTGTCCTTAGTCTGTGACCTTCACAACACACTAGTACACACCATTCCAGGGGTTGCTGTTGATTTTTAAGTCCATATGTTTGTATATTTGCAGAAAAGTGAGAAAAACATGAGTGCAGGCTTTCTGGTCAAACAGGTAGTCAGCACCTATTATTTCTTCCTTTGAGGGCTCTGTATAAAACAGGCACTCCACCGGGGTGATATCCCATGGTCTCACAAAGGGCTTTGCCAGGCAGCCACTGAATTGACAGCTATGGTCATCCCTTTTTTTAAAAAAAACACATCGTAATTAAGAGTTCAATATAGTCATAAAGTAATCTGGGGTAATGGTCCACTATTAATGTCTTGCCTTTGATTGCAACAAAGAAGAGGGTCATCACTGTCCAGAAGTTTATAGGCATTCAGCTGCAAGACCAAGTAGGTATTGGTCACAGGATTAAAGGTAACAGCAAAGGCTGCTTAAAACTACTTTGCATTTGACATCCTTGGTAAAGTAAATCAGATGGTGCACTCTACACTAATTGTAAAATTGGACAATACACTGTTTGTTATTAATGTATTTTAAACATCTAACCACAAAGATAGGTGAACATATAGTTATAACCCAATTAGGAGAATAAAGCAAAGGAGCGAATGGTAGAAGGAGTTAAAAACAATGTCAGAGAGAATGCTTTTTTAGCCAATCAGACAGAAAAGACAGGAAAGGTTTCAAGGACCTACTTCTAGCTGTTAGAGGAATTATATCCGAATGAACAATAAGAATGGGTGAAGCAGAGGGAGTGAAGGAATGTATCAAACACCTGATTAGAGGCTGTAGACAGCACATAGAACTGGTATGAATTTCTGACATAGCGTGAGTGGGAGCATGAGGTTTAAACATGAGACTGGAATACAGAATAATCATTGAAGACTTTGTAAACCTAATTTGTCTGTATGACTCTTTGCTGGGCAGCTGCAAAACAAATCCCACTTCTCCACACTGTCCTCTTGTATTTCACTGTGTTCATTAAATATTTATCTCCTCTACTGTTAAAAAAAAGTACGTCCATCTACTCTAAACATGTTTGCTGAATCTCAAATCAGTTCCTGTGTGGGATCTGCTGAATTCTTTTTCAAATCTATTGTTGAAGACGATGAAGTGATCATCTCACTGAATGAAGTGACCTGACACTGTTTAGGTGAAACAGATGAGTTGAAATCAAAAAGCAGAATGTCGAAGTTGCTGGAATCAGAAATAAAAAATATTAGAAAATAGTCAACAGATCAGGCAGCACCCATGGAGAAAGGAGCAAAATTAACAATCCGGGTCTGTGAATTTCCATCAGAACTGTGAGAAGCTAGAGATGTTGCAGGTTTTGAGGAAGGGTGGTTGGGACCAGCACAAAAATATAAAGTCTGTAGTAAGGTGAAAGACAGGAGAGATTGAACAACAGGAGAGGTGCTCTTCCAAGGCCAAAGGGAATGGCAATGGAACATGAAAACAAGAAAGGAAAGAATATTTAATAGCATTCAAGATTGGAATCCTGCTTTCCCCATCAGTGGCAGAACTCTCTGTGCTTTTCAACAAGAACAATTAAGTTCTTGTTGAGAAGTTCCATTGAAAATGTTCTTGACCTGCCACCAACTAAGACCCTTAAGTGATCAATTAATTCTGGTTGGTGATATAGGTGCTTAGTTGCTGGACAAGGAAACCAAGGTGACCTATCAGCTAGCTTTGGGCATGTTTGGCGGGGGGGGTTAACCTCTAACCTCTAACCTCCAATCTTTGGAAAACAGAGGCAGGAATAACAGGAAAGAGGCCTCTGAAAGCCACTCTACTCTCCGTCTTCGTCACAAACCTCAATAACAACCCTCCTCCCTACAATTTGCACCCCATGACAAGAAAGAGAAAGCTATACATTTTCACAGCCGAATCTCCCAAGGAGTAACCTCAGTTGATGGCTTTTAGCACCCATATGATGCAGGCCCCTAATGAGCAGGAGATGGGGAATGAATTAATTGCCATCTAACACATCTATACCCAAGCCTGTCACAAAAGAAGAATATGGTATCCAAAGAGTTAAGAAAAGTCTAGCCCTGGAGCTTCAGTGGGTTGTGGAATGTGAGCATTATTACAAATCATTCTGCAAACTAGCATTCAGGCACACTCAAGCAACATTCATTGGCTGGATGACTTAGTCATGCAACCTGTTCAATTTAAATGCATTCTCCACTGAAGAATATGCAAGATCAGATTTTAAGGGTTACCATTCCAGTGGTGAGTTCACTTCTTTTGAGCCTGGCAGTTGCCAGCTTTCTTTGAAGCTGTGATCAAATGCATTAACTGTTGAGCACAAAACCATACGCATTTCATGGTGATGTAGTTGAATCCCTTGTTTCAAGTGTTTGTTGCAGTTGAACTTTTCTCCATAAATCACTGGTTCACAGTGAAAGCACTTGCACCTGCTTTGAATTCTTTACAATTAATCATATGGAATATTTGAAGTCAGCCAAACAGCACTGCTTTCAATTTCAAATATAGACTTGCACTGTGATTGAAATCCACAATTAACGTGGGCAAAAGTCAACATCCAATGGCTCAGTTGATGAATGCACAGGTCAGAGTGATCGATCTCATTCCAGCTGTATTGATTTGACTGGTTTCATCTAAAAAAACAGCCGCGGCTTTAACTGCACCTTGATAAGACCGATAAAACCAGTCAATTTTCATGCTGGTCACTATTCAGTTGCTCTTCAATAATTTGTGTGAACATTCTATGTATCTTCCTGACAGCAATGGGCTTAAGTTGTGGGAAGGATTGGGAGAACTGTTACCAAAATTCCAGGCTGAATACCAGATGAGAATGCATCACCACTCACCAACTAAGCTCACCTCTGAAAATGGCCCCAAACTGAGGCAGCTGTAGGCAATCCACTCACTATTAAACCTTAATCTAACAAGTAGTTATATCAAAAGGAGCAGAAGTGACAGTGAAAGGGAAAGGAAAAATTGTAGGATAGGGCTACAATGATCACAGGATAATATTTATGTAGCCATCTACTCTTCAGGATCTGCAAAATTACCACTCAGACAAGAAAATAATCAATGACACTTTTTTCCATTTAGAAGATGAGATTCCCTACCCTGTTGACTCTTCTTTTTGGAACCACAAGATAGATTGACAAAAAAAAATTCAGTATAAGATATTAAGCTGCTCTTGTCCACTGATGAAGGGGAGCTTGACTGCCATTTATAGCTCGCTATTTTAAAGAATCTCTACAGTGTGGAAGCAGGCCATTCAGCCCGTCAAGTCCACAATGACCCTCTGAAGAACATTCCACAAGACCTGCCCCATCCTTGTAACCCTGCATTTCCCATGGCTAATCCACACATCTCTGGATACTATGGATGATTTCACATGGCCAATCCAACTAACTGGGGGAGGAAACCCGCACAGGCACAGGGCATACATGCAAGCTTCACATGGACAGT
Organism: Chiloscyllium plagiosum; assembly: GCF_004010195.1. Lineage (NCBI taxonomy): Eukaryota > Metazoa > Chordata > Chondrichthyes > Orectolobiformes > Hemiscylliidae > Chiloscyllium > Chiloscyllium plagiosum. The sequence goes on along the minus strand of NC_057726.1, from coordinate 20,110,107 downwards.
GACCCAAGGCTAGAGTTGAACCCAGATCTCTTGTGCTGCGGGGCAGTAATACTAACCATTAAGCCACCATGCCATCCTATTGGGTGAAGTAGTAAACAAGAATGTGGTCAGTTTCTGAACTTACATAAGTCAATACTAAGACCTAAAGGTTGTAAAGTGCCTAATAGCTTACACAGTAGATTAATCTTTAAGGGTGAGCCTGGCCAGTAAAAAGAAGAGTTTACTTTATTAATTGGTGGGAATCAGTTTTAGAAGTGGAGCGTAGGAGGATAGTATGGGGTATTTCAAGACTAGGGGGCACATTTTTAAGGTAAGAAGAGAGAGATTTAAAAAAGACATGAGGAGCAAATGTTTTACACAGAGGGTGGTTCACATGTGCAATGAACTTCCTGAGGAAGTGGTGAATGTGTGTGCAGTTACAATGTTTAAAAGACACTTTGTTAAGTACATGCTTAGGAAAGGCTTGTAGGGTTATGGACCTGGAGCTGGTTAGGTGGGACTGGTTTAGTTCAGCATGGGCTGGTTGGACCGAAGGGACTGTTTCCTTGCTGTATAACTCGATGACTATGGCTCTATAAGTGAGTCAGATTCTACTTAAATCAATGCACATTCTGGCAGAGGATTCTCAACAAGAATCAAGTATGGAGGTCATCTGTACTTTCTCAAACACAGTCTCGACTGCAATTAACCAACTCAGCATAAATTGGGAACTGACGCCTCTGTGGTTCAGTTCTTCACTGGAGAACACACATTCAAAATGAACATGTGATGACCATAATTGTTTTGATTCAACAAAATATTTACTGCGACATTTTGAATTTTTGACTTTTCTTTACACAAAAAATTAGAAAACAAAAGTAAGTTTTAAAAGTTATGCTTTTACAACAAGGTATTTTCAGGTTCATTAAAGTTTGTACTGACATTATGAATGCTTAAAATCCTGGTTAAATAAAGAATGAAATAAAAACTTGCTTTATCAAGCAGCTTTCATAATTGTAGGACATTCCAAAGCACTTCTCAGGCAAAGAAACACCTTTGAAAAGTCACCACTGGTGTAACATAAGAAATATAAGCTTTAGCATTTTTGTCCCAGTGACAGAAAATAACACAGGATCTCTACAGTGTAGAAGCAGGCTATTCAGCCCAGCAAGACAACACCGACCCTCCACACAGTATCCCACCGAGACCCACTCTCCTATCTCTAGGAACCTGCATTCCCCATGTCTAATGCACCTAGTCTGCACGCCCCTGGATTCTATGGGCAATTTAGCATGGCCAAGCCATCTAAACTGCACATCTTTGGACTGTGGGAAGAAATCAGAGCACCCAGAGGAAGCCCACTCAGACACAGGGAGAATGTGCAAACTCCACACAGACAATTGTCCAAGAGTTGAATCAAATCCAGATCCCTGGTGCTGTGAGGCAGCAGTGCTAACCACTGAGCCACTGTGCCACCCTGGCAAAACAAAGAACTGCAAGTGCTGGAAATAAGAAACTAAAATGGAAATTGCTGGGACAATTCTGGCAGCAGGTATAGAGTGAAAGCAGAGTTAATATTTCGGGGCCCAGAGACTCTTCTTTAACAGAAGTGAAGCACCAGCCTGTTTTGGCAAATGGTAAACACCTCACAATAGTGACATTTGGAAGACACTATAGCTTTAGTTGCTGATAGCTGTAAACAATAACACAGTGAAAGAGTCAGGTCAATCAAAGGCCAGCATGTCAGGTGGTTTTGAAAAGATGAAAATTGTGATTTGATCTTTTGTAAAGTTCAGGAAAACAGGGTAGGGAATTAAGAATTATTTTACCCATATAAAACAAACTACTAAGTAAGAAAGCATAATATATAAATGTGAAGACTAGTTGTACTGTTGGGATTAAAAGAATTTGATTTTAAGTTGCTCTTTATGCTTGTCCACTGTGAAATAAATTAAATAATTTCTTATCAGTCTAATCTTATAAAATGTTGAAGAATTCACTGTTGAAGAAACTAAAATCATGTGCATTGATTAAGAATATTGAATTCAGCATCACAAGAGAATCAGTATAAGCCTAGATATCAATTATTTAGTCATTGGTCAGTCCCAGTGCGCTGCTAAATATAAGATACTTTAGTATCACTACACCCAAATAAATAGCAAAGGCCAGAGTACAAACTGTAGTAGCTAGGGATATGCAAGGGATTAAATAGCTTTCTTTTGAGGGGAGCATGCTTGTTTAAAGATAGGGTGATAAAGGGCTTATGCCCAAAACGTTGATTCTCCTGCTCCACAGATGCTGCCTGACCGGCTGTGTTTTTCCAGCTCCACACTTTTCGACTCTGATCTCCAGCATCTGCAGTCCTCACTTTCTCCTGTCTTACAAAAGGATTTGGCAGTAAAATGTAGTTGTTTGCCAAGCACCATGAAATATGGGTTTACTGCTCTACCTTCACCATCACTGGGTCAATATGTTACAGACAAGAGCTAGAGATCATTGTGTAGTTAAAACACTGACTTCTATCCAAGTGTACAATGGTAAAAGTATATCTTTTCCATGGAAAGACGATGAATCTTAGCCAGCCCATTCTATCTGATCATCCTCTCAATCCTCAATGGTGTTATCATTTTCATTATCATTGGTGTTATGACTCCTTCCATTGAATTGCCTTAATAAATACTATTTCTCAGTCTGTCAAAACAGTAATCACTTAGTCTTTCAACCTTGATCCAGGCACAGATGTAAAATTTAAAGATCATATATAAAAGTAAGTAGGAGATAGAACATAGAAGTAGATCATTGGAGACAAAACAGATTCAAGTCATTGTTTACCCTTCATGCAAGCAAATAGTTCTATTCACATTTCCTCACCCTGTTCCCATATCTCTTTCATTCACTTACCTTTCCAATCAAATCTTGAATGTTGACATAGTTTCTGCCTTAACCACAAACATTGAAGTGAATTCCCCACCTTCACAACTGTCTCTGGAATGAATTCTCTCTTGCTCTTTGTTCTAAATTGCTTGCATTTAATCTTGTACCTATGACCCCCAGCCCATTCTGGACCTTTCAACTGTTGCAAACAAGCATATTTCAACCTACTTTTCCCACGATTCCTTATTGCAAACAAATATATCATATTACCCTATAACCTATGGCATTTTAATAGCAAAAACCTTGAAGAAGCTTTCATTTTATTCATTCATGGTACATGGCTTCCTTCAACAGTAAGGCAACATCAGTATGAGAAACCTGAGGAAAATTGAAAGCATTGAGTGTCAAAGGAAATACCTCCATTGATAAGGATTATGATTGTCACAAAGGAAAATGGTTGTGATTCTTTAACCAAGACTGCTAGTTGTAATCCAACAGCATTACTGCAAGAGTGTTTCAGGATAATGAACATCTTTGATTATTTTAAGAGTGCCCTTCTCCTCTTGGACAACATGGTCAGAAGTGCATTCATCTGCTGACAATACAGCTCTATTCATAATTCCTTTTATAGTGAAGCAGTTGTTGACAGCCAATAGTAGCAGCTGGGGAAAATCCACATCTCGTCTAAAAAGTAGCATTTACATCACATAAGTGCCTGGAAATATCATCCAAACTGAAAAATCACAGCTGTTTCTCCTTAACCTTTAATACCATCTCCATAACTGACTTTACAACTATCAATGTTTTGGGAAGGTCATCATTACAAAAGCATAGAATTATAGAATGGTTAAATTACAGGAGGCCACTCAGCCCAATGTGTTTGTACTGGCTTGCAAAAAGAGAAACTCAACTAATATCACTTCCCTGCACTTTCTCTACAGTCCTGCAAATCTTTTCTCCTAAAATAATTACTCAACACTAATTATCTCCACCATAATCTCAGGATACACATTCCTGATCCTAATCACACACAGGGTAAAAATGTTTTTCTTCCTGTCACGTCTGGTCCATTTGCCAATTACTGTAAATTGGTTTTCTCAGGTCGTTAAACCAGTTGGGCTCTGCCCAGATGCCTCATGGTTTTGAACAACTCTATCACTGATGATAGACTTAACTGAGCTGGCCAGAGTAACACAGTGACTATTAGTGTAGGGCAGATACTTGCCTTCTAATCTTTCAATGTCATTCCACTGTTGATAAGCTTAGATCAATAACGTGATGGAATAATACCTCAAAAATAAACATAGTTACCTGCGTAAGTAGAAAAAGCCTTTGTTTTTTGTCGTGGAAGTGTCGGTATTGGACTGGGTTGGACAAGGTCAAAAATTACTATAACCCGCAGTGCTGTGTGATTTTTGACTGTTTTTTGCAACTGTAGAGAAGCTCTGACAAATGTCAAAATTCCAATGTTTTGTTGTTGTTTTGCACTCTGCAAAGACTATACAGATATGATTTAGAACATTTTTATGCACTTACAGATGATTTTTGTGAATAAAGTATATTTTGAAATAAAAAGTAGTGACGGAATAGTCATTGCTTGCTTGCCTACCAAGTGCAATCAGAATATCCCATAAACTCAGTGCCATTCATTTGACCCGTGCCCTTCTCACTGGATAAGTGTCCAGACAATCAGCAGGTCACTCTGACTTTAGTGTGTAGAAAGTACAGACATAGTAACATCTGAGCTAGTCTCCTACCTTGCAACATAGCAATAAACACAATTTTGCAGCTGCACCTAACATTTCAAAAGCAAATTCAGATTCATTTTGATCTTTCTTAAAACAGTAACAAAGGCACTAGATTAATGTATTTATTTCCTCAGGCATTGGATGACAGTTTTATTGCCGTTTACACATTGATTGATGGTGCTTTTGAATCTGCATAGGCACAACAATTGGCAAGAGTTAGGTTGTGGGATGTGGTGGTGGGACAATATTTCTTGGTAATTACCCTAGCCAGTTTAAATTTGGATGCAGAACGTCATTTCACTCTCTGTGACATCCAGAGCATCCTTCAACTAGGGTTTCCCTGCAGTAAAACTGCCAGTTCAGCAAATGCTTAGAATGTTGATATGCACAGTACAGTTTTAGAAGATGACTTTGCATGGGTTACACTGCTCTTTTCAAGTACGTCCAAGGGTAAAGTGCTTACCAGAGTTCATGGCCACATCAGGATTAAGAATTCTAAACTGCAGTTAGACCATGTGCGAAACCAGAATTAGGTTGACACAAAAACCTCTTTTCAGCTGGTCCATGGATCCACTTGAATTAGCAAATAAATCTGTTCTTGGCAATTAATTAGTCGCTCCATGAAGATAAACAGTGGGGATATGTGGTGCTGGGAGATGATTTCTGGGAAATGACCCTTGCCAGTTTACACTGGAGGATCCGGTGGTCTGTTAGTTAAGATGTCGAACATTTACGTATGGCAACAGTTAGGCACCTGGAAGTGCACTTGGCACTGTCTTCAAACACTGATCTCATTTTAAACTCTTGTTTCGATCAACCTACCGCCTTAAATCCTCTCCTAAACGTTCTGTTTTGATTTGTTTTATCGCAATAAAATGCACGTTGGGATATGCCTCATTTATCCCTTTTTATGTCGGATTGAAATTTATACCCTGTCAAAATCCTTCCACTATTCCCATATGCCGGCTGCTTTATTGTTGTGGGGTTTTTTTTAATGAACACGGGTCAGCTGTTCCATTCTAAACAGCTGGAGGGGAGCTGGGGTCCCAGAGCTACAGTTCCCAGTTAAGGACAGTTTATTGTAGTCAAGTGTGCGCGGGCAGACTGTCAGAGGACACGTTTGCTGAAATCTAAATATATCTGGCTAATATTTAGGGTAAAGGCAGTCGGTGGGTGGAGGAGAGGCGTGAATATCTCACCACACAGACACACAAAAAGTTTCTTTTCCCCAGCTCGCTGCTCCTACTTTGACTCTGCATTCAAGCTCGGTCAAGTCTAGCTCTGACCCTTTGTACACCGCCCTCTGATCGCCACGGGAGGACAGTCGGACGATGGGTCACTGTGGAAGTTGGAAGGGAAGTTTACCAAGGGCGCTTGCCGCTACCCTGCTCTGTCTGTTAGCGCTACAGCCCAGCCCTGGGCTTGCCAAAAATTTCCGTGTGAAAGTAGCAGATAAAAACGATGTGAGTATTGCTATTCAAAAGGAGTGGTGTGGTGCGGGGCGGGGGTACATCAGTGAAAAATAAGCACAGACTGATCCTAAAGTGAGCTCTTGGTTTTAACGTGAAGTGCTAGTGAGCCGATTTTAATCCAGAGCACATGCTTAAGAGATTGGGGTCAGGAGATGGGTTGATTGCTGGTGCTTTAAGTCACAAATTCGACTGGGAACGAACAGAGCCCCAGCACGCCGGAGTTTCTGCTGAACATTCCTGTGAACGGAGGACTGGGGGGGGGGGAATGCTCTCACAAGAAAATCCCCGTCATTCTGAACGAGTTCACCCCAGAGAGCCTTTGGAAGAAGTAATTGCAGAGAATACTTTTGAGAAGCGTGATGGAGCCTGGGGGTTGGTGAGATTCCCTGGTCTCTCCAGTACAAGTGGGCAATCCGTGCCCAGCCCCTGTCCGCGGTGTCTTGCCGTTCACTGGCGGAGACCCCTCCCCATTAACATTTGACATGAATCCGAAAATTGCTGGAGAAATTCACCAGGTCTGGCAGAGAGAGTCAGTGGACTCGAAACGTTAACTCCGCTTTCCCTCCACAAAGGCTGCCAGACTTACTGAGTTTCTCCAGTTATTTCTGTTTTTGTTTCCGATTTTCAGCATCTGTGGATTTCTTTTGTTTTATTTTAACACTTGTTTTAAACTCTTAAATTGTGCTAACATTTGCAAGGCCTTTGAAAACCTGATATCTCGGTGGGGCATTCTGCATGGCATAATTAGGACTCGATCCTGTATACCAATTTCTATACAGAATACTAACATTTCTGCAGTTTTAAAATATCAGGATTGAAGCTAAAAAGGAGAGTTCCTTCGCCACAGTGAAGTGGAATTGATGAGAAGGGAGAGAAAAACATGATGTTTGAAGTAGTTTCAATACCTGAGGAATACACACACACACAGCATTGCTGATTAGGTAATAAAACCACAGCGCCGATAGTGCCAGTAACTGGTTCGAAATAAATTTCCCATTACTGAAGGACTAATGTTATCTTAACCCTGAATGTATCACAGCAAATGCTTTGCAAATCCAAACCTTACCATTCTCCCTTATCTGAAGTCAGTTTAGTGACTGAGCAGAGAGCAGCTTCTGATAGCTTGCCATTGTTTTGCAAAGGACTGTATGTCAGCCGGGGATGATGATAAGCTACCCCTGCTCGGAACAAAACATGTGAAGCTCCCCATCACTCACGAACTATGCTTGCTGCAAATCGATCCCTGGAATGTGAGGTAGCCTCTCTGCATTACACTGTGTCCCTTATCTTTATTTCCCTGCGTTTTTAATTTGTGTGAATTACAACTTCACTGACAAGTGAAATAATATAGCCGTCTAGAAAATGAGATAGATGCAGTTCGTGTTCTTTGGTTGAGGACATCAAAACAAAGAGAAACGTGGTGTCAATAGTACAGTAATGGTGCGGATTTAGTGAGGATTAAACATTAAGTTGGTAATAGCGTGACTAGGCCCATTATAAGTTGCAATATCTATATTAAATCATGCATTCTTCAAATCGCCTCTCCTGTCCAGTTGGGAGAAACTACAACTGGCTCCATTCCATTCCTATCTATTCTCTCATAGTGAAAAGGATCACATGCAACAGCTTATCTTGCTCCTCTGTTACATCTGTAGTAACTCAAAGATCAAACTGTTCCCTTCCTATTTCTGCCTCTGTTCAACATCCTCTGAAAGCACAATGCTGGTTGCCACCTTTGTGCTGCTGACACCCAGCTCTGTCTCACCATCTTCAGTGTCTTGCAATTAGTCTAATATCCAACTTTGGATGAGGGAAAATATCCCCTCATTAATTCACAGAAGTGTCACAGTGCAGAGGGAGGTCCTTCAGCCCATTGTGTCTTCACTGGCTCATTAAGTGAACGGAGTGGTAACCTCCTGCTTTTTCCCTATACCTTTGCATGTTACGTTTTTTTCAAATTGTCATCCAATGTCCTTTGAATGCCTCAACTGACATGTAGACACACACACACATGTCTGTGGCAGGTGTGACTTAAAACCCAGGTCTTCTGGCTCAGAGGTAAGGGCTCTACCACTGCACCATTTTGGAGAGACTGAAACTATTGTCTTTGGTCCTGTATTTCTGTCAGTCAGTCTGTCATCCATGACATGTCTGAGGCTGATCTGGACTGTTCACAGTTTCTGAGTCCTATGTGTCACTGAGTTGAGATTCCAAGCTACTCACCTCTTTGCCTAAGACTGTTAACTGCTGCCACCTCCATTAAGTTACTCATTTCTCCCTCATTTCAGCTCATTCATGGCCTTGTCACTACTAGACATTCAGTTATATCAAAGCTGGTGTCTCACGATGAACAGTAAATGCTTGTCTTGCTAGTGACGTGCACATCCAAAATATTGAAGGCAGATGCGCTCACTTCTCTGGTGCTGAGCTTTTGATAAGGCTTAACATGTAGTACTTCATTAGTACTTACTTGTCGATTGTGAGGAGTCACCTAATGATTATTGTCTTTAAATACTAATGATTGCGAGGTGCAAAGCATGCTAATTGGTTGGGTTTGATTTATTCTGTTTGGTTTTGGTGTTCATGTTAGTTAAATGACTGAAACAACTTGTGCAATTGTAGAAAAGGAAAGAAATAAGAATTCGGAATAACTGCCCTTCCAATCCAGACTGTGCTGGGCTTCACCATGAGGCTGGGAGTGTCAGGGGTCGAGTCATTCTATAAGGTGCTGCACAAAAGGCTGTTGCATGTAATAAAGGTGCATGGCATTATGGGTAATGTACTAGCATGGATAGAGGATTGGTTAACCAACAGGAAGCAAAGAGTGTGAATAAATTAGTGTCGTTCTGGTTGGCAGTCAGTGACTAGTGGTGTGCCTCAGGGATCAGTATTGGGAGCGCAATTATTCACCGTTTACAGAAATGATTTGGAGTTGGGGGCCACCTGAGATGTATCAAAGTTTGCGAATGACACTAAGATGAGTACTAGAGCAAAGTGTGCAGAGGACTGTGACTTTGCAGAGGGACATAGATAGTTTAAGTGAGTGGACAAAGGTCTGGCAGATGGAATACAACGTTAATGAATATGAAGTCATCCATTTTGGTAGGATTAACAGTAAAAAGGGCTGTTACTCGAATGGTAAGAAATTGCAGCACACGGTGAGGCAGAGGGACCTGGGTGTCCTTGTGCATGATCACAGGAGGTTGGTTTGCAGGTGCAACAGGTAAATAGGAAGGCAAATGGAGTTTTGTCCTTCCTTGCTAAAGGAATTGAGTTTAAAAGTAGAAAGGTTATGTTGCAGCTGTAGAGGGTGTTGGTGAGGCCACACCTGGAGTACTGCGTGCAGTTTTGGACTCCTTACTTGAGAAAGGATGTACTAACACTGGAGGAGGTTCACTAGGTTGAGGGGGTTGGCTTATGAGAGACACTGAATAGACTGGGGTTGTATTCATTGGAATTTAGAAGAAGGGGGGGGGGGGGGGTGGGGGGGGCATGGGTATCTTATGGAAACATATAAAATTATGAAGGGAATAGATAAGATAGAAATAGATAGGATGTTTCTGCTGGCAGGTGAAACAAGGACAAGAGGGCATAGCCTCAAAATTAGGGGGAACCGGTTTAGGATTAAATCGAGAAGAAACTTCTTCACCCAGAGGTTTGTGAATCTGTGGAATTCCCTGCCCAGTGAAGTAGTTGAGTCTTCCTCAGTAAGTGATGGATAATTTTTTGAACAGTAAAGGAATTAAGGGTTATAGTGAGAGGGCGGGTAAGTGGAGCTGAGGCCATGAAAACTTCAGCCATGATCTTATTGAATAGCGGAGCAGGCTCGAAAGGCCAGATGGCCTCCACCTGCTCCTAGTTCTTATGTTCTTAAGTCCAGGCTGAGGTTGGGAGTTTGATGCCGCCCAGGGATGGGAGATTAAAATAAAAAGGTGAAACGAGAGAGAAATAAAGAAAAGAAATGGACGGAATGGCTGAGCTCTGACTCAGGAGTCCTACTCCTCCCCCATCTTGGGAGGATTAAGTTGAACAACTGGAAGGGGCCCTTGTTTTTAAGAAATTTCAAAGATCCAAAACCTTCCAAGAGTGGAGAGGAGGGAATCAGTGAGAAAAGCAACCACAAGCCAGGGAGCTGCAATTCTACAGCTACACGTCTCTTGGCGTAGGATGGTGTGTAGGTCCTTTTTTTTTCAAAAACAAAAGGATTTATCACCACTTTTGCAAGGAAGCAACTCAGTCTTTCAAAGGAATTCAAGTCAACACAAGTGCCTATCCAGAATGTTTGTCAACGGCCTATCTTCAGAGTTATCACTTCCTGGGCCAATGAAGTGCCCATGAAGCTCACCAATCCCTGTTAACAGTTTGCATTCTCTATAGTAACACTGGTGAAACAAGCTGTAGAATGACCATCTTGCTCCTGCCCTGCTACTCAGGTGGAATAAATGCTGCTTACTAAAGTGAAGAATCTCATTCATTACCATCTCATGTTGGGAAATCTTGGCCCGGGGCCTGTCAATGTTTAGCATGCACTAGAAGTGAGCAAGAATTCTTGCTGCCAGCAATTACTCTGAATCTGAGTTAATAAGACCTAATGTACAATTGCCCCTGATAGGATATGAATTCAGATGAGCTCTGTGCCAATTGTAACTGCAGGTGCTAAGTACGCAAGGGAAGGTGCCTCCTTAACTACAAATATAACAACAAACACAAACAATGAATTGTAGCAGACAAACCACTTTAAAAAAGGGCGTAATTCCAAAAGCGTGACTATACACTGAGGACTTCAATTATGTGAATCGATTGGAAAAGCTGGGGTCCTTCTTACAGAAAATACTGAGAGGGAATTTGATATACAGTGTGGGAGCAGACAATTTAGCTCATTATGTCCACATTGAACCTCCTAAGAACATTCCACCCAGACCCACCCCATCTTTGTAACCCAGCATTTTCTCAGGCCAATCCAACTAACTTGCACATTTTTGGACCGTGAAAGGAAAGCCATAAAGACATAGAGAAAGTGCAAACTCCACATAAACAGTAGACCAAGGGTGGAATCGAACCGAGGTCCCTAGCACTGAGGCAGCAGTATTAACCAGTGCTACCCATATGAGGTGATTAATTAGGGTGGTTAGAAAAACGTTCCCACTGGCGTAAAGGTTAAGAAAATAAGGACACCAATCTTGATAATTGTGACAAAATCAAAGACTGGAAGAGGAAAACGCATTTTTAGTGCAGTACTGCATGAAAAGGAGGTGGTATTGATTGTGGCATTTCTTAAAATCTGGTGAGGAGGTGTATTGACTCCCCTCTTTTAAATCTCCCCAGTGCTCACAGCCTGCACTTACAGCTGAATCTTCTTGTATTTTGGTAAAATATCAGTCTAATGGAGTTTCATGGAGGGCTCTTCTCTGAAATGCTGAGCAAGTTTTCTCTTGCCATCTTACCAAGCGGCTGTCATCAGTTACCGACCACGCCTTAATGGTGACCTAGTTATCTGATAGCCCATTCTATCACTTGCTAAAGTCAGATAAACCTGCCAGTTCCCAGTTACCCCAGGATTCCTGGCACCAACCCCATCTTTAAGAGGCTGCCTTGCACCATTCCTAACATTTGGCCTAGATGTGGGAGGGAAGGGGAAATTGGTGCCCCATTTTGTGAGTAGGCACCTAGAGGACAGGGATATGCAGAAGGGGAAGTGTCCTCTTCTCTCAGGACTGCCAGAGGAGGCTATGACACCAGACCATGGCAGCCTGGTCTGAGGTTGTTACCCAGGTCAATGAAGTCTCAGCCATGTGGAGGAATGCGGAACGGTATATGAAGAAGAGCAATGACCTTCTCTGCTAAGGACCACCATCTTCTCTCTGCTACCTCACATGTACCCTATCTCCACAGTTTCATTCAAACCCCACAAAAGCTCGTGCTCTACCATTTCGTTATTGCATGCAACATTGCGTCTCACTCAGTATGACCCTCCCAGACCCTTTACAGCTCTACATGCTCTTTGTGCTGACTCCTCCTTCAGAACACGACACCACCTTTCCCACACCTGTAGCGATAGTATCAACTGTCATATCCTTTAATGCCTCCCTTTCTCTCATTCCAGGAAAAGACTGCTCACAATAGGGCAGAGAGAGCCAAGATGGCTGCTGCCAGTGTTACCTCTTACTTGATCTGCACTGCACGACCTCGAAGGGCATGGCAGAGCAGCAGAAGCCAATGTACTGGCTCGTCTACATCTGCCTGCATGGAAACTCCCAAGTGTCTTGACTTGAATGATGACCTCGGACAGGATTTGAGCTATAGGGAGAAGCTGAACAGGCTGGGACTGTTTTCCCTGGAGCGTCGGAGGCTGAGGGGTAACCTTATAGAGGTTTACAAAATTATGAGGGGCATGGATAGGGTAAATAGGCTCAGTCTTTTCCCTGGGATCGGGAAGTCCAGAACTAGAGGGCATAGGTTTAGGGTGAGAGTGGAAAGATATAAAAGAGATCTACAGGGCATCTTTTTCACACAGAGCGTGATACGTGTATGGAATGAGCTACCAGAGGAAGTGGTGGTGGCTGGTACAATTGCAACATTTAAGAGGCATTTGGATGGGTATATGAATAGGAAGGGTTTGGAGGGATATGGGCCGGGTGCTGGAAGGTGGGACTAGATTGTGTTTGGATATCTGGTCAGCATGGAGGGTTAGACCGAAGAGTCTGTTTCCATGCTGTACATCTCTACGACTCTATGACTCCTAGCTTTGTACCTGTACCAAATGACAAGGCAATGCAGAAGTACTGTGTACCTGGCTGCTCTCGCTGAGGTGGCAAAGTAAAGAAATGCAAGGGAAGGCAAGGATGGTTTGAGGCATCCACTGAGAGAGCAAGCCAACAGCCTTGAGTTACACCCTGGTTCAATCCATAAGGTGGGAGCCTGTCCCTGTGGGTAAAGTGTACTTGCAGCAGTCAAATGAAGTTGTTACTGCACTCTGAGGTGCAGCATAGAAGTGCAGGAGCACAGTGTAAGTGTTTAGGAAATGTGCCGTGAACGTGGGGTGCCAAGAAGCGTGCCCTGAAATGTTGCCAGGTATCTGAAATGATGGCATAAAGGCGCAAACATAAGCCAGATGTCTGCTCAGACTTCCATGTCAGGAATTGTCGATGTCTAATTTCTATGGTAAGTGGTAGATTAGATTAGATTAGATTACTTACAGTGTGGAAACAGGCCCTTCGGCCCAACAAGTCCACACCACCCGCCGAAGCGCAACTCACCCATACCCCTAACCTAACACTACGGGCAATTTAACATGGCCAATTCACCTGACCTGCACATCTTTGGACTGTGGGAGGAAACCGGAGCACCTGGAGGAAACCCACGCAGACACGGGGAGAACGTGCAAACTCCACACAGGTAGGTTAGGGAGCTGCATATTAGTGAGGCTAGATTAGATTTAATTAGTCTGTTAACTAGCAGTAATCCCTCTTAATTACCATTTCAGTATTTGCTGGCAAAAATCTTTGTTTATTTATTATTTGGAGATGCTGGTGTTGGACTGGGGTGTACAAAGTTAAAAATCACACAACACCAGGCTATAGTGCAACAGGTTTAATTGGAAGCACTAGCTTTCGGACACAATGGTGTCCTCCACAACCACCTGATGAAGGAGCGGCGCTTCGAAAGCTAGAGCTTCCAAATAAACCTGTTGGACTATAACCTGGTTTTGTGTGATTTTTAACTTTATTTATTTACTTCTGGTTCTGACTTCATTGTTTCTAAACTTGATATCATTCATCTCCAAAATGTAAAACTTACTGCAGAGGTGTAAATCTACATAGAGGATGAGAGTTTCTTCATGCTTAGCTGGGTGGATTAAGTCTGTTGATTAAAAGTGTTAACTACAGTTCAGACAATTTTATTTATTGCACATTAGTTTCATGAAATTTAATTAACTTATGTGATTGACTGATTGCTGCGATTTTAAGTCAGTGCTTTTTCTTTTTGAAATAATATCAGCCAATGAAAGTCCAAGTATTAAAATAAACTGATGGAATTTGTCAGTCACCAATCTGTATTAGATCTGTACTGCAGCACTTCTAATAGGGAATTGGTGAAGCACCTGAGGGGAAAGTATTTGTAGGTTACAGAGAAACGTTAGGGGAGTGGATTTAGATCAATTGCTCTTAGAGGGAGCAATCAATGCCTTTTTGTCAGTATAGAAATTCATGGAGTCATCTACCCAGTTTCTCCATTGAATTCAAATGACAGGAGTTTGCTAAGAAGCATTGGAAATCAGATTGTAAACTGTGATTTAGGCTCCATAGAAAACAGAAAATAGCAGTGTTGTTATATCAACGACTGATAAGGAATTGAAAAATAAGCAAAAGCGATTTTTGGTTGGCCCCTATGATACATTGATAACCTCCACACGGATAGAATCATGACTATTTTTCAACTGAAATTTCAAAGATCAAAGTTTAAATTTTTAATATGAGCTGCACATTGTCAAATAAACAGTGAGTTGCAATTTGAAGCAGATCGAAATGGAGAGATTTTTACAGAATTCCTAATGGACAGAATAATGCAGAGTTTAACCATTAGATCAAAGCATGAAGACTTTTAGAGGTGTAATTTGTCTGGTGCATTTTCTTCCAGGAAAATTTATTTTCTGTTTCATTTCTGTCATCTTTAAACTTGCAGTTGCATGAATTGCATCTTTAAGATTAGATAATTACAACCTGTACTTAAAATGTTTCATTGTGGAGGAAGTAAACTGAACCGTTTAGTGACCATTTAGTTTTACTGTACCATCCTTTAAAATGATGACTGTCATAATCTTGCATTGAAAATAGAACTATGAAGAAGGGCTAAGGTCAAAGTAGACAGAAATCGCTTTAAATATAAACCACCTGCTCTTAGATATGCTCTACGTAGTAATTTTCCATTTATCTTATTTATTAAGCTTGTCATTTTTAAGTTGTTCCTCCTTGAAGAACTGCTCAGTTACAATTAAGTTTAAAAAGGCACTAAATATGTATGCAAACTGTAATCATAGAATCCCTACAGCAATCCGTCCACT
Source organism: Chiloscyllium plagiosum (assembly GCF_004010195.1). Lineage (NCBI taxonomy): Eukaryota > Metazoa > Chordata > Chondrichthyes > Orectolobiformes > Hemiscylliidae > Chiloscyllium > Chiloscyllium plagiosum. The sequence goes on along the minus strand of NC_057726.1, from coordinate 20,094,973 downwards.
GCGTTCAAACTGAAGAGCATCCCACCCAGATCCACCCCCCTACTTTAACTCTACAAACATGCAATTTCCATTTTGTGAGGGAACAGATTCTGAGGAAGGGTCACTCAACCCAAAACATTAACTCCGATTTCTCTCCACAGATGCTGCCAGACATGCTTAGCTTTTCCAGCAATTTCTGTTTTTGTTTCTGATTTACATCATCTGCAGTTCTTTCGGTTTTTATGGGATATATGGAACCTTTTCACTGGCAATTGACCTATTTTTGTTATAGGTCACAAACAACACATATTGTAAGAGTTGAATCATTCCATTTTTAAAATTTGTCAGGGGATGTAGGTGTTGCTGCCTAATCCAGCATTATTACCCATCCCTGACTGACCTTGAAAAGCCTTTTGAACTGTTGCCCTCCATGGGGTGTGGGAATGCCCACAAAGCTGTTAGGAAGGGATTTCCAGAATTTCCAGAATTTCAGTGACCGTGAAGGAGCGACAGTATGTGGTTTGGAGGGGAACTAAATTGATGCCTTATCAGCATTGGAAACTAGGGCAATGTGTTTGTTCCTGACATGCAGTGTTGCAATGATGGTGTAGAAAGAGTGAGAACAATGGCACCAGCTGAGTGTAATTTTAATTATTAATTTATAAAAAACTTCAACCAGCAACACTGGTGCCAGCCAACCTCTTAGTTAATCCCACCAATCCAGTCACTGCACTCCCCGCCCCACCCCCAACCCCTACTGTATGTACACTGATGCAGTCAGAAGGGCCATGGGGTGTAATATTCTCAATCAATTTGCAACACAGCATTTCATAAATTTCCCCTAAAAGGCTACATTAGTCACTTGTGTAACAGATGACCTTTTATCTAAAATGGTTGCTAAGTAATTCCAACATAACTTGCCTGGTAGAAGCTCTTGATGATCTCTGATCTGTCTATTACTTTCTAAGTATTTATTTTCTTCCTAATTACTTCCTTTGGTAATTTCCGTATGATTGGCAAAAATGTTTGAGCTGAGCTAAACAACTGCTAATTACTGTATCTGGATTTCCTCCTTCTATGAACCAAAGTATAACAAATTGCCTTAGATTATCGGCATTTATTCTGACTCTAAAGAGCTTTTTAAAAATTCATGGTTAGTTTATCTCTCTTTCTCTCTCTCTTATTTCCACATCACTTGTGATTGTGCTGCTAATGACTGTAGAATAATATTTAAAAATGTGTTAAGTATAAAATAGCTTATTGAATAGTTTTATACCTGAATTGGACTAAATACCCTCTGAACTGGTTACTTAGGTTTAAAGGCATTTAGGGATAGATACAGGAAATGCAGCTGAAGCTGGTTTTGCTCACATCCCATTAAAGAATAAAGAATAAAACAAATTTCAACAACTATGGTCTCTTGAAGATGCCATGTATAATTATCCTCACAGCAACATGTCTCAATGCCTTTAGAAACATAAGAACCAATACAAGATCAGTGAGTTGTATCCATTAGGCAGTTTACTTGTTGTTCAAGTCTTTCATTAGACCTGATCACCTCTCTTAATTAACAAGATCTGACACTCATGCTTCCTCCCTGAATAGACTATTCCACATACTTACTATGTACAGGATACTGATATTATATCTTAACTCTTCCAATTTAAACTGAATCTCATGTTTCATTGGTTGGAACTTTCAACTTCTAAGGGGACTAAAATTGACGATAGCTAAGTGGCTTCTTTTTAAACTCCCTACCCAGCCTTCCCTTCCATCATTGACAGTCATGCAAACATTCAAAGTGGCTTAAACTCAGGTTTTGTGTTGACCTGAAATTAGATTTTGATGTGGCATGCTATTTGCTGTTAGCTTTCCTTCTGCACTATCAGATCAAAATAGTTTTACCTGTCCATTCACAGAAAGTGTAAGTTGATAACGGATCCTTTGGAGGAAATGTGATATTTGGGCTCTGAGTGAACAGGACAACTAATTAGTCAGGCTAACTAGTCAGCTTGAAGGGCTGAGAAATAAAATGCTGATGTAAGTACAAATTAGTAGGAGTGAGTACAACATCAAGTTTGCAGATGACTTTAAAATCGGTGGTAAAACGAGTGGTTAGAATGATACAATGAATTAACAGAGGGATAAAGGCAGGTTCAGTGAGTGAGCAAAATCTTGGCAGATGGATCATAACGTGGGAAATGTGAGTTATGCACTCTGGCAGAAGAATAGTGGAGCTGAATATTATTTAAATAGAAAGACTGCAGAAATCTGCAGCACGGGGATTTGGGAGTACTAGCTAGACCAGTCCAAGAATACTCTGAATATTTTTGGACTCCTTATTCAAAAACAGATATAATGGCATTAGAGGCAGCTCAGATAAGGTTGACTTGATCACTGGTATGGAGCGATTTTCTTATGAGGAGAAGTTGAATAGGTTTAATTTGTATTTGTGATGTTTAGAAGAAAGAGAAGTGACGTTATTGAAATACACAACATTGTTGGAGGACTTGACCAAGTTAATGTGGAGAGGTTAGAAAGGTCGAGGACTAGAATAGGGGATCTCAGAATAAGGGGTCACCCCTTTGAAACAGAGATGAGGAGGAATTTCTTCTCTCAAAAGGTAGTGAATGTGTGGAATTTCTTTACCACAGAGAGCTGTCAAGGTTGTCTCATTAAGAATATTTAATGCTGAAATCAGCAGATTTTTAATCGGTGAGGGAATCAATGAGTATCGGGGAAAAGGCAGGGAAGTGGAATTGAGGATTATCATGATCACACTGAATGGCAGAGGACACTCAATGGGCTGAATGGTCTACATTTTGTGTCTGTGTGCTTCCCTCACCTGACAAAGGAGCAGTGCCCTGAAAGCTTGTGATTTCAAATAAACCTGCTGGACTTGAACCTGATGTCATGTGACTTCTGACTTTGTCCATCCCAGTCAAATACTGGCACCTCCACATCTCATTGGCAGTCAGTGTCCTTCTCTTGTGTAGCATAAATCATTGTGGTTGTTTGATATTTAGTATTCTTGTATTTGTCCGGATGAGCGCAGGACAAAAGCCTTTGCGCGCATCTGTCTCTTTTCAGTGGTGCAGTATTCAAATCATTAATACCTGACAGAACGAGACTCCACATTTCTAATGGTCAATGTTCAGTACCAGTGAAGTTAATTGGCAGTAATTAACAATAATCATGTCTTTAAGTATTTACACTTAAACAGCAGGATTTAACTCCTGTGTCAAGTTTGGTTAACATTTAATGCACATCAATGGTGGCTGCCGTTTTGTAAAGAGGTTAATAAAATTGCACAACTGCATCAAATAAATGTGACATTACAATTCTTTCAGACGGGACACTTTAGGATGTGACAGATATGCTAAACACACAATTTTCATCATGTCAGTGAATGAATGGAAGAAAATCCATTTCTGTCTCAAATAAGAGCAAAATACTGCAGATGTTGGAAATCTGAAATGCAGACATTGAATTTACTGTGACTTACTTAGATGTTATTTTAAGTTCAGAGGCTGGAAAGAGAGCCTTAGTACAGTAAGCTTTCAAAAAAGAGACAAAAATGGAACAAGCACATAACCCAGAGTTAACTCAAAGACTGGTGTAATAAGAGATGAGCCTTCAGACATATCTTTGTTTAAGGCAGTTCAAGACAGATTCTCTGTTCTGAAAATAACTTTTCTTGGCTGAAAATAATTTTTATAAATTGATGTTTACAATGCTGTGCAATGCTGAGACTTTAATTTATAAAATTCTGCAATGTTACAGCAGAGCAGCCTCATTCATCCTTTCTTTAAAGGAAATGTTTTAATCATTGTCAATCAAGCATTCAGTTTCCTCCAGTACTTCCTGTGGTTCCTCTCTCACATTTTTGGAGCCAATTTTTAATTCAGGAGTTTTCAAAGAGAGATGAGTTGAATCAAAGATTCAGAGCCAGGAAAGTCGCCACCGCAAACACATAATTACCCAAGGAGAACACACACAGCTCTTTTAAATTATAATTGCTCAGTCACATGCTGCCTGTACACTCACTGCACTCCAAGAATAACTTGTTTTGTGAAGTTCTTTGAAATGTTTTTTGCAACAGTAATGACTGCTGCACAATAATTTTACTCATAATTCCGCAAGGGTTTAAGCAAGACAGCCCCTGCTACCAGTGGGAGATTTGCCTCCAACCAAAGCAAATCTGGAATGCTGCTATGCTACGGTTTTCTAATGATTCAAATGGATTTTGCAACATGCTGGGCAGATTTAGGGTTTGTCCTGGCAATGGGGTGAGAATCCCAACAGCAATGTAGACTTACAATGTATGTAGCCCCAGCCAATGTAAAAATAGTTGTGTTGTCACTGCCACAGAATAAACACATCTGAAAGGGTGCACAGATGCGCATTAAAGGGCACATTTATCCTTCATAACAAAAAAACGATTTACATCAGCCGGGGAATGGGGGCGTTGCTGTAATGTCACTGGACTGGTAATCCAGAACCACAGCTTAATAGGGACATGGGTTTGAATTCCACTGTGTCAGATGGTGAAATTTGAATTCAATTTTTAAAAAAAACTAGATTAAAAGCTAGCTTAATGGTGATCTTACAACCAGTAGCAATTTTTTTTTAAACATCTGGTTCATTCATGTTCACCAGGGAAGGAACTCTGCCATCCTTACCTGTTCTAGTTTACATGTGACTGCTTACCCACAGCAATGTGGATGACTTAACTACCACTTAGGGATGGACAATAAATACTGGCCTAGCCAGCTATGCCCACTTCCCACAACAAATATAAAAAGTTAATTGAGTTAATTTCATGCCAAAAACAGTGCATCAAGCTAGCATACCTGAGGTTATTGGTCCTTTTCTCTCAGGCATACAAAATAGTATATTGGGAGACTAATTCCTCTTCACTACCACAGAGTTTCTCATAGCTTGCCAATGGCGCATTGGCGTCTGACATACTGTTCTGTTGAGGGTGCTGCCAAGGTAGGTATATCTGGTGACAGTGTCAAGCCTTTGTCCACTGATAATGGTTGGCTTGGTATATCGTTGATGTTGGGCAGGCTGGTACAAAAGCAGAACGTTTGAGGTGAAGACTCTTGAGCAGTATGTACCAAGTCAAACAAGAGAGCGTGATTCCTGAAGAAGGGCTTATGCCCGAAACGTCGATTCTCCTGTTCCCTGGATGCTGCCTGACCTGCTGCGCTTTTCCAGCAACACATTTTCAGCTCTGATCTCCAGCATCTGCAGACCTCACTTTCTCCTCAAAGAGAGCGTGGTGCTCTGGCCATCATTTTAGGACTTGAAACTAGGCAGTTGGGAGGAATGGCAGTAGGAAAGCATTTTGGTGGTGATGATCAACAAAATCACGAAAAAGGAACAAAGAAGCAGTGTCCGTAGCAAGAGTAATTTTACAAAGTGGAGGAGTGAGTTCGCAAAAAGTAGACCGGAAACAGCTACTTGAAGGTGAATCAGTACCGGGGCCATGGAAGGCATTGAAAAGGGATATTCCAATGGTTCAGGTTAAACATGTTCCTGCTGTGATAAAGGCCAAATCCAGAGCCCCCCAGACGTCAAAGAGCTGATAGGAAAGTAGAAGAGAGAGGAGGAAAACTTATGTCTGACACTAAGAACTCCAACTTCAGAAGTTAAGAGGAGTATTGACAGTAGAGGGTTAAAGTTAAGGAAGCAAAGTAGGAGCATGAAAAAATACTAGCAAGGTCAGGCAAAGTTAATTTAGATGTTTTATTATTAAGAGAATAACTAAGGAAAGAGTCGAGCTCATAGTTAGCCTGTTTGGTCTTTTATGCGTAGAGGCAGAAGACATTGGTGTGATTCTTACTAAACACTTTTGCATCTATCTTCACAATGTGGGAATGGTGCAGGTATTGTGTTTAAGGCGAGGTGTGAGGAATTGGGCATGATAAACATAGGGGGCTGAATTTGACAATATTTTGACCACGTGTAATTTTTTTAGCTGTTTGGAGGGTTTTTCTCTGAGAGTCCAAATGGATTTCCTCATCCCTCATTAGCTACTGATGAGGCCCTAGGCTGCCCCTCTCCCTGACACCAGCCCGATTCTTCCATTCGCTGTAGTCAGAAGTGCTTGCCATTGTTAGGATATCACGGACTAACACCTGCCATCCCTGGCACCAACACTCAGTCGAATGTTAACAGTCAGGAGTTGCCCTTCACTGTCAAACTTTACACAGCACCAAGCAACACAATTGACTGATCCAGAGCCAATTGCCATCTTACATCCTTCTCTAACTCATTGCTTTCCTGAATCTCCACTATAACCCAGCAACTATTATGAATGAATATGGGGCCATCATGTACAGAAAAACCTTCAAGTGCTTCATAAGATTCACTTCTACCTCCCTGCCCTAAAAATGACAGAAATGAAAGCAGAAGCTACATTTGCCTCTCAGAGTACAAATGTATTGTTTACATGTTGAGTACCAACAATTTTACAGATCCTGATTGATCACAGCACCCAGCTCCCATCTACTGGAAATTGGTGTTAATCAGATCCTGTCTGTCTTGCAGTGCCTGATGCAGCTTTGCTTGATCATGCAGAAGGTGATGTTCCTCCTGCCCTGTGTCCTCATTCTCCTCAGAAAATAGTTTCTGCTGTTCCACTTCCTCAGCATCCATCACATCCATTCATTGTCTGCTTCAATTGAGCAGAGCAGTGAATTTTAGAATTATGCTGCACACTCTGCCTCCTACACCCAGACCAGTCCAATCAGGGGGCCTTCATCTTCAGTAGTTGTATTGTTTGCTCTCCCATTGCTTGGTTGAAGAATGGGTTGCACTGTATCCATACTCAACCTCAACCAGAGGGTTGCATAATGGAGTCTTCAGTCATGGTTGCAGTCAATAGTCCTTGTCTGCCAGTAACCATTCTTGTATATTTTCTGGATACAAGCAGGAACTCAATATGAGTTCTCAAAAATGTAGGAAGTGTGAAAACCTCCTGGGATTCAGGGCAGGAGAGTCAAAGAAATGGAGCTGATGATCACAGATCACTTTCACATTGACAGAATGGAATCCTTTTCTGTCAATAACCTCAGTGTGCTGTGATACGGTCTTTCCAGTGCAATGTGGGTACAGTCGATTATGCCCAGGCTGTAGCACTGACTTTGTCATAGAATACCAGAGGAATCGGTGTGATCTGTCACAAATGGCATCAGTCACAACCTTGGACAAAATGAGGACTGCAGATGCTGGAGATCAGAATCAAAAAGTGTGGCGCTGGAAAAGCACAGCAGATCAGCCAGCATCTGGGAGGGGGGCGGGGAGGGGGTGGTGGTGGTGGTTGGTGTGGTGCAGTGAGAGAGAGAGACTCGCTGAGATTGTGGAGGGAGGAGGAGAACTTCTTCAAGGTGGGCATCTGTGGAAGAGGCTTCCCAGTGAGGTTATAATCAACTGAGAGAAAGTGAGGACTGCAGATGCTGGAGATCAGAGTCAAGATATGTGGCAATGAAAAAGCTCTGCAAGTTAGGTAGCATCTGAGGAGCTTTCCTGATGAAGGGCATATGCCCGAAACACTGATTCTCCTGCTCCTCGGATGCTGCCTGACCAGCTGTGCTTTTTCAACACCACACTTCTTGATATCAGTCACAGTCTTGATCCATTTGTAATTGGGCGATTGAAAGATTTCATACAGTGGCTCCCTGGAGTGAGCCAGAAGCAGAAAGATTCGATGCAGTTGTCACTTTGTGGCCACCTGGATAGAATGGCTCCTCAAAGCCTTGTTGTCAGGTCTTGGCTCAGTAACTGGAATAGTGTCCCAGGACATCCTCAGCCTGCATCTGTCTTCCAGCCGAAAAGGCACTGAGGACCACAACCTCTGGCCTCCAGCACATTCCTAAGGACTCTTCAGCTGCAACCCTTTCTTAAAGAGGCTGGGGGTTGTCACTAGTCCAGGGTTTGTTGGCACATCTATTACTGTGTCATTTTTCTGCACCATTATTGTATCAGAGTAGCAGCAATGATCATACCTGTGGTACCTTGATCCATAAATCATGCTTGCACTGAGCCTATGTGCGGAGCAGAAGAAACAGAACAGGTCCTTGTTAATGTCAACAGTCAGCATTCACCTCCCTTTCAAATGACGACTTAACATACTCCTCCATACAATGGAACAAACGACATTCTGACAAGGAGGGCCATCTATTTTTACTTCTAAAAGTGAACTGAAATCAAAACAGAAGCTGCATTTGCCTCTCGGATCACAAACATATTGCCTGCATGTTGAAAACCAACAAGTTTACAGATACTGATTGATCACAGCACCCAGCTCCCATCTACTGGAAACTGGGTGTCAATCAGATCCTGTCTGTCTTGCAGAAGGTGATGTTCCTCCTGCCCTATGTCCTCATTCTCCTCGGAAAATTGTTTCTGCTGTTCCACATCCTCAGCATCCATCACATCCAGTCATTGCCTGCTCCAGAAGGGCCATTTTTTTTAAATATTATTTTATCTACTTTTTTCACTGGAATGTAGGAGGTTGAGAGTTGACCTGATAGAGGTTTATTAACTAATGAGGAGTATAGATAAGATGTATGGTAGGTGACTTTTCCCTCAGGTAGAGTATTTTAAGACTATTAGGCATAATGTTAAGGTGACAGGACAAAGATTTTAAAAAAAGATGAGAGGCAATTTCTTTACACAGAAAGTGGTTCATGTGTGGAATGAATTTCCAGAGGAGGTGGTGAATGTGGGTAAAGTTATAACATTTAAAAGACATTTAGGTAAGTACATGAATAAGAAATGTTTGGAGGGAAATGGGTCAAGCACAAGCAAGTGGGACTAGTTTAGTTTGGGATTATGGTCAGCCTGGACTGGTTGGACCAAAGGGTCTGTTTTCATGCTGTATGACTATATTGATTTATCTTGACACTTTGACATTGGACCTTATCCCAATGAATGCATCACTGATCATATGGCAAATATTTAGTACTGGATTGTAAGTGCTGCCTGAGCACTGATTCCATCTCCTTTCCAGCCCCACATCACCCAAAGAAAGTCATCATTGCACATAAGGGAGTCATGAATTATGTTTACAGTTTTGAAAACAGACAGAATTCTGACATAATCAATTCTATGCCCCTGTGCACCCTAGTGAATCTTGCATCATCTGTGTGCTGTGTGGCCCGCTAGGGGTTTTTGTAAAGTCACCTGTGATTATTTCTACTTCTCAGAGACATTTATCTTTAATTTGCAAAGACTAGTGACATGATTGATATTGCTTGTGACCAGCATTTGCACCACAACACGTTGCATATTGAATGAATTTCATAGAGACAAAACAAATGACAACTGCAAGTCATTTCAGGCTGCACTCTGCAGGTGCATAGCTGTTGCAAATGCTCCTTGAAGGACCTCCCATTGCACAAAAAGTGAAGCCCATGTATTTGACTGTCGAGTAGATAGTGATTCCACCCAATCTGGGTGTAGTTGCAGCCATTTTAAATTTGTAAGTCACAATTAGCAATTGCCAGGTCATAGATGGCAAAGTAGATTGTTTCTGCTTCACGTTGTGTCCAGAGCAATGTCAACTGCATTGCATTTTCTTAAGCTGCAGTGATTCCCTGGTTTAATATTCAGTGGCAAGTTTTGCACTCGATAGACTATGGGATTACTGACCTTAATTTTATTTAACATAATAAAATTTAATCCATTAAAGTTCAACTTTTTGAACCAAACTGATTTATTTCATGGGACAGTGATTACAGGTAGCTACTGTTCAGGCTAATTGTTGGAAATCTGGATCTGTAAGGTTGATCTTCAGAAAATGTGCTGTTTACCAAGTGCTGTCAAAAGATTTTGAAAGATTATGCATTTAAAATTGACTGAAACCTTACGATTCAACAAGCACCACTTTAATAAATTGTTTTGTACCATTTTATGTAGTTTATTTCAAATTTCATTTAATTTGCACAATGCAGGACTTCTGATGTATGATATTAATAAGGTTATATTCACATGCTGTGCATATTACCCAATTTCTTTCAAGAAATTGTGAAATGACAGCAATCATATCAGTGCATAAAACTAGCTCCCCCACCAAAAATATGACATTAGTTGTCACAGTTTTGCAGTCCATAGTTTGGCATAAGTTAATGTTTAATAACAGGACCTTTGCAGATGCAACTAGTCTCCCATTCCCTTGCTTAAGTGGCTGTTTGTTGTATTTCAACCTATGCAATTAGTGTCAGCAGATATTTTTGATTGTGAAATCATTTGAATCAAGGTGTCCTAGCCTGCCACCCAGATTGACAACAACTATAGTGATTACTAGATAGTGTTAAGGCTGAGGAATGTTAGCTGATACCCTGTACCTCAACAATGCTGACACATAACAGTAGAATCCATCATTCTATCTGGGCTGAGATAAGCCAACTCCAGCATAGGACAAATATGTAATGAACGTTTATTGATTTACATGGGTCGGGAGTAAGCATTTTTAAGATTTTCAGCTGAATCTTTGCTGTAATGAAAATATTCAGAAGCTAACATTACCATGTTATGTTATTGCATGTAGCAAGAAGGTGACAGTTATCAAAAATTACTACCCTTTGTTTTCTTAGTGTCCTTTCATGCCTGGAAATTGATTGATTGCTAAGGATAGTTAACTATTCAATTATTATTGAATCATGCAACCACAAGATAATAGATGACAAACTAAATGGACCTTGGTCTTTTGGTGTATATCAAATTCTGTGTTCTTACCATTTGTTCTTGATAAAATCATGTATTTAAAGTCTTTTCCTTTTGTTTTTCTAATGATAGCATTATGGTATTCTGAGATTACACCTGACTTTTGTTAATGTACAGTATTGATTGTTTCCTTCCCATTTCTTAAGTGCTAACGTGAAAGTCCTCAGGCCCAAGACTGGGAGGTTCATATGTAAACCAGCAGAAATCCCTTTGGTTATAGCTGTGTTACAGACAGCGCTGTGTACAATTCAGCTGCGCTTAACTTATTAACTAGGGCCACCTGCAGGAATGTGAAAGTTACTGCTACTTTGCTGCATTAGTAAAGTTCAGTTAATGTTGTACATTACACGGAAAGTAAAACTGAACTTCAGAGTTATTGCTAGTTCAGACAAGCTCAAACTGTTCTTTGGGGGGAGTACCAAGAAGATCAATAATATAAGAGCAATTACATTTCCATTTACTTATTAAAATATGTACAAAAGGAAAAGGCAGTAATTTGAAAGTCAGACTGCTTTTCCACATAGTGGCAGCAGAGGCGATCCCAACATCACATTCGTAAATTCAATCACATTCCACTGTATCTAAGCCTTATTTTCCTTATCTGTTGCTTTTAACTGGTTTGAATTCTGAGTCTGGAGATTTGCTTTTTAAAAGAAAGCTGTTTAAAAGCTGTGGCACCACTGGTTGCAAAATTCTAAATCCTATCATGATCTATTTTATTTATTACTTGAGACATGCAAGTTTGTCAGAAGATTGTTTACATTTTTTAACAAAAAAAAAGCTAAATTCTGTGCATTCTATTAGTCAGTTCTGCTGGAACATATCTTTTGTTAACACGAATTGGCTGTAACGTGACTGGTGAATTGGGAATGCTGTTTCTAAAATGCGAACCTGTCAACCATGTGTTAACTATAATGCAATTAAATCACCAACAATTTACATGTTGCAAGGTTTGTGAAGGTTTGTAGCTCAGGTTGAGGTTTAGGGTGTAGGTTTGATATCCAGACGTTTCATTACCTGGCAAGGTAACATCATCAGTGGCGACCTCCAAGTGAAGCGAAGCTGTTATCTCCTGCTTTCTATTTATATCTTTCTCCTGGATGGGGTTCCTGGGGTTTGTGATGATACTCAAAAAATACTGTGCGCAGATTCCTCAAGAACAAACCACGACAAGCAGACCAAACACAGCCAGAAACCCTAACCACCTTACCATACATCAAAGAAGTTTCAGAAATGACAGCCAGACTATTAAGACTCCTCGGAATCCTAGTAGCACACAAACCCACTCTCAAACAAAAACTAACAAACTTAAAAGACCCAGTACAACCCATGAACAAAACCAACGTCATCTACAAAATTCCATGCAAGGACTGCCACAAACACTATGTAGGACAAACAGGAAGAAAGTTAGCCACCAAGATACACGAACACCAGCTAGCCACAAAAAGACACGACCCTCTCTCCCTCGTAGCCCTATACATGGATGAAAAAAACCTCACCATTTCGACTGGGACAACACATCTATCCTGGGACAGGCTAAGCAAAGACACGCCAGAGAATTCCTAGAGGCCTGGCACTCCAACGCCATAAACAAACACATAGATCTAGATGCCATCTATCAACCCCTCAGAAAACGAACAGGAAATGACATCACCACAAACCCCAGGAACCCCATCCAGGAGAAAGATATAAATAGAAAGCAGGAGTCAACAGCTTCACTTCACTTGGAGGTCGCCACTGATGATGTTACCTAGCCAGGTAATGAAACATCTGGATATCAAACCTACAGCTCAGCGAGCAAACCTACACCCTAATTTACATGTTATTTGTAGTGCACAACTTTTGTACAGTGTGGGGTCATACAGGAATGGAACTATTGCGTTATAGAAGGAATGACAGTGGGAATGGCTGTAATGCACACAGCCAGGTACGCAGCATTGCTGGGGGATGAAACTGAAGGATTGAGCTGAATGTTTCTGACAGGCTCTGAGATAAAAATGGAGGAGAACTGCATCAGAACTGTTTCTTGATGTATTGCCACCGGCATATGAACTTGGGGGCAGATCAGCTCAAGATCTGGAAGGAGTAAGACCCAACATCCAACTGCTCCTCATAGTCTATAGCAATGTATTTCATGTCGTAATCTGTAATTAGCTGCAATAAACAGCATCTTGTTAATTACAAGAGACTCTTCTCGTTAGACCAGGAAGTGATTTTCTTCTACTACAATCGACCAAATGAGGTCCTTAACTGCCTACACTTAGAGGATCTTGACAGTAACTTTCAGCATGAGCAGGAGCTCACCCAGCATCGGGGTTAGATTAGATTTACATTGGATTCCCTACAGTGTGGAAACAGACCCTTCAGCCCAACAAGTCCACATCGACCCTCCAAAGAATAACCCACCCAGACCCATTTCCCTCTGACTAATTGACCTAACATTATGGGCAATTTAGCGTGGCCAATTCACCTTATCTGCACATCTTTGGACTGTGGGAGGAAACCGGAGCACCCAGAGGAAACCCACACAGACACAGGGAGAATGTGCAAACTCCACACAGACAGCCACCCGAGGCTGGAATCAAATCTGGGACCCTGGTGCTATAAGGCAGCAGTGCTAACCACTGAGCCACTGTGCTGCCCCTTATGTTTGTGCATAAATGAATGCCTCTTGACCGTTTTCTATTCAAAATACTATTATAAAGTTTTCTTACTTTATTTATGAAAATTAAATGTGTTCCTTTGCCCTGTTTTTGTCCAAATGTCCTTTAGTACACAGCTGAGATGCACATCAGAAATTATTTTCAGTTAATTGTATACTGGTACTAAAACCCACTTCATGTAATGTCTGAGTGGAGTTTGCACATTCTCCCTATGTCTGCATGTGTTTGCTTCGGGTGCTCCGGTTTCCTCCCACAGTCCAAAGGCGTGTAGGATAAGTGGATTAGCCATGCTAAGTTGTCTGTAGAGTCCATAGGTGAATTCGCCATGGCAAATGTGGTGTTATGGGGAGAGGATAGGGGGACTGAGTCTGGGTGGGATGGTCTTCAGACGGTCAGTGCAGACTTGATGGGCCAAACAGCCTGGTTCTGCACTGGAGGGAATCTATCAGAAAGTTGATCAATTCTTTCCACAGATGCTGCCAAACCTGCTGAGTACCTCCAGCATTTTCTTTTTTAATTTCAAATTGTCTGAATCTGCAGTATTTTGCTTTTGTCTGTTTTATATGGCTGTAGAATGATAGAATGTTCCAGTGAAGAAACAGACCATTCATCCCATCAAGTCTCTGCCTTTGTGTAGGACATTTAATGTGTGAAAAGTCTCCTGGGCTCACCCGTCCAATTAAAGCTCTTCTTTATTGAACAATTGTCACTGTCCCTTTTAAAAAGAATGTGTGGTTGCCTGTTCATTGATGGTGCAAAGAATTGGGTAATGTTACACACCTAGTTCAAATGCTTCTGACAGATGGGTGTGCTGGCTTGTCCCTCTGAGATCTGCAAGGAGGACAAAGTGAGGACTGTAGGTGCTGGAGATCAGAGTCAAAGAGTGTGGTGCTGGAAAAGCATAGCCGATCAGGCAACATCTGAACAGCCGGAGAACCGACGTTTCGGGCATTAGTCCTTCATCAGGAATGAGACTGTAGGCCAAGGGGGCTGAGAGAAACCAAAGCAGTGAAGTGATGAGCTGCCAAGACTGTTGCCTCACTGGTAGCAGTGGGACTCAAACCCATGCCTCATTGAGACTGGAACATGAGTCCAGGGCCATAGACCGCTCGGCCAGGCTACCAAATCGGCTTTCACCCCAACCTTCATCAACCTATCACATTCCCAGCTACCTCCCCCTCAGCCCCAGCCCCCTCCCATTTATCTCTCAGCCCCCTTTGGCCCCCAAGTCTCATTCCTGATGAAGGGCTTGTACCGAAAATATCGATTCTCCTGCTCCTCGGATGCTGCCTGACCTGCTGTGCTTTTCCAGCACCACACTCTTCACCTCTGAAGTTTTCATTTTGATTTAGGTCTCCAGGGGCATCTCCATGATGAAGCCACCCCCCTGCCCCCCGTGCCTGTCTCAGACGGTTCAGCTGACCTGATGGGGTTGCTGAGGCTCGGAAGCTACCATCACCCTGCTGTCAACAGAATTGGGAAACCACTCTTTATCCTCAAGATGACATTGGGAGTGGAGGAGGCAAATTCAAAACCTCGATCCCTAAAATTTCCCCATAGCACACTTTGCTGGCAAGTGTGGGTTCAAGCTCCATTGTGATCTGACGTCAGAGTCCCGAAGATTGTGGGAGAATCCAAACGGATACTTTTCAGACTCAGGAATTGTTGAAGGTGAATAACTTTGGAACAAATATAATTATAGAACCAGAAATTTCAGGTGCCAGTGTTACGCACAAAGATAAATGTTTAAAACAATGTTATCTAAATGTTGTTGTAATCATTATTAGCAATTTGATTCTTTGTCCAGAGGAAGCTGCCAAAAGCCATGGTTGGCATCACCTTCAGTGAAAATTGTACTTTTAGCTTGGTCCACCTCCCTCTCATTTGCAGATCCCATGGAGTAGAATTCTCTCTGTACTGTCTTGTTTAATTTTGCCAGAACAACACACATTATTTTCTAAGCAGTTACTTTTGGCATTTTCTCCATGTCAGAGCCAACTGCTAGCCTTGTCTCTAGTGAACTCACTGTTTTGGCATTTTTTTCCAATTTCTGCTTCACTTTCTTCAAAAGTGGGCATGAACTCTTCTTGAACTATATAAACAGAGACTTGCTCTTTGCTCTCAATGTTATATTGTATGCTGTTTTTAGCTTTCACAAGCCACTGAACAATTGCAGGAATTCTTTTATCTGAATTCTTTTTGTTTTCCCTGGCTGTCCAATTGATTGACCTTGTAAGGAGTCTCCAACTTGAATACTTTCCTGCTTCATAATAAATTCTCTTGACTTTCAATTATATATAAGGTCTCTGTGACTGCCCTTCTTTTAAACTGTAGTGTCGCTGCTAGCTGACCTTTTCTGTTATTTTTAGATCAATACATTGTGGTCCCTGAAGTCAATTGATGATGGTTTCAGCCACTTCACTAGTGGATAGAATTGATGCACCTACCTTAGCAACTAGTTCAAATGTTGCTTTATGCCTGTTTAATTTCACAGTTCATTAAATTCTTTTGGATTCTATTAATTCTCTCAACCAATGTTTGTGAATTCTTCAATCTCTTGGCTGTAACTTCTTTGGGTGAGATTTTTATTTTGATTTTGAGCTTGGCTCTTCTTGCTGTGGTACAAGAAGAAAACATATTTTTAAGCAGGAATGGCACTCTATTTTAGACGGGACAATCTTCATACTATAGTGATGGGATTGAATCAGTTCAATTAGTTGACTGTTACGTTTTCAGACATATTCTGAAAGCAAATGGATGGCTGATTTCCTGAATTCTCTTATAGAAATGTTAATTTGTCCAATAACAACAGTAATAATAATCATTTGTTATAATGCAACTACATAATGAGAACTGACTGCATTAATTATGGTTGGTGACTCTTTTTCTTCATGCTTTCCCTGCTTCAGCTCAGGTGCACTTTTCACCTCCTGTGCTGTCCAAATAGTTATTCCTCTGTTGTTTTCCCTCTGTGAACATATAAATAAAAACTTTTGTCTTTCCTCACCTCTCGCTACCTTGCCGATTGTAACACTCTTGCTTTTGTCAAGTCTTGCTTTAACTGTGAAAAAATGATAAATTCTGTGTCCTTTGTATCCTGCACCACTAGCTACCTGACGAAGGAGCAGCGCTCCGATAGGTTGTATTTTCAAATAAACCTGTTGGACTATAACCTGATGTTGTGTGATTTTCAACTTTGCCCACCCCAGTTCAACACCGGCCACTCCACATCATATTCCAACAGAGTTAGTTTTACACTTCATGGTGACAGGCTGGCTCTTCCTTGTTAATTTTCTATCTAAGATAGATAAATTTCTGTTCAGCAAAGGGATATGAGCCAAAGGCAGATACCTGTATATAGTGTTTGGCTACAGATCAGCAATGATCTCACTGAATGGTGGTATTGTGTTAAAGGCCTGAACAGCCAGTTCCTGTTCCTATGTTTCTATACTCCATGCATTAGGGGAGGTCTTGGTCTTGTGGAGTTATCACTGGACTGTTAAACCAGAGACCCAGACAATGTCCTGGGTTCCTGGGTTTGAATCTAGCCACAGCAGATAGTGCGATTTGAATTCAATAAATATTTGGAGTTAAGAGTCCACTGATGACCTTGAATCCATTGTTGGAAAAGTCCATCTGGTTCACTAATGTTCTTTAGGCAATAAAACTGCTATCCTTAGCTGTTCTGGCCTACCTGTGACTCCAGACCCACAGCAATGTGATTGACTCTTAACTGCCAGTTAGGGATGGGCAATAAATACTGGCCTCCTCAGCATTGCCCCATCTTGTGACTGAAGTTTTAAAAGTATGAATGAAATAAGCTATTGTTAACCTGATTTCCTGAATTCTCTTTATAGAAATGTTAATTTTCCAATAACAACAGTAATAATAATCATTTGTTATAATGCAACTACATAATGAGAACTGACTGCATTAATTATGGTTGGTGACTCTTTTTCTTCATGCTTTCCCTGCTTCAGCTCAGGTGCACTTTTCACCTCCTGTGCTGTCCAAATAGCTATTCCTCTGTTGTTTTCCCTCTGTGAACATATAAATAAAAACTTTTGTCTTTCCTCACCTCTCGCTACCTTGCCGATTGTAACACTCTTGCTTTTGTCAAGTCTTGCTTTAACTGTGAAAAAATGATAAGCTTTCTTCCAAAATTCCAATCACAATGCAACCACATTAAATTTTCTCCACAAGTTCTATACTCATAATTATCTGCTAATTGATAGAGGTCATTAATTCGTGTGTGTCAGTTCTTTTTTGGCATTGTTTCTTAAATTTCTTCCCTGTTATAATATTTTATTGTAGCCTCAAATAAGTATCAAAGCCTCAATAATATAATCAGTGGTGGCAGCTTCTTAATGTATACTGTTCATCGCTAAAACATCATCTACATTGCTGCCAAATGCATAAAAAAGGCACAGATCTTGTTCTTGTTTGGTTAATCCACTAACTCCAAAGTGTTCCTGTGGTGATTAGAACCAGGGCGAGGTTGATTTTCATTGACTATGAAATCCTTCATTGAGGTTGTTAACCTGGGCCTATCAGGAAGCCCTTGCTGAAAGATTTAAACAGAGATTCTATGTAAAGGGCAGTGCTTGTCACTGGCCACCCGGGTGTTTTCCTATCTTCCTGGTGGTGGAAATTGAATAAAGATTCGTGCACTTTGTGTCTTCCACTGTGTCTCACACCTGCACACACACACCATGGGTGCTGGGGAAAAAATAAGCACTACCGCACTTAGGTGGTAGTGTGGGGGTTAAATAAATAAATTTTAATAAATAAATAAATAAATAAATAAATAAATGGGGGAAGCACTACCGAGAAAAAAAAATTAAACAGAGATTCTATGTGAAGGGCAGTGTTTGTCACTGGCCACCCGGGTGTTTTCCTATCTTCCTGGTGGTGGAATTTGAATAAAGATTCGTGCACTTAGTGAAAGACACAATGTCTCACACCTGCACACACACACCAAGGTCTAGACAGTACCGAGTTGATGGTGTTCGTATTTGTTGAACATGCTGCTAACTGTTCATCTCAAACTTTAGCACAAGGTGTACAAATAGTCATTCTTTTTCTCCAGAGTCTACTCCGTGATCTCTTATAATATCACTCAAGTAAGTTAGCTATTCATATATGAATGTTAACAATTGCTGGTAAAATTCTTCCAAAGTAGAAAATATTTTGTAAATGGGGAGAGTAGAAAACTATGTAGATGGTTTTAACCCACTAAAAATGTATCAGAATTTGAATAGCAACAGAAGGATATTTGCTACCAGCATATTTGCAATGCTAAGTTGTAAAAAGAGGCAACTTTGTCATTTCACAATTCTAGCAGTAAGCAAAGTTGCGGCAAAAGTGCAAAATAATTAGGCACAAGTACTTTTGAATTGGTTCATAGTTGTTCTGCTGCTACATTAGCTAAGGGTTTTTTTTTGTTTCTCTTTTTTCACAGGACTATGAGTATCAGCTGGTTTCATATTCATCACCACACCAGAAGAACGACCGATGCCCCCCTCCTCCACAGGCTTTGCCAGACAGAGCCTGTGATGTTCCCAGCTGCAGGTCGGACTCTGAGTGTGAAAGACACAAACGCTGCTGTTATAATGGGTGTATTTATGCTTGTTTGGAATCTGTAAAGCCACCACCAGGTATAGTTAATCTCTGCAAGATCTTTGAACCTTTTTTTTTGCAATGGTAGCATATTCTTCAGTTATGAAGGAAGCACAATGGACTTCAAAGCCTCTTAATTCCATTTGGTAATTGCTGAGTGCAAGAACATAATTTTCATTGCTCCATCCTGCCTGGCTGAAAGGCTCCTAAAGGAATGTGCTCCCAACCTTCTGCCTCAAACAATCTGCAGCAATGTGTCGTTGGTTAATCAACGATGTGTAAGGTTCCTCCTCCCATTTGCCAAGGCTTGCAACTCAACATATGGAAATGATTTATTAATGCAAATCAAAACCTTGCTCATTTTTAATCATAAATATCAATGCAACATTCAAAACTTTCAACCCCTCAGTTTAGCAAAATAAAGAATTTTGCTTCCAGACATCAAATGAGTGGAATGCAATGACTATACATAATTTGTCCTGGAGTATATCATCTGGGATTTCTTCACGTTTGTGAAAGAGCTTTAGCTATGTGAAGATAAGATGAGAGTAAAAATAGCAATGTATTTTGCAGTCTTGCTTTGAATGACTTTTTTGCTTTAATGAATAGACATGACATCCACATAGCCTTTTAAATAAATACTTTTTATCTTGGAAACTTGAATAGACCTTACACAGTAAGTGAACTTGTCACTGATGTAGATCATACTGGCCACCCTTAGCTCCTGAAGTGGAGAAAAACAGATTGAGGTTGACAGGAGAATGTCGAACCAGAAAGGCGAACAAGTATAATAATTTGCTGAAATTTGCTCCCACAAATTGAAAATAAATCTGGGGATTACACTGGATAAATCTTCTTTCCTTGCATCTCTTCAATGCCCCATGAAATTATGGTTTTCCATAACAAGCAGGAAGTGGAAATAATGTGAATACCCCCAGGCTCCAAATAGCTTAATTGAAAAATATATTACATTATATAATTTGCGTAATTGCCCCATTACCATAGCATGAATATTTTGCAGCATGGATTGCATTTCAGATTACTAATGATTATTTATTTATTCTTCATTTCACACCCAAAGCCTGTGCAAAGTTGTCGTTGTTTTTGCTGGCTTGTTTAAGTAATATTAATTTTTAGTTCTAGATTGGTTGGTGCAACCAAAGCCCAGATGGCTCGGAGGCAATGGATGGCTACTTGATGGACCAGAAGAAATACTTCAAGGTGTCGCTTCTTCATTATTATTAGTGATTTTCATATATACAAGCAGTTTGAATATAAACCCTTGGGTGTGTTCTAATTATTTTATATGACCATTTACGCCTGTTACATCATTCACTGAGATCACTGAACATAGAACATAGAAAGTACAGCACAGTACAGGCCCTTTGGTTCTTGATGTTGTGCTGACCTTTTATCTTACTCTAAGATCAAACTAACCTACATATCCTGTGCCTACCCAAGAGACCTTAAATGTTCCTAACATATCTGACTCTACTACCACTGCTGGCAAGGCATTCCATGCACCCACCACTCTGTGTAAAGAACCTACCTCTGACATCTCCCCTAAACCTTCCCCCAGTCACCTTAAAATAATGTCCCCTCATGATAGCCATTTCCGCCCTGGGAAGAGGTATCTGGCTATCCACTCTAGATAGATCTCTCATCATCTTGTACACCTCGATCAAGTCACCTCTAATCCTTCTTCGCTCCAATGGGAAAAACCCTAGCTCCCTCAGCCTTTCTTCATAAGACATGCCCTCCAGTCCAGGCAGCATCCTGGTACATCTCCTGTGCACCCTCTCTAAAGCTTCCACAGTCTTCCTATAATGAGGTGGCCAGAGCTGAACGCAATATTCCAAGTGTGGTCTAGCCAGGGCTTTATAGAGCTGCAGCATAACCTCGCAGCTCTTCTGGATCTGGATTTTTCTTACATTTTTCCCTTCAAGCTGCTGAGTATTTCAATCTTAGAGCCATTAAAGACTGACCCGAGTGCTGGATTTTCAGCATTCTGATATCAGCAATGAAAAGTGGAAAAAAGTAAGGAAGCAAACTGAATACCAGACAACTCAGATAAATAGTAAATAAAATAACTAGCATTGCTAAGCATGCAAAAATACAAACAAGAGAAACCACTCCATTAAACTACTTGATGCGCTGTGTACGTTTGCACAGTACAGAAAAAAACATTTTTAATGTAAATCTAAAATTTCCCTCAACTTTTAATAATACAATAATTAAGATGATTTTTGATTTTTTGTAACTATCTCTCTGCCTCAATTAATCGGTTGCAAAAATTTGTTATTCAGCTGGTCAACACTACACTCACACTATTTGTACTTCTCTGTTGACACTCTTAATTATGTGGAATTATCTTGTCATTATCTCTCTGCCCATATATTCTGTGCAAGTGCACTTCCTTCTACTTCACCTGATGACGGAGCAGTGCTCCAAGAGCTTGCTATTTCAAATAAACCTATTGGACTATAACCTGATGTCATGTGACTTCCAAAGCAAAATTAGTTCTGTACATAAACGAGTTATATTTTACTTTAATTTTTACTCAAAAACTGTTTTTGCTCCTGACACCAATCTCCACAATATTGTTGAACCAAGAAGATCTGGATTCTTTTTCCTCTCTTCTGAAAAAGAGGCCTTGATTTCTTTTAGCAGGTCATTAGACTCATGATGTGCACATATTGTGCAATATATGTCAGTATGGCATATTGCCATACATAATAACAGTCAAGCCTGAATGAACATGACTGGGATTAAAAATAAATTGGGACTTTGTTTAAGGAAATGTAGGACAAATCATTTACTGATTCTTTTGCTAATTAATTGTCTGAAAACAATCACGAATTTATTCAGAAATTTGATGAAATTTATTTTCTGATCCTTGCATGTCTAATCATTGTCAAAGGGAATAAAACGATTTCCTTGAGGGAAGGAAACCAGCAAACCTAAAAGGTTCGAACTGATATGTGACTGGAGTCCTAAATAAACATGATTGACACTAAAATGGCCGAGCAAACTATTCAATTGTATCTAAGAATGGGCAGCATTTGCCAATGACATTCAATTCCCAACAATGGATGGAAAAGATAGCCTGCCAACTTTAATGTTTTGATTTTCCCCACATCAATTATTTTTGCAGATTTCCTTTTTGTGACCATTGATGACACAAAATTGTTTGGAAAACTGCATTGGTGGGACCAGATCACATGTCTTTTCTAATTTAAGAAAAAATCACAGCATTTACCAGGAGTGGGCATCATTGTCAAAGCCAACATTAATTGCCCCTCCTGTGCAATTATGAGGCTAATTTTGCCATTTCAGAGGATAATTTTGCTATATAAAAGGAAGTCAGGTAAAGGACAGACCAGGTAAGGATGACAGGTTTTCTCCCAAAGGGAAATTTTGGTATGGTCGCCATTACTGGTGTCAGTTTTCTAGTAATAATTTCAATTCTCCAGTTGCCATGATAGATGTGTATTTCTGGATATATCTGTACAGTAACACATTAACAGAACCTTTGTGCTACCATACCCTCTATTAAAGTGTAGAAGTGTTGCCTGGGGCAGGCACATCCACCATTATTTATTTAACTGATGGTTGCCTCAACTGACGTACCCACTTGAACTCAAAATTTAGTGACCAACTGAAATAGACACACAAATACAAATCCTTCTTTTCCACGATTCAGTGAATGAATACATAATTCATTGAGTCAAGCAATGGTTGCTTCTTTAGCATTACATTTTTGAACAAGCAAATCACTTCTTGTGTGTGGAGGCAAGAGTGCATTTGTTATTTTATGACTCTTAAATTCAGGCAACTTTCCAAGAAATTGTAAAACCAGCAAATGTTACTGGACAAAAACATGTTATTTAATGGTGATTGGAATGATAACACTATGTTTAGCTGACTTAATGTCAGCCAGCACTGATTATTCCAAAACTTAAGTAAAGACACTTAATGTAGAAGACCAAGGTTAAAAAGATAAAAAGCTGAGAGTTGTCACAAGATAGAAAAATAGAGCCCATTCCGTCAGTGCTGCCTCTCTGCAAGAGCAACTCAGCTAGTCCCACACCACATGCCCTTTCTCTGTAGCCCAACAGATCTGTTGTCAGACAATTGTCCAATATCTTTTTGAAAGGCCTGATTGAATCTACCTAACACATACTCTCATGTAGTGGATTTCATACACATATGTTATGCCTCCTTTGCAAAAGAACCAAACATATTTAAATTGATGTTTGTCTCAACAGTGTGGAAACAGGACCTTCGGCCCAACAAGTCCACACCGACCCTCCAAAGACTAACCCACCCAGGCTGATTTCCTTACCCTATTATCCTTAACTAATGCACCTAACCGACACATCCCTGAACACTATGGGAAATTTAGTACAGCCAATTCACTTTAAGCCGCACATCTTTGGATTGTGGGTGGAAACCGGAGCACCCAGAGGAAACTCACGCAAGCACAGGGAGAACGTGC
Organism: Chiloscyllium plagiosum; assembly: GCF_004010195.1. NCBI lineage: Eukaryota > Metazoa > Chordata > Chondrichthyes > Orectolobiformes > Hemiscylliidae > Chiloscyllium > Chiloscyllium plagiosum. The sequence goes on along the minus strand of NC_057726.1, from coordinate 20,071,477 downwards.
AAACTCCACACAGAGTTGCCCGAGGCTGGAATCAAACTGGGTCCCTGGCACTCTGACTAGGCAAAAGTGAGGACTGCAGATGCTGGAAATCAGAGTCTAGATTAGAGTGGTGCTGCAAAGACACAGCAGGTCAGGCAGCATCCGAGGGCCCTAGCACTCTGAGACAGCAGTGCTAACCACTGAGCCAACGTGCCGCCCCTCTAACAAATCTCATTGACTGTATTTTCTCTTAGGAGACTAACTCAAGCTCTTTCAATTTATCCATATAATGTTTCACCACCCATTTTCATAAATCCCTACACCCACCCTTTTCTTGTGCCTTGAATAATGAATGAATGTTGAAAGTGTTTGATGTTATGCCAATCAGTGGGCTTGTCCTGGATGGAGTTTAGCTTCCTGAGTGTTGTTGAGCTGCAGTCATCCAGGCATGTGTGTGTCTTGAAAATGAAGAGGAGGTGAGTTACTCATTGCAGAGCTCAGGACCTCTGACTTTCTTGTGTGTACATCTGCATGGGGGGAGATATGAGAAACCTGTGATAGTGGGTAATAGTGTAAGGGAGGAGAGATTTCAACATCTGTGAGTGCAGGGATGGAGAGCTGTTTAATCCACAGTGTTTTTAAGTATACAGGATTTCTACAGGGTTTTGCATAAGAGCAGTCAGGCCTTAAAGATCAGCCACACCTATTATTTGGAAATATGTGAGGATCTAAAGGAACCCCACAGCTATGAGCACTCAGTTAGAGTTCTGCAGCAGCTATTGGTCCCTGTGAGCTCGCAACTCTTGAATTCCACTGGTGATAGACTCACGACATAAAACGTTTTGGGAAATCCAATGTTGTATTAATTTGGGAATATTACTGCAGTAGAACTGAAAATGATATGATCCATTTAAAAATGCTTACCAAGTTGGTATCTGTGTACCTTCCCATTGTTTATGTGATATTAGTAGCAGGAAGAAAATACAGAAGTCAAAACTAGAAAAAGGTACATAACTTAAATTGTTTTATTATTATTAATAAAGCTGCTTACATTTGAAATGTTCTCATTCTCAGCATGACAACTGTGAGTAGTAAAAATGATCTTTAAGATACTCATTTTAGTATGGCATATGACATATGGCATGCTTTTCTTCATGGACGGGGTATTAAGTATAGGAGTTGGCAGGTCATGTTACAGTTGTATAAGACTTTGGTTCGGCCACATTTGGAATACTGTGTACAGTTCTGGATGCCACATTACGAAAAGGATGTGGATATTTTGGAGAGGGTGCAAAGGTGGTTCACCAGGATGTTGCCTGGTATGGCAGGTGCTAGCTATGAAGAGAGGTTGAGTAGATTAGGATTATTTTCATTAGAAAGACAGAGGTTGGGGGGTGGGGGACCTGAATGAAGTATACAAAATAATGAGAGGTACAAGCAGAGTGGATCACAAGAAGCTTTTTCCCAGGATGGGGTCTCAATTACTAGGGTCACAAGTTCAAAGTGAGAGGGGAAAAGTTTAGGGGAGATATTCATGGAAAATTCTTTACACAGAGGGTGGTGGGTGCCTGGAATGTATTACCAGTGGACGTGGTAGAGGTGAGCACAATAGCGTCATTTAAGATGTAAGTAGACAGATACATGAATGGGCAGGGAGCAGAGGGATACAGATTCTTGGAAAATAGGTGACAGGTTTAAATAGAGGATCTGGATTGATGCAGGCTTGGAGGGCCGAAGGGTCTGTTCCTGTGCTGTAACTTTCTTTGTTATTTGTTCTTTGTTCTAGTAGACAGTCAACACATTAAAAATTACATTCATCTAGTTTGGCCAAACAATAGGCGTTATTTAGTAATGAGGGTTGAAGGTTATTCATTTGATTGAGTTATACTTTCAATTATTAATAACTTTTAGAGCACCATATGTGCTCATTTTATTCTCTCTTTCTATCTCTCTTTCATTCTCTCTTTTTCCCTCGCTCAGACACCTGGATCACACAAGGGAGTAGTGGAGACATTATCAGTTAAGACTTTCAAATGGGAGTTGGAATTAATACTTCAAGCTAAGAGATTTGCATTGTCATGGGGACAAGATGAAAGAGTGGGACTATGTGAATTACCCTTGCAGAAAGCCAATATGGCCAAAAGGTTTCTTTCTCTTCTGTAAACAACCACAATTCAAAGGATTCAGGGACATTGGTGAGACCACTCATAGAATATTATGTATAATATTTATTGTCCTTCTTAAAAGGAGAAATATGCTTAGAGTGGAAACTGTTTAGAGAAGCTTTTACCGGAATGATTCCTGGAATGAAGAGGTTCTCCACTGAGGAAGATTGACCAGGCTGGCCCATACTCACTTGGGAATTTAGAAAAATGAGAGGTGATCTTATTGAGACCCGCAGGATTCCGAGCCGGCTCAACAGCATGAGCGCTGAAAGGATGTTTCCCATTTTGGGGAATCTAGAATTGAGATCTCACTAATGACATAATGTATTGAAAGTGTCTGTGTTCAAGTTGCACAAACAATTTCTTTTTAATCACAGATACTGCAATGTAATTACAAGATTGGATCATGGCAATTTGTTTAGCCATTTGTCTTTTCTGCAGCTGAAGCCTGTAGTACCACAGAGGATGGAGATGAACCCCTGCATTGTCCCACTGGCTATGAGTGTCATATCATAAATCCCGGGAATCCAGCAGAAGGAATTCCGAACAGAGGGCAATGCATAAAGCAACGAGGAAATAGTGGTAAGTTAAAATTTTACATCTTCTACTATTAATACTGTGGTGACTATATAAATTGGTGAGCAAGTATAGTGTAAATAATTGAATCATACAGATGAAATCAAACCTAGGTCTGAGATGCTTGAAGCTTATTTGACAGGAATGACTCAGAATAATGTAAGAAATGAGCAATGATCCTTAATATGGATCAATGTAAAATATGTGTAACCTTAAGTTTGTTGAAACATCATGCTATTGAAGGTATTTGTCTTGCGCTCATCAGGGCAGATGCAAGAAATTCATGGCAACAACAATTGATACTGCATGAAAAAAGTGTGCTGATCTGTTGGAAAATTAATTCTGGTGCATTCTCCGTGGCAAAGGTTCAACTGAGGATCTATTGCCCCCATGCTTTTGTTTAATTTAAAAAGGGTGAATGCCTGGCTCTGTTTCTTTTCTTCTGAAGAGGACAGTTCCCTGTGCATCAATGTACATAACTTCTAGCAAGCTTGTATGAGCCTGACCGATGGTCTTAAATTGCTTCTTGGTGTAATTCTTAATACATTCAGCAAACAGAACAATAGAACATTACAGTGCAGTACAGGCCTTTCGGCCTTCAATGTTGAGCCATCCTGTGAAACCAATCTGAAGCCCATCTAACCTACACTCTTCCATTATCACCCATATGTATCCAATAACCATTTAAATGCCCATAAAGTTGGCGAGTCTACTATTATTGCAGGCAATGTCTTCCATGCCCCTACTACTCCCTGAGTAAAAAAACTACTTCTGACATTTGTCCTATATCTATCGCCCCTCAATTTAAAGCAATGCCCCCTCTTGCTAGCCATCACCATCCGAGGAAAAAGGCTCTCACTGTCCACTCTATCTAACCCGCTGACTATCTTAAGTCACCTCTCAAACCTTCTTCTCTCCAATGAAAACAACCTAAAGTCCCTCACTCTTCCTAATAAGACATTCCTTCCATACCAGGCAACATCCTAGTAAATCTCCACTGAACTCTTTCCAAAGCTTCCACACCCTTCCTATAATGCGGTGAGCAGTACTATATGCGATACTCCAAGTGTGGCGCACCAGAGTTTTGTACAGCTGCAGCATGATCTCATGGTTCCGAAACTCAGTCCTTCTACGAATAATTGCTAACACACTGTATGCCTTCTTAACAAACCTATCATTGCAGGTGGCAACTATCAGGGATCTATGTACATGGACACCGAGATCTCTCTGCTCATCTACACTACCAAGAATCTTACCATTAGCCCAGTACTCTGCATTCCTGTTGCTCCTTCCAAAGTGAATCACCTCACACCTTTCTGCATTAAATCCCATTTGCCACCTCTCAGCCCAGCTCTGGAGCTTAGCTATGTCCCTCTGTAACTTACAACATCCTTCTGCACTATCCACAACTCTACCAACCTTAGTGTCATCCGCAAATTTACTAACTCATCCTTCTGTGCCCTCATGCAGGTCATTTATAAGAATGACAAACAGCAGTGGATCCAAAACAGATCCTTGTGGTATACCATTAGAAACTGAATGCCAGGATGAACATTTCCTATCAACCACCACCCGCTGTCTTCTTACAGCTATCCAGTTACATCACATCTAATATTCAAGATCATGAACTCAACTGTATTAGTTGCTAAGTTCATATGTTCAGTGAATACATATTTAGAAAATGGCAGCACATCCAAAATGTGATGGTATTGTGAAGCAGCACAAATTCTCCTGGCTTCCTTAAGCAGCACATTTGCCATTCGGCTTGCAACGTTGAATGGGTCCATTGCTCTTGACGTGCAGGTCTCATAAACTTGCTAAAATTGAGGCATTCTTTATTCACTAACAATTACCCTGAAATAGTCAGGTATAAATGACAATGAGCAGACTATTTTACGTAGCTATTGTGCAATAGCAACACAGTTGATGTTTTTTTTACTAACAGGTTGCAGTAACCAAGCCAGAAAAACTTGCGATTACTCCACAAATGAATAACGCTGGGCAAGAATATCAGGGCTGGTGTGATGCTGGGAATATCCCAAAGAGTCTCAGCAGATCCCTCCAGCTATTCACAATGGACTGAGTATTAATCAGTGTCAGCCAGCCTGTTCTTGCACAACTAGAAAGATATTACCAAACATTACATGTTATTCTGAAACCATATGACAATTGCTGAACACTCCCAAATGTGCTAAGAATCACATAAATTGCAGGCTCACAATGCAAATTATTTATACTTGCTAGAAGATGCATCAGGTCGGCACGATGGCACAGTGGTTAGCACTGCTGCCTCACAGCACCAGAGATCTGGGTTCATTTCCCGCCTCAGGCAACTGTCTGTGTGGAGTTTGCACATTCTCCCCGTGTCTGCGTGGGTTTCCTCTGGGTGCTCCGGTTTCCTCCCACAGTCCAAAAATGTGCAGGTCAGGTGAATTGGCCATGCTAAATTACCCGTAATGTTAGATGTAGGGGAATGGGCTGGGTGGGTTGCTCTTCGGAGGGTCAGTGTGGGCTTGTTGGGCCGAAGGGCCTGCTTCCACACTGTAAGTAATCTAATCTAATCTAATCTTAATTCATAGTGACAAAAAAACTGCAGATACTGGAATCCTAAGTAAACAGGCAGGAGGCTGGAAGAACCGAGCAAGCCAGGCATAAATTCACTAGCAGGAACTAGTCCTCTACAAGATTTAAAAAGGACATGATGTGGTATTGTGCTTTGTTTGAACTAAAACAAAGGTGTGGTGGATTCTCCACTTACCATGCAAATAACATTCTTTTCTCATGTAATATAGATTGTTGCTCCCTTGATGTTTGGCAATTTTGCATCTGCCCTAATGAGTGCATGAGAAGAAGTTTAACAACACAACGTTTTTTTGAGTTTCAGCAATGCTTTGTTCGAAAGTTGTAACGAAGTGGCCTCTAACAACCGAGCAATTTGCCCTGCAGGGAGAAACGTGAGGGGAGGTGTGGGACCCTCAACAAGGCAGACAGTGACAGTTTCATCACACAGGCTAGCAACTCAGTCAGTTCTTACCAGGCCTTGACAGTTTACACAGCACCATCTGGATGGGTAGCCCTGCCACCCCAATCCCTTCTCGTTGAAAATACTTTGGTTGGGAGTTGAAGCAGGGGAATCGGTGTGCGAACTGATAAGACTTTAGCTCCTTCCTGTCTTTGATCCGGTCCCAGTGGGGACCAAATTTCCAACCTAAAGAGTGTCTGAACATTTGGCATCTCACTATATTACTTTTACCATCATACCCGCCGCCTGGACCAAAATCCAGTCAAAATTCTCAATGTTAGGATTTGCAAATAAAAAAACACATTCTTGGGCTTAGTCTCAACATTTTTAGTATACTCAGAGGGTTAGAAGATGTTAAAGAGTGCACAGAGTGTTCTCTTGAGTTTGGATATAATCAAACTTGGTTTTGCATCCTTGGGCGTACTCATCGCACTGTAATGCAATCCTTTGGGACATCATGAAATCAAGACTCCATATGTCTAAGTTTGTGTTTCCTTATTTTATGGACTAAATCTTAATAATTAAATGTAGGATATTAACTTTCGTCTCTACCATCAAATTATTACATTTTCACTACAAAGCAACCCTTTTAGAAATGTTTCATTGTGAAAAATACCTTTAGCTTGCCCTAATCAGTCCAGAATTTCAGAAATGTTATTCAACGCAATGAGTCTTTTGAACAACCAACGAACAATACTAACATACAGAAAAGTGCAACATTCTCATTCAGTTCCTATTAATTATGTGGATTAGCAGAGAAAAATAGAGATTAACTGAACCAGGAATTTTACAATGCTTTCATCTTTTGAAACAAAAATGAATCAACAGACTTGAGCTATTTTGACACAAAATATTTAAAAAGAGATTTCTTATCCAGGATATTTCAATAAGGCCTCAAAAGTTATACCTAATTAATCAAAATGTCTGTTCACAGATGGACGCAACTTAAGACCGAAAATGTACAAGGACTATAAGGATTATTTTGGTAAGAATTTCAAGTAGCAAATTGAATAGTATGCCCACTTGACTGCAGTTTATGTTGCAATGTATACAGAGACTGATGGAATCATATAACAGATTTCATCTTATAAAGACATCTACTGTAACAAACTCAACATAAAGTAAACAAAATACTACATAATAGACAACTTACATACCAAACGATAGAAAAAGTACTATTCTATTAAATAAGTAACACAAAGAAAAATGTCTTGCTGCCTGGATGTTCATTATTCCATATCCCCAGTCAACATTCTCTAAGCCATGGCTGCTGGGAAGCTACATGTCTGTCGATTAGCAGATCGATAAATGGCTTCTGCTTCTGGAAGCTGCGACTACACACAGACCTTGATGGCCCACTTAGCAGCAAAAATGATTACTACTGATGTACAATTTACTTATGAAAGTTAAATCAAATTGGCTATTTGTTCATTTAATGCTTCTGCAAACCTTTCTGGAGGAGAAGCTTTTCTCAGTCTTGAGTTTTTGGAACACTGTTCCTCAAAAAGCAGTGGAAGCACAGCCTTTACATTTTTTTAAGGCAGCAATAGATAGATGCTTGATAAGCAAGGATATAAGGCTATTGCGGATTGATGGGAATGTGGAGTAATCAAATTAGCCATGATCTTATTGAAGACCGGATGAGGCTCCATAGATTGAGTGTAAACCATAACTTGTCTGTTTGTGCATTGAGTTTAGAATTGAATGTAGCAATTACCAAGGGAATGCTAAATGTAACAATCTGTATCACTCTTTGATGTCCAAAGCACCTTAGTTAAGCTTTCAAGTTCTGAAATCATGAAGACATCTTCAAATAATCGGAGAAAAATGAAATGAATGGGTGAATCCTCAGCCGCACTTTACAAAAACATGGTTAGTAAAGTGAGGTCTATTATTGACATATGAGAGAGAGAAACTATATGTCTCTACTCAAATGTATTGCCTAGTTCAAACAGAGCGCACCATTACATCATTTTAGAAGGAGAATTTGCTGAATCTAGCAATATGAGATGTTACATTATATTAGTCAGTACAATCAAATTGCATGCCAGTGGTAATTTCAACTGCCTATATTAATTATCCTCCTACACACTGTTGATCTGTGATATTCTTTCAAGCTGGTTTGCTAATAGGCTTGGATCCTTTTCTAAAAAAATGAAAAGCCAAAGAACATTTTTCAAGTCAAACATAATTGCCATTTCCAACAAGGGAACATTAATTTATGATTAACATTATTAGCATAAATTATGAGTTTTCAAGATTTTATTTTATGCAATGATCTATTAGAATATAGAATGCCTTACCAGAAGTGATGATTAATATGAAATCAGTCATGAAGTTGAAAACAAAATTAGCATGAAAGAAAAATGTTAAGGGAATAGGAATATAAAACAGCAAAATGGGATTAAATTGTTCTGTTCTGGAGCTTGCACTGATTAGGCAAAATGAACCAAATGTCTCTGCACTCAAATTTAATCACTTTAATCCTTTGTATTTGTCATGTTTTAAAGTACAGATAAGATTCAATTAAATTAACTATATATCCTTTCACTAAACTCTCTTAGTAATATTCAAGTCTCCTTACTAAAAATCTTTTTTCTTCCCAAACGAACTATTTTATTCTCTTTCCCAATATAATGATTGAACATCCATGAATCTTTTACATAACTATATCCTGAGATGAGCAGTATCGTTATTCATGTTCTGCAGTATCTTCTCTTAACCTCCAGGCCTCAAAGAAAATCAATTTCATGGTAGTGAATAACATACTTTAAACAAATTTATGCTTGTAAAATCATTAAAATTGTTACAAGTGCATTTTCATTTTGCAGGAACTAGTTCTAATAATGCTGTTGGCTACAAAAAGCACCACTATAAACATCTGGGGTAAAGTTGCCAATGTGAAGGTACAACAAGGTCTGATTTAAGAACATAATGTGATCAACAGTACACTGCTTGTAACTCTGCAACACTCTCAATTGTTGTAAAAATATCAGTAACTTGGATCGTTACTCACAATGAGTCACGTAGACCTCATCATTAATTGCTTATCAAATAAAAGCCCAGAATTTGCTGACAAAATAATTGAGAGCTTCATTCACGTAATGTCATTAGTAAGTAAAATCTCTATCAATTTATGGCAAGGAAGGGATAGACCATGAGTTATGAATTGCCGCAAATTGCTGGATGGTTAACTGTACATCTCTCTACAAGCGTCAAAAATGACAGCATTTGTGCTATGAAGATGAATTAAACCAATGGCAGGAAGTTGTGACTGCGTGAGGACCTCTTGAATGGAGTAATTCATGTATCCAGTGGTCTTCCACTTTATAGCCAGTTTGCAATTATATTGTTCTGTACATACCGCAAAAAGCACACATTCAGAATGTAAATTGAACTGATCTGTTTCGCTGATTAAAACACGTGTTGTGGATTCTTGCTGGGAGCAAAGTATATGTTAAATTCAAGTCAGCCTGCTATGGTTTAGAGTTAGCACTCAGCTACCCCAGCCCTCCAACCAGTTCAAAGTATCTGGGGTTCTTGTGGTACAGTTGTAGGGCCTTGAGCCAGGAGACCCAGGTTCAAGTCTCACCTGTTGTCAGAAATGTGCATAATAATATCTCTGAACAAGTTGAGTGAAAAAAACAAATCTGGGCCCACTAATTTCCAAGAAAGAAAATTAACCATGCTATTTCCAAATGTAACAGAATAAAATATATGATTTCCATACATAGCAACAGCTGGTTTCAGTCCACTTATAAATTTAAAATAGCAAACAATCCCAACCATGTGCAAAAGGATGTCTGTTTCAACTCACATGGTCCCTGGACAAAATTAAACTTGGCACTTGTACATATATTCTTCGCTGTAATTCAATGATTTTTATAACTTTATTGTTATAGCAGATGGTCAAACTGCCACTTCACAGCTTTGATAACCAAATTTCATTGGTTGGGGAGGTAGAAAATTGGCTTCATTATACATCAAGGTTCCAACTGCTCCGCAATCCTGCTCGAGTGCTGTTTAACTTGTGTCATCAATAATTGGCAACATGAAACAACTGGAGCTGAGGGAGGAGGTAAATAATCCAAATCTCGGCATTCACCAAACTTTCCACAGCAGCAAATTCTGGGCCAAAGAATTTAACCACATTGAAAGTAATTATTTGTATCATAAGTTGTGAAGATGATGTCCAAGATTTTACAATTTTAATAATGGCAAAACTGCCAGTGTTTGTGCTCAAAATTGAACAAAACTAACAACAACTTCTGTATATGTAATTAAACCCGGAAATCTGGAAGTTACTGTCAGTGTTTTGTTACATCTTGCAGTCCTTGAAGTAAATCCAATTAAAACTTACTGATTTGAAGCAAAATTCCACTTTTCTCATGAACAGTCTCACTATAAAAAGTTTGGAAAATGTTGCACTTTGTTGAATGACGTGTGGCTGGGTTTTTAACAATAGACCAAGGCAGCATTATGGCCAACAACTTCACTGTCTCTGGAAAACTAATTTTATACTTGTGGATTACAAATTATGTCTATTATGATAAAAGTCTTTTTTTTTAGATACCCTACAGTATGGAAACTGGCCCTTCGGCCCAACAAGTCCGCACTGACCCTCCAAACAGCAACCCACCCACACCCATTCTCCCTCCCTATATTTACCCCTGACTAATGCACGTAACACTATTGGCAATTTAGCATGGCCAATTCACCTGGCCTGCACATCTTTGGATTTTAAAAATCTGGTACGCTGCATATATTTTTTTAAAAACCTGCCATTTACAAATGTTCTTGAAAAAGGGAAACATTCTAAATTGTGATTTTTGTAAAAAATGAAAATGTGCAGTGCTCACCTTTTGTTCCAGGAAGCAAGTTTTCTCTTAATATATTCCTTGGACACTATGCCGAAGCAAAAATTACACTCTCAGTTGGTGGAATGTGTACAATAAGTTTTGAATGGATGAGTGAATTTGTGAAGGTTGGATGTGCAAAAACAGGACTTGACTGTAATAATTCAGGTTCAGTATAATCCCATATGTGTGTCTCAACCTTTCTTTCACAGCCCGTAAAATGATTCATAAAGTGAAAGATAATTTTTTTAAAATTCCTGGTTTGCTCTCTGAGAATGCTTCAATATGACTATTTAGCTTGTTTAACGATATTACTGTTGTTGGAGACCAGATCTCCCCATAATTAGTGTTAGAATTAAATCAATGTTAGGAAGAGGAAATCTATGCCCAGAGATTGCCAGATATTTGTGGGCAGTTTCCAAGGTTAGTAGCAAGTTCTGTCATTTATCCACGGATCACAAAATCAGAGACAATGAAATTAAAGCTGACAGTTCATAAGCTAATAAAATGTTTAGTGCTGTGGATGTCAAATTATGATCAGCATTGCTCTATATAATGCAAATCGAGCGAGGAGATATGTTTGAACAGTAGATGTGATGAAGTTAGAAGAGATTGGCTATGTAATGTTCTTCTTCTACTTGTGAAATATATTATTCTCAAATATACTCAAAAGTACATTTCACAAAGAAGCTACTTTTGCTGCAAAGTTCAGATAGATCATGTCTGCCCAATCTCACATTCAGCAGCATGAAAGACACATGAGTTCTGATTCTAGAGGGTATTGACCATTTTCAGGTTCGCTGCTGATTAATTTCTACTCACTGTTGCTCTGATTGTGCAATTGCTTGGTGCTTTCGAGAGTTATTTAAAGTTGCTAATATCTACCAGAAGTGGGTATAACACATGTTGGAAGAACTGTTCCTGATATTAAGATATCTGTAAAATCAGTTATCCTTAGGCATTAGTACAATCATAGGCGTTATCCTTGGCATTGAACATGATTTGGAAATTTGGCAGGGAAGCTTGCCAGAAGAGGTGGGAGAAGAGTTCGCAGCTGGGGCCCAGTGTATTGAGGGAGTAATCCTTTTACCAGAACAATAGAGGAATGTGCACCTGAATCAGGCTTTCTTCACTAAAACCAGCTAGATGTTGCGGTCAGGCCAGGACAAGGGCTGCATTGTCAGCAGATGACCATGATCATTTGCGGACTGGCAATTTGAAAGCCGAGCAGGAGGTATTTTCAACATTTTCACTGTTGTTCGTCTGCTATTACTCAAAATACATTGCTGATTCTTGTTTTCTATTTGTTGATAGGCTGTGGGCATTCACTGGCGAGTCCAGCCCTTATTATCCATCCCTAATTTCCCTGGAACTCAGTGTTTTGCCTGACCATTTCAGAAGGCAGTTAAGAGTCAACAGCATTGCTGTGGGTCTGGAGTCACATGTAAATGAACAAGGATGTCTTGCTGCAGCCATTCAGGGCATTGGTGAGGCCACGTCTGGAATACTGTGCACAGTTTTAGTCTCTTTATTTGAGGAGGAAAGTTCCTGTTGTAGAGGGAGTGCAATGAAGGTTTACTGGATTGGTTCCTAGGATGGCAGGACTAACATGAGGAGAGATTAAGTTGGCTCAGATTGTATTCACTGGAGTTGAGAAGAATTATGGGGGCATCTCATAGATAAGGGGGTCACACCTTTTGAGGATGTGGGTGAGGTAGAAATATATTCTCATCCTCTATTGTTTTTGGCGAATGTGTAAGCATTGGCTGCTCCAATGATATCCGGCACTGTCTCATCCACTAGGTTAGGACATGAAGTCACACCGTACTTTCTCCCATTAGCACCTGCTACCTCCATCTCTGCACCACTTGACCTTGAAAGTATGTTGACTTAGTCCAATGTACAAGTGATGTTGTTGTCATGGTTGAATAGCTGGTAGTGTGTGCCAGCTGAAATGTGAGGGCATGGCTTGCAATATTACTCAGTATGTGAGGACAGGATGAAGCAATGTTAGGTACAAGTCCTGATTGATAATGCACTTTCAGCAGTGGTGAGTGGTGCACGTGTGGTGCATTGGTGACAATTAAAGTTGGTGGCGTCACTGGTGGGATATTGCATTTGAAGATGCATTCACTGACTTTGACAATTTGAGTGAAGTCATTTCACTGAATATTTTGTGGGACAACATGACCTCCAGTGACCTCCATGGTGAACTACTGATCCAGCATATCTCTTCCCCCTCCTTGACCATAGCTCTTAAGTGCAGCATTGGAAAATATTGGACCATAAGACATCAAGGCAGAAATTAGACCATTCAGCCCATCATGTCTGCTCCGCCATTCAAACACAGCTGATAAGTTTCTTAAACCCATTTTCCTGCTTTCTCCCCATAATCCTTGATTCCCTTGATACTCAAGATCCTATGTATCTCAGTCTTAAATATACTCAATGATCTGGCCTCCACAGCTTTCTGCGGCAATGAATTCCATAGATTCGCCACTCTCTGGCTGACATTTCTCCTTATCTCCTTCCTAAAAGGTCTTCCCTTTACTGTAAGGCTCGGGTCCTAGTCTCTCCTACCAATGGAAACAACTTGAAAAATAAGATCAATTGTGGATGTAGTTTCATCTACCTTTCTCTTTCAAATATTAATTTACCTCATGTATATTTCCAACATTTCTCTTACATTAAGCTATACAATACTAATTAGTTACTTGCCTTTTCATGATTTTTTATGACAACTTACATCATTAAGATTTTCCATAATTTTTCAAGGGAATAGACATTAGTTTTTTTAAGAGAGTTGAAACGTATGAAATTTTTCATACAGAGTATTTAAAATTAAGCAGATATGGCTGTTGTATACTTTAATATCTGTTAACAAAAGTAAAACTGTGCTAGACCTCAATGACATTACACCTCACATGAACACAGATCTATTTTTGACTGAAAAACAGCTGAATTTGAGAAGACTTATTGCATTAATTTGTTTGAAATGTCATCGCATTTATACAGAGAATTAGAGATGTATAAAAAACATTAAATTTGATATAATATGGAAAACTGAATTCTTCACTGGAAACATTAGCATGTTATTCAGCAGCAAAAATAAATCTGCTCTCACATTGTAACTGAGGAAGCTGACAACTGAACCAATTTGATCTTTATCTTTTTCTTTTATTTGTATGTGATGTGGGTGCCAATTGCTAGAACATTTATTGCCCATCCCTAATTATCCAGAGGTTAATTAAAGGTCAATGCCATTTCTGTGGGTCTGGACTCGCCTGAAAAAAGACTAATGGTAATGGTAGATTGCTTTCCTTAAAGGACATTGGTGAAGCAGGTGTTTTTTTTTGTGTCGGGGTAAAGATTGACAATGGTCACACGATTGCTACTAGGCCAGATTTTTCCTAAAATTAAAATTTTAACCACCTACCGTGGTGGGATTTGAACTTGTGACTCCTGAACATTAGCCTGGAGTTCTGTATTACAAGGTAAAAACAATGACTGCAGATGCTGGAAACCAGATTTTGGATTAGTGGTGCTGGAAGACCACAGCAGTTCAGGCAGCATCGACGTTTCGGGCAAAAGCCCTTCACCAGGAATAAAAGTGCATGGCCAAAATGCCATCACCTTTCTGGTCCCATTCAACGTTAAATCAGTCTGCTCCTCCTTGGTTACAGTGCTTGTCTTTTTTTTTGCTTATTTCCTGTCAAATGTCAAGGAACTGTTACTAATTCACATAACTGAATATGTGCAGGAAAGAAAAAGGTTTCTGTTCAGAGTGCACTTTCACAACTCTCAAATATTTCCGACCACCTGATAATGGATTACTTTGAAGTAAAGTAACACAATGTACAGACTATAAACACAAATGTAATACTTAACATTATTTAACAAGTATCAGAATGTTCTCTTATGTTTATCAAATTAGATGCAAGTGAGCAAATGGATCACTTTTTCAGCTGAGTTAATTAAATAGACTTTAGTACATATTTTCCTTAGTTAATGTCGCCTTCAATCTAGTTTTTTTTCAACAATTTTAACAAATGGAATAAAATATTACTTTCTTTGTTTTCTCAGTAAAAGATGGGTATACCTGTGACAAGTCCTATTTGTTTAATGTTTATTTGCTGGCTCATTTATACTGACCTTCTAAAGGCCAAACTGCAACAATTGGACCTCTGATGCAATATCAAGCACGCACAGTGTAAAAGTCGCACCCTGCTTACAGATCAGTTTACGTTGGAAAAGCATGATTGTTTGCACTTACATTCAGTTGAAAAGTACAAACAGAAATCACAGAACAAGCCTTGGTAAAGCTGACATTAAATGCTTGCATCTAATGCAAACTTTTCCTATGCGTCACATTTATTTTAACATTTATTTTTAACTTTTCACTTAAGTTTCTCTTGCATTTTCTACTTTTATTTAACAGGTCTGACAGCATCCGTGGAAAAAGAGTCAATGTTTTGTGTCTATTATGATTACTCAAAACATTAGCTCTGTTTCTATCTCCACAGATGCTGTCAGACCTGTTTCATTTCCTTAGCATTTGATGTTTTCTTTCGAGATTTCCAGCATCTGCAGTAATTTGCTGTTATTTGAGTGCTCTGTCTACTTCGATAATCTGAGCTGTTTTAAGTCCATGTGACACCTTCCCAGCTTTGTCCTGCAGGCTCTACCTCCCGGGTTCATTTTCTCCATGATATCCAAAGAGTCGTGCACAAGTATAGTGTGACTTGCAGATACCTCTCTCTCTCTCATCCCAATGACACAATGTCCTGGGAAAGTTAAAATAAAAACAGAAAGCTTTAAGTCAATCAATTAATGAAAGAAACATTAAGAAATTCCCCTCTCATTTCCAAAGACAACCAAACAAGCAAGCTCCTGGAGTTTAATAATTGCTGACATTATCCTCAGATTGTCCATTTACTTCTGAATCTACAGGTGTTAACCACACACTGGAACTAGTCCATCTTTCTTTTGAATACTTGGATCTGAATGTGCAGTTACTGCACAAGCAGGAAGTTTATTCCAGAGACTGACATTTGCACAAAGTTCTCCCTAGCACCCCACCTGGTTCTGTGCCTTTGCAACCTATGTATGTCTCCTACAAACCTCTAATATCAATAGTCCAAATATCAAAATCCATGTTTCTTTAAAGTAAAAGATGCCACCTCTCTAAATCTATCTGATCACTAAGAAATGAGCCATTCATCTCGTACAATTCCCTTGCCATTGCTTCACAGCTGGCCTGAATTTTCCTTTTATAAGACTCCTTCGTGAAAGACTCATTGGCCCTGCATTCACCACATTTTCAGGCACCGCATTCCAGATCCCAAACACTCACTCCGTGAGAGAACTTTTCTTTATGCCTCCTTTTCTGCTTTTCCCAAACTATTTTAAATTTCTTCTGAAGAAGTGTCACTGGACCCAAAACGTTAACTCTGATTTCTCTTCACAGATGTTGCCAGACCTGCTGAGACTTTCCAGCAGTTTCTGTTTTTGTTTCAGATTTCCAGCACTTGCTGTTCTTTCAGTTTTCCAACTTTTATTTGTACTTTCTTCTTTTCCACTTTGTCGACAATTTTCACTTATACGTGGAGGTTTATTGAATGCCTTACTTAACTCTTATTAAGCAATTTTTCAAAAAAATTGTCAGTTCTTTAGACTAACTTGCTAAGACTAAAGAGTACGAGGCTATACTACTCACCAGCCAATCAATTCTCAGCTTTCTCGTGATGTTTTCACGTTTGTCCATATCCTTTCTCCCATCTTCACACTCCTCCCTTTCTGCTTCACAACGATCTTGATCAGATTAAAAGTAATTGTAGTTACTCTTCCTGGGTCCCAAAGCAGGTTTAGGAGCAAATTACTGTGGATGCTGGAATCGGAACTGAAAACAACAAATGCTGGAAATCACAGTGGGCCAGGCAACATCCATGGACAGAGAGTAAGCTAACGTTTTGAGTCTAGATGACTCTTCGTCACAGCTGAAGTGAAGTCTACACTGAAGAAGTCACCAAGACTTGAAATGTTAGTTTGATTTCTCTCCATGGATGCTGCGTGACCCACTGTGATCTCCAGCATTTTTTTTTTATATTTCAGGTGGTGAAGTCAATTGCCCAGCTTCAGCAATACCTTAAAATTTCAGCCTTAAGCCTTACTTTTTAACTTATTTTTATTTTTCTAAGCCCATTGTAATAACCAAACTTAGAGTAAGGATGCAGGGAGGTGGGAACCAAGTATATAGTCAGAATAAAAATTATCCTTTTTAAGTTTTTCTCATGACCATATAGTACAACTCACATTTTCTTCCCCTATTGGTTTCATTAATCTTCCTTCCCTTCTGAATGCTGCTCTTCACCCTGTTATCTTCTTGTTGGTCTGTGTGCACTCATTGATCTGGTAAATTGCTGACACCAATGAGTAATACAAGATCAATGGACAAGAACAGGAGCAGAAAGCAATGGCAGTTCTTGACTCTAGCTGTTTCCCCCTCCCATGATGCTCCCACAGTCTCGATATTAGCGCCTAAGGCTAACTGAATGCAGAAAACCAGTCCCCGATTGTTCTTAATCCTCAAGCACCACAATCTAAGTCCCCAGGTCTAATGGCTTCCCCTCTTCAGTACTGGGGCATTCAAAATGCAGGAACCTCTCCCCTTCCCTTGTGTCCTCAAAGGTCACAATAGTTGATGCTTTCCATGAAACACAAGAAATCTATCCCCCAATACTTTTAAAAACAAACACAAGGCTGCCCTCCCTCTTGGTTTCAAACACAAGTACCTACCTTAAAGCTGAAACATCTTTCCCTTCATTTGATCTTGCTGCACTAAAACATTTGAGTCAGAAAACTGTCAAATGCAACTACATGAACTAGCATATTAAATAAAAACCAAAAGTGCTGGAGAAATTGAGATCTGGCAGCATCAGTGGAGAGAGAAAAACAAAGTTGACGTTTTGAATCCAATATGATTTGTTGGAACTAATTTTTTTTTTAAATTTCAGATTTCCAGCATCCACAGTATTTTGTTTGAACTAGCATAATCACTATCATAATTTAGCTGATATTATTTCTGCATAAATCAACCATTTTGATTTTTATACATAATCATAGTGGTTGTTAGCTTCCTTCTTCAATATATTTTTTATTTTACACTAAAGACTTTTAAAATCAAGTAACACATAAAACATTATAAATTGAAATGTAATTCTTTTCCCCATTGTACTTAGTCACTCATGACTGAGAACCTCAATTGTGCAATTAATGACTTAGAGTTATTCATTCATTTTACAAATAACAAACTATCTCCATTTACTTTGATCAATTTTGTACTTCTGTGAGATTATAAATATCTCAGATTCTTTTACATGGTGCTAAATGCCAAGTGTTATAGTTCTAAAGATTTTGTGTAATGTACAAATACTTTTTATTGTTTCACTTTGTACCAGTGGCAACTGAGGCAAAATTCTGCATTAAAATCTGTCTGAAACAATGCAAGATGGTTGGTCTTAATTTAGTTCCTTCTTGTATAACAATGTAGCAAATCAGATTTTTACATTAAAAAATTATTGTCTGATTAATTGGTCTCTTCCACAGAATTTTGGAATAATAAACAGAGTTAATAAACAGAGGCCAATGGGTTTGTGATGCACTGGTAATGCTCTGCCTCTGAGGCTGGAAAGTTCCATGTGTCACAATAAATCCAAACAGGTTGTTTAAAATAACTGTAAGTAGAGGGAATTCAAGTAATTTGAAAAGGAATAGAGTGGAAGCACCTCGCAATAACATTTAAAAGAACTCTATCACTATTTCTCCATTTTATCACCTGTCTGCTCATCCTCCCAATTCAGACCTGCCTGCCAATCTTCCAATCCCCATCACTCACAACTTGCTGGGAGTATACATTCATATGTGCCATTCAATCTCCAGCATCTCAGTCAATTATAGAATTCTACAGTGCAGACATATAGCCTATAGTGACCACACCGATGCACCCAGGCCCACCCCTACTCTATCCTTATAACCGTGCATTTCCCTTGGCGAGTCTACCTAGCCTACAGCTCCCTGGACACTATGAGCAATTTAGCATAGCCAATCCACCCTAACCTGCACATCTTCAGACTGTAGGAGGAAACCAGAGCACCTGATAGAAACCCACGCAGACACAAGGAGAATGTGCAAACTCCACACAGTCACCTGAGGGTGGAATCGATCCTGGGTTCCTGGTGCTGTGAGGCAGCAGGGCAGACCACTATGGCACTGTGCCGCCCAATGATTAGGTGATGTGTGAATGCTCACAAGCTATTTGATCAAAAGGACATCACACTTTGAGCCAACCCTTGCTGTCCATTTATGCATTTAGTAGCATGCATTCAGCAACAATTAAGAGAGGAAATATTAGTGGGAAAAAAGTCTTTGCTTTTCTAATCCACAGATACTCTGGCCAAACATTTAAGATCAATGCCTTTTCAGCAGAACAGATTTGATGAAAGGTCATCTCAACCTAAAACATATAATCTCACCACAGAAGCTGCCTGACCTGCTCAGTCTTTTAAAAACTTCTTTATCTTGTTTTTTTCTCTGAATTCCAACATTTTGTATTTGAGTGAGAGTCTATCTACAACCTTTTGCAGTTTCGATGTGACTCTGAAAATGAAGGAGACAGTGGCATCACGTTTTTTTTATTTTCCAGTCTTAATTAGAGTTCTGTAATATAGGTTTTCTTATAATTATACTTTCAAACTGTAACATTTGAGCAGTTAATCATTCTATTGAAATATTGAGGACAGTCACTTTCTCTTGTCTCCAGCACTTATTCTAATCTCATTTAACAGTTTAACAGAACACCGATTAATTTCTTTATTTAACAATCATGAATCAGTGGTTTAATTTTATGAAATGTTATCTGCTGGCCACTAGTAATCCAAAGGCCAAGACTAAGGCCCTAGACACAATGTTCAATTCCACTGTAGCTCCTGATATTTGTTGTATTACAGCTTTTTAAAGCTGACACCACATGACAGAAAGCATAAGTGCTCCGACCAACAGCATACTAGACTAAGATGTGTTGGTAGTTGCTTTGTAATGACAAGTTAGCAGTTCGTCTTTGACTTGTTTGAGATTTTCAAGTAAAATGAACCTACACTGCTTACCAATCCATTATGAAAGTGATAATTTGGGATTAAGGAAAATAGCACATGAATATGATGTTGTAGTGTGCCGTGATTTTTTTTAAAACACTAAACATTAAAAAAAAGGTATAAGCCATTTGGCCCTTCACACCTGCCCCCACTTCATCTATAACAATGGTTGACTATCCAACTCAGTATCATGTTCCTGCTTCTGTCCTATACCTTAAGACTATATGTATCTTCTATATTAAAATGTTCAACGCTTTAGTCTCAATGCCCTTCTGCTGCAGAAAATTCCAGGCCCACCACACATTGGGTGAAGAAATTTATCCTCGTCCCAGTCTTAAGTGGCCTACCTATTTCTGGTCTTGAATTCTCCAGAAGATCCTGACTGTGTTTACCCTGCTCAGTTCTGTTAACAATGTATGGGTTTCTATGAGGTCTGCTCATTGATCTAAATTCCAGTGAATTTAGTCCTGACCAATCCGATCTCTCCATTTGTAAGTCCTGCCATTCCAGTTTTGTGAACCTGAACGCTACAGGTACAAGCCTGATCTGTAGCAGTGGCAGAAGTTACATTCACACTGGGACCCCATTGGCTAAACAGTGAGTACTTCAGAGAATCCCTACAATCAGCCCATCTAGTTCACACCAACTCTCCAAAGAGCATCCCACCCAGACCCATCTCCCTACCCTGTAACCCTGTATTTCCCACTTAGCCTACACATCCGCAGAGGCTACAGGGCAATTTACCATGGCCAAGCCATCTAATCTGCACATCTTTAGACTGTGAAAGGAAGCCAGAGCACCTGGAGGCAGTTCACACAGACAGAGAGAAACGTTACACAGACAATCACCCAAAGATGAAATTGAGCTGAAAATGTGTTGCTGGAAAAGCGCAGCAGGTCAGGCAGCATCCAAGGAGCAGGAGAATCGACGTTTCGGGCGTGAGCCCTTCTTCAGGACTTCTCCTGCTCCTTGGATGCTGCCTGACATGCTGCGCTTTTCCAGCAACACATTTTCAGCTGTGATCTCCAGCATCCGCAGTCCTCACTTTCTCTTCAAAGATGAAATCGAACCTGAGTCTCTGGTGCTGTGAAGCAGCAATGCTAACTACTTAGCCACCATGCCACTTCCTTTATCAGCTAGCTAGATGAATGTGGGTAGCACTCAGGTCTTTTGGAATTGGGTTATGGAAGTAACAGAGCTGTTGAGCAACGTTAGTTGCCATTTCCATACAAAAGGATGAAAGCGTGTAAAACAAAAAAGACTTGAGCTGCAGCCAAACACAGCACAGAGAATGACATTTTTAAAGTAATAAATCAAAATTATTTGGATGTGAATTCAGGAGGTATGGTTAGTAAGTTTGCAAACGACATCAAAATTGGTGGTGTAGTGGACAGTGAAGTTTACCTTAGAGTACAGCGATACCTTGATCAGATGGGCCAATGGGCAAGGAGTGGCACATGGATTTTAATCTAGATAAGTGTGAAGTGTTACATTTTAGTAGGGCAAATCAGGCAGGACTTACGCACTTAGTGATAAGGTCCTGGGGAGTGTTGCCGAACAAAGAGACCTTGGAGTGCAGGTTCATAGTTCCTTGAAAGTGGAGTCACAGGTAGACAGGATAGTGAAGTAGGCATTTGGTACACTTGCCTTTATTGGTCAGTGCATTGAGTATAGGAATTGGGAGGTCATTTTGCAGCTGTACAGGACATTGGTTAGGCCACTTTGGAATACTGTGTTCAATTCTGGTCTCCCTGCTATAGGTAAGATTTTGCTAAACTTAAAAGGGTTCTGCAAAGGGTGAATAGTCAAGGTCTTTTCCCCTGGGTAGGGAAGTCCAAAACTAGAGGGCATAGGTTTAAGGTGAGAGGAGAAAGATTTAAAAGGGATCTAAGGGGCATAAAAATAAAATTAACGTTTCAGAACTGAAGACATTCACAGGACTCGAAATGATAAATCTTTCCACAGATGCTGCCAGACCTGCTGAGTTTTTCCAACAGTTTCTGTTTTTGTTTCTTGCAAAGAGTATACCCAGTTTGTTTCAATGCCAGAGAAAACTTCAAAAGTGATGCCTTATTACACTTCTGAGAAAATGTAATTCATTCATTTGACCCTTTGAGAATGTGCAGTGTTCACAAACAAGGGATGTTTAAGAGTGAGCTGGGCAATAGGGAAGGTAGGGACTGGTGCACTTCTGTTACATCCATGCTGAAGAAAGGTGGCACAATCAGGGTATATTTGGACCCTAGTTGTCTAAATCCAACTCCAAAATATGTCCTCATAAACATTCCAACCTTAAAAGAACTGAATCCCAAATTCACAGCAGCAAAATTCTTTTCAACCTGAATGCCCGACATGGACCTTGGTTGATTCATTTCAGAATGGAATCTCAAGAAATCACTAGTTTCAGAACACCATTTGGAAGGCATGGCTTCCAGAATACTTTCAAACTGTGTGTCAGTCAGGATCTGTTCCAGCAGCACCTGGATAGAATTACAGTAGGTATTCCTGGATGTCAATTTATTGTTCATGATTTTGCCCATCACTTCAATGTTAATGAAGTGCACAACTAATATGTACATTAGGCAAAAGTGAGGACTGCAGATGCAGGAAACCAGAGTTTAGATTAGAGTGGTGCTGGAAAAGCACAGCAGGTCAGGCAGCATCCAAGGAGCAGGAAAATCAACGTTTCGGGCAAAAGCCTTTCATCAGGAATCCTGATGAAGGGCTTTTGCCTGAAACATTGATTTTCATGCTCCTCGGATGATCCCTGACCTGCTGTGCTTTTCCAGCACCACTCTAATCTAATATGTACATTAGCTGATGGCACAGTTCATTATGTAGGACTTATCTTCAACAGGGCAAAGTGTCAGCTGAGCGTAGATGACTAGATTAGATTACTTACAGTGTGGAAACAGGCCCTTCGACCCAACAAGTTAACACCGACCCTCCGAAGAGCAACCCACCCAGACCCATTCCCTTACATTTACCCCTTCACCTAACACTACGGGCAATTCACCTAACCTACACATTTTTTTGGACTGTGGGAGGAAACCGGAGCACCCGGAGGCAATCCATGCAGATGCGGGGAGAATGTGCAAACTCCACACAGACAGTTGCCTGTGGCGGGAATTGAACCCAGGTCTCTGGAACTATGAGGCAGCAGTGCTAACCACTGAGCCACCATGCTACCCACAATCAGATCGATGATCCAACTTATGGGATAAACCTCAACCCAGAAAATGTTGAGATCGATGCCCCATATCTGCTATGCACCACATGCCATCACAACATATGGACTTTCAAGATTAACCTTCTATTTATTAAGGGAGAGGAGATGACCGAACAACCTGAAGACCACTATGCCTCAGGTTAGTGTGTGTGTGGGGGGGGGGGGGATGTTGAAAAGCAGAGTCCTTCATCATAAGATCAGCTAGTACTGGAACTGAACCTACACTGTTGGATGTCAATTGGCAGTACAAGCTAACCCCCCAGGCAACTGAGCTAACACATACCCTGTTGTCAGTCACCTTAAATTGGTGTCCTTTTATGTAATAAAATTTCAAAGTACTCGAATCGGACAAATACTGACATTGAAACAAAAACAAACATTTGAGGCCAAAGACCAGGCATGTTATTGATGATGGAGCAGACTAGTGGGACCACAGGTGACGAAAAGCTTCGTCGAAATGTTAAGCTTGAAGGAATCTCTTAAAGGAGGAGATCTCTGGCGAGGGTAATTCCAGATGTTGGGGTTAGAAAGTTTACTATCACTGGGGGAAAGGAAATTAGTGATGCATAGCTTCAGCGAAAGTTGCAGAGTTCTTGGAGAGTTGTAGGTGCTGCAAGATTGGGAGCGACAATCTCATAGAGGGGCCTGAGGACAAGGATGGGAATTTGCAAAGCAAATTATTCACTGATAAGGGCCAGTGTAGGTCAGTGAGGAAGGGAATGAGGGAAGAAGGTGATTGGTGGTGCCAGTTCGGACTTGTAGAGTTGTATTACCTGTCAGTGACCCTGGGGCACCAGCAACACCTTTAACGACTCAATGTCTTCTTTTAAAAAATCGAAGCGAAAAAAAAGGTGCGGCCTGTTGCTCAATATAATGACAGATACGTGGCAATAAGCCTAAAGCAGAATTATCACCTTGTCGCTTGCAGGAGCTGGGTTTGGGTGCTGGGACAGGCGTGTTAGTTACCTGCCTGTAGGAGGGAGGAGGAGAAAGCATTTAACAGCAACTCTTTTTTTAATGTTTAACTCGACTCTCCGCTTCGTTCGCTGTAGTGCTGTCAGACAGCTCACTGACGACAGCCACCGCCACTCTCGAAACAAGTACCTGTTTTATATGTGTCTCTGAGGAGGGCAGCGCGGGGTGAAAGCATGAAACAATCGCGATTTCCCAAATTGTTCCAGAAACTTTCCATCGCCTTCTCCAGGAGAAAATACCAACTGCTGCAGGACAGTGACTTGCACGGCAAGGTGAGTGCTTATTGTGGGATGCTTTACCCTTACTCCCAGTGTCAGACCTGGGTATGCATCGGGCCACTGATCTCCCAGCCATTTCAGAAAACAAAGCTACATTGTCGCCAATCTGCCTTTACCAAGTCAATATCTTTAAACAGACTAGTTGGTTTTTGTTTTGCATTGCTAGTGCTGCATAATTCATCAAATGTTACAGCACTGCATTTTCTCAACACTCGTAGTTGCTTATTTAAATGGGAGACTTTTTAAAAAGAACTTGCTGGGTTGGGACGTGAGCGAGGATAGGGAGCCCAGTTGTTCGTTCTTTCAACGAGCCAGCATAGGCAGAACGGGCCGAATGGAGTTCTCTGTATCCTTTGCGAGAGAGACAAAAAATTGGCAGCTGCTTTTCCAGCTCATGACCTGCGCTTTTGTTTTAGCTAATCCAACCGAAGTATTGAAAAAAGATCTGTTGAAAGTTAGTTCAAAAGTTGCTGATCTCAAGCCTTTCCTGTTGTCTCAAAAGTATACAGTACTGTGTTTCTTTGTTATTCTCAATGAACCTATGTGTTTCTAAACCACTTTAACATGGCTAATTTATTGCTTTGTAACTTTCACAATAACTAGCACCAAATGCTTATCTAGTTGTTAGACCTTTATACTGGAATCCCTGCTCCAATACATATACATAGCATTTTAGCTGGATCTACAGTATGGTTGAAATAATTATTGAGCCAAATGGACATATTTTGTTTTTATTTTTGGGCAATGAAAGGTTTGCCCTTTGGTCTATCTGTAACGTACAGTGACCAAAGGAGTTTCAAACAGCTTCCAGCTTTATGAAGATTCAAGTTTAAAGTAATAATGTAGGTGCCTCTGAAGCTTTCTAACATTTAAAATATTACTGATATGATATGGTCTCTTTTTCTACTTAATGTTCAAATCAAATCAGTCAGCTACTACAGGTAAAGCTGTACTCTTTATGCTCAGGTATTGGCACACCATATCAGAGTTATACAGGAGTTTATCTGGCATTTACTTTCTTCTAATGCTTATGCCCAGTTGTAACATCCCAAAATTATCAGCTTGTCGATAGGTCAACCTGAGAACTGATGAGTAGTAATCACTAAGAGGCAAAAATAAAACAAACAAAATGGTTTAATCAGTACAATGCGTATAATAATAGAAAACTCAATTTCTCACTCACATTTAAATGCTTATATATATGGTAAATTTCCCATACTCTCTGTTATCTCCCTGCATTAAGTTTCACCAGTCAATATGTCCTCAGTGATTCCTACAGCGTGACAAGCAAGTAGAAGCATCTGGTCTGTCAGTCTGTTTACGTGTCTCTTTGCCTTTTTTTTTAGGTTGAATTAGTACAAGAAAAACATTTAAATGCAAAACTTTGATTTTACAATTAATTATATCTCTCAAAGATGTTAACAAAACTGCATGAGGAAAGAAAGCAGGCCAGTAACAATGAACCAATGATCTCAGACAGGAATCAGAGATTTAAGACTCATTTGCATGAAATTGGGTTTGCAAATTTAAATCAATATCAATTGTGCCTCCCTTTCCAAGAAATAAATTTAAATGCAGTTCTTGCCACTTACAACAATTTCCTCTACTCCATAACTCATTGTTCATTGGGTGAGACCAAGCTGGAGAAACCACTTGCCATTTTTTTCCTTTATTTAATAATTTTTCAGTGACTCTTCTTTTATAAATCCCTGTACTGACATTAACTGGCTGTCAGAATTACATAAGGCACCCGAGTGATGTAGCTACCTCTGAGGACCCTGTGTCACATTAGAACTATTTGAACAAGTGGCTGAAGAGTGAAGCTTGATGTGTAGCAATTATGGAAATTTGACAATGCAGTAGTATGCATGCTCTTTAAATAAGTAACTACTTTATTAATGTACACCCACTTCATCAATTGCTAAATTATATTCTTCCAGGAAACATAGTTAAATTTATGCACAGCGTTGAACAGTAGCAAAAGGAGTTATGAAAGGTGATAACATAATGTGATCTCCATTTAGAAAATTATTATATTGAAATGCATTTCTTTCTGTAATCCTTTAATTCACTTCTAATGAAGTAATCCATTTTTTAAAAATGCAATTACATAAAGTCTTTCATAATCAGAGGATATCACAATAATTTTACTTGATATCTTCGCTCTCATTGCTCTGCTAAAGAATATTTAGAGTCTGCTGAGGTAATAAAAAATTTAACTTTAAGAATTATCATAATGTATCTTTATGTTGCCACAAAGCTAGGAGAGAGAGCAAGATAATGTGACATTGCATGATGCCCTGTGATATATATATATATAATATATATATCACAGTCAAATTTAACCCCTGACACTACATCTCCCTATCCTGCAAAGTCTCTAATTTCACCTTATTATTTTACAGGCTCAAACACTGTGGTGGATTCCTCATCTATAAGAATTGTTCTTTGCTCCTTTGAAGGAGTCTGAGAATTCAAGGCCTCTATGTGAACCCTTTGACTCTGCTGGGCAGCTATCAGGTTGTCATTTGCATCTCTTGACGAATGCAGAGTAACTGGTCTGTTTAACTGTGTAGAAGATTGCTTCTGTATAGACACTGGTGCATGTCTCTTCAGTTGCATCATACCATTTTCAGTTTGATTGAGGAAGAACTGTGAATGTGGTGACTGCTGCACCACATTTTCCACAGTGGGGTTGATCTCAAGCCCAGACTGACCCTCGTTACTGAAGGGTCACTGGAGCTGAAATGTTAACACTGCTTTCCCTCCACAGATGTTGCCAGACCTGCTGTGTTTTTTTTCCAGCAAGTTCTGTTTTGTTTCTGATTTCCAGTATCTGCAGGTCTTTATTTTTCTTTTGTATAGTATCTTATTCCTATATTTTATTTAAAGATATCATCTTAGACACACAGTGTGAGGGTATGTGGGAGTGAAGGAACTTGAGCTCATGCTTCTTCCCATGCGGAGTTCACACGGAGCTACACTATTTTGGAATGAAGCTGAATGATTACTCAGAAGTGCAAGTTAAATGTCATCCTTCTCCAGCTACCCATTGTCTTGAGGGTATCTTGATGAGCCCATTGGTAAACTAAGTTGCATGGTTTGACTTTCCATGTGTTTCAAACATCTGCAGCAGTGTAATCATTATTTCAGACGTTTGCCTCTGCATCTGGAGAAGTAGTCTACCCTATCTTACCTCTATTCAAAGAGGTTCACCACAAGACGCTTCTATGGCCCCAGTATAAAAGAAGATGAAATTATTGGTTCACTTGACTCTGGACAGTGAATTGCACATGTAAGACAGCTTGATGTCATCTCCTTCTATGATTTTGAGATAGCTAGCCACCAAACAGAATATTTCAACTTGGTTCAACATTTGTCATTTTCAGATGTCCTTGGTGCAATAGTTGAGGTATATTAAATCTCTAGACTCTCAGAAAGACCAATCTCTCATTATAAATGAGTAAATCATCCACTACGTTAGGGTGTCACCTCTGATTACAGTGTCAGAGAATAGGGTTATGTCACACGTATGCCGACCATCTTTTGACACAGTATTGGCCAACCTATGTGCATTCTTGGTCTGATTTCCTTCAATCGCAGAGTCGCAGATGGTGTTGCTTTCAATGTAAAGATTTCCACCTCTTCAATGAAAACAACATCTACATGTTCAATCCTTGCTACAGGGATATGAGACAAGCTTCAGCTGGAGTCTGCTGATTTCTTGGCAGATATTAGCATCATCCTTGGTCTGATTATTGTACTTGCGAAGGTTCTTTTACTACATGTTTAGAATTTAAGAGTGTCACAAAGATGCCACCAAGGTGGTCTGCACCTATTTTAAAGTGAAAATTAAGAATAACATTTACCGCTTTTTCACAAGCCCAAGTCACAGAGTCATAGAGTCACAGAGATGTACAGCACGGAAACAGATCCTTTGGTCCAACCTGTCCATGCCAATCAGATATCCAAACACAATCTAGTCCCACCAACCAGTACCTGGCCCATATCCCTCCAAACCCCTCCTATTCATATACCCATCCAAATGCCTCTTAAATGTTGCAATTGTACCAGCCTCCACCACTTCCTCTGGCAGCTCATTCCGTACACGTACCACCCTCTGCGTGAAAATGTTGCCCCTTAGGTCTCTTTTATATCTCTTTCCCCCCATCCCCTCCAAAATCTATGCCCTCCAGTTCTGGACTCCCCCACCACAGGCAAAAGACTTTGCCTATTTACCCTATCCATGCCCCTCATAATTTTGTTTACCTCCAAAAGGTCACCCCTCGGCCTCCAACACTCTAGGGAAAACAGTCCCAGCCTGTTCAGCCTCTCCCTATAGCTCAGATCCTCCAACCTTGGCAACATCCTTGTAAATCTTTTCTGAACCCTTTCAAGTTTCACAACATCTTTCCGATAGGAAGGAGACCAGAATTGCATGCAATATTCAGCACCTTGCATTTATCTGAATTAAACTCCATCTGCCCCTTCTGAGCCCATTTGGCCCATCTGATCAAGATCCATTTCTTTCTTTGTCAATGCCTACCCATAGTCAGTCCAGTTTAGTGAATGTAATGTGTAGGACACTAGATCTACACTTTCTATCTGTTCATGTCTGAAGCCTCAAAGCTTCTAGTCAAATAGAAGATTCATTTGTAGCAATGACAGTGGATTGCTCTGGGTTATAGTGAGCTGAAATAGCAGGTGATAGCAACATTTATTTGATGCTCTTAAAGGACTTGTGTTGTTCTTCCTGTCACCATGCATTGTCTTAATTGTAACAGCCAACAAAGTGGCTTATTGACAACAGGAAGTTGGGAAGAAGCTTTCCAACGTTGTTTGCAATACCTCTGTATATTTGGAGCTCCGTCATATTCTGAGGAGTTGGAAACTCCTTAGTGGATCATATCTTCTGTGGACCAACTCTGATATGTGAAATGTCCACAATATACTCATTGATTGTAATAGTCTGCTCTGAGAATTCAGATTTATAGTTGAGTATAAGTCCTATTAGCGTTTGCATATCTCACACTGAAGTGTCATATTCTGTATGTGTGTATCCATGGATCAGGACATCACCTATGTGACATCTAACTCCATCCTTCAAGGTACTTGCCTTTGTCCTCTCAAAGTAATCTGGTACTGATGTGACGCTGAAGATGACGCTGAAAATAAAACCTTACCATCAGTGTAATGAACAATTTAGTCTCTTCAACAATGGGTAGTTGCAACGAGATCTGAACAATATCCAGGCTTGGGTGGCCATGTGGAAAGTCATGTTTGCGCCACATAAATGTCAGACAATGATCATCTCCAATCCAAGAGACAATCTAACCACTACCCCTTGACATTCTCTAATGTTACTATCACTGAAACCCACGCTATCAATATCTTTGGGGTTACCATTGACCAGAAGCTCAACTGGACTCGCCACATAATCAGGTCAGAGGCTAGGAATAGTAACTCACCTTCCAACTCCCCAAAGCCTGTCCATTATTTACAAGGTACAAGCATGGCATATAATGGAATATTCCCCAGTTGCCGTGATGAGTGCAGCCCCACAACACTCAAGTAGATTGACACCATCCAGAACAAAGCAGCCTGCTTAATTGGCATCGAATGTACATGCATCCACTCCCTCCACCACCGACACTCCATAGCATTAGTGTATACTATCTACAAGATACACTGCAGAAATTCATCAAAGATCCTTAGACAGCACCTTCCAAATGCACAACCACTTCCATCTAAAAGGACAAGGACAACAGTTATCTGGAAACACCACCACCTACAAGTTCCCCTCCAAGATACTCATAACCCTGTCTTGGAAATATATCACCATTCCTTCACTGTGGCTATGTCAGAATCCTGGAATTCCCTCCATCGATGGTCAACCTTCAGCATATGGATTGCAGCTGTTCAAGGAGGGAGCTCACCACTATCTTTTCAAGGGCAACTAGAGACGAGCAATAAATGTTGGCCAGCCAGTGACACCCACATTCCATGAGTGAATTAAAAAAAAGTGTTGCCAGCAACTTGAAGATTGAACTTTTTCCCAATTCTTCTATGCTGTCATCCACAGAGAGCAGACGGTCTACTTAATGTTCAACTGCTTTGTAGATTCTTACAGATCTGTTGGGCTTTGGTGCTGGTTCCATATCTGAGGACCAGCTTATTAGTTCTGTCAAAGGTAAAATGAATCCTTGTTTCACATAGGGTCAATTGCCATTTTTACCTTTAACAAGAGGGGTGAGGGATTTTTATGGAAGTAATCAGCAATGCTAGCTCTGTATCAGTAGGGAGATGCTGCTGTTGAGGTAAGGAAAACACTGCCTTTACTGAGGAAATATAATTATTTGTTTAGATCTCGCCACATGGCTGCAAATCAGAGTAAGGTTGTGTGACATTGTGTCACTTTCTGTCTTATTAGTATATTAAATGTAACCCCGAAACCACTTTTACAGCCCATTAAACAAATATATGGTGTGTAGTCCTGTTGTATTGCAGAAAATGTGGCTTGCATGTAACAAGCTTGCAAAGTCAGCAATATGATAATGATCATGTTATTTTGCTTGAGGGGTAGCTATTGGCCAAGGATGACGGCTTTTTTTATGTAGGAGTGTGTATCAAGTTTTTGAAAATAAGCTTTATTAACTTGTGCATGATGTTTGGTTTAAATGCTGTATTGTCCTTGAAGTTTATATTTTCCTTGTGTTGTGCCTTTACTTTAATGAAAGGCTGCTAATTAATTACGATACTGGTGAATACATTTGCTTCGATGAGTCCAAATATTCCCTATGCAAGACATCGTTACTATGTATTTACACTGCCTAATAAATGAGATAAAATGAAGTAACCTTTGAAAGAAATCTCAAAAGAGCAATTCCTCCCCCAGGAGGAATATTTTGCACCCTCAGGCAGGTATAGACAACAAATTTCATCACTGCCTCCAACTCTGCCTTCAGCCGAGAAAGGAAAAGAGTATCTGTTTGAGGGGCAGGATCTCAAAGCTAACACTAAGATATTGGCTTGCTAGGCAGCAGTCAAAATGCTTTAGAGACTTTAAAACCTATTATAGGCATCTCAAAGCACTGGATAGGTACCTGCAGTGGTGCCTTCATAAAACTGTCTAAATCCAGTGGCAAGGAATGGAATCCAACAGTAGCATTCTTTTAAAAGCCAACAAATCCACCATCAAGTCATGGATCATTCAAATTCATTCAAAACAAGCTCTGCCAGACAACAGAGTCCCAAAGAAACTGCTTAGTCACAGTGGAAGATGCCAGGAGGACAGATGGTATGCTTTTGGTATGTCATCCTTGAAGTAGTCAAGCACCTGCACCAGTTTGTGCAGAAGTGCTTTTGAGGCTTTGGAGAGATCATTTAAACCTCCCAGTAGCACCTCACGTACACAAGTCTCCAAGCACCATTTACCTCACACGTGGCAGATTCTGTAGATGGCACATGGACCTCGCAGCCTTCTGGGTGAAAGTGAGGACTGCAGATGCTGGAGAGTTAGAGTCGAAAAGTGTGGCACTTGAAAAGGAATTCCTCGGATGCTGCCTGACCTGCTGTGCTTTTCCAGCTCCACATTTTTCGACTTAGCAGCCTTCTCGGAATCTATTAAAACCAAGTGGAAACAAACCATCCTCTATCCTGAGGGACTGCCTTAGAAGGTACACAGCACATTGCCATGACGTCTTTGACAGCACTTTCCAAAACTGTGACCTCTACACCTCAGAGAACAGAGATGGCAATGACTGAGAACACCAACCTGCCATTTTCTCTCCAAGTCACACACACTTTCCTAACTTGGAACAATATCAGAGTTCACTTGCTGTTGCTTGTTCAAAATTCTGTAACTCCTTAATGGCACTGCGTGACTCACATCCAATGAATAAAAGAATATTTTTTCACTTTTCTTGAACATAATTGTAACCGTTGATATTACAGCAATTAATGCTGTGGTTCTGTTCGCCGAGCTGGAAGTTTTTGTTGCAAACGTTTCGTCCCCTGGCTAGGCGACATCAATGTTTGCAACAAAAACTTCCAGCTCGGCGAACAGAACCACAGCAACGAGCACCCGAGCTACAAATCTTCTCACAAACTTTGAACAGCAATTAATTTTGTAACTGTGATCAATGAGGGGAAGAAATTTATTTCTTTACGTGCTGAGGGCAGGGAAGACATTTCAAGGTTTTGAAAAACTTTTTGCGATCCCAAGGAAGAGAAATTCAGGACTTAAGGTATGAAGAGAAACTTCTGCACATATATGTTTGTCAAGGAGCGAGAGGGGAATGTGATACAAACCCTTAAAATGCTGCAATACATGCTTAAAGTAAGCATAGCATTCAGGGAAGCATAGAGCCCAGAATTAAATAAGACAATTATAGTGGTAAAGTTTAGAAGAGCATTGTAATTTGTAACTGTAGATTAAATTTGCTGTAAATGAAAAGGATCCTGTGACCTGTTTTTCAATCTGCCTGAAAATAAATTTTGGTCATTTGATTGGTAGAGATCAAAGGAAGGTTTATGTTGATGTGCTAAGAAGAAGGTTCAGGGTAGTTTTTAGATTATAAGACCATAAGAAATAGGAACAGGTGTAGGCGGTTTGGCCCATCAAGTCTGTACTACCATTCAATAGGATCATGGCTGATGCGGCATTTTTCAAATCCAGAATCAAGAATCCTATCTATCTCAGCCTTAAATATACACAAGGACTCTGCCCCCACAGCTCTCTGTGGCAAGGAGTTCCAAAGCCTCTCAACTCTCTGAAAGAAGACATTCTTCCTCATCTCAGTCTTACGTTGGCACCCCTTTATTCAGAGACTATGCCCTCTGGTCCCATGAGGGAAGCATCCTCACAGCATTTACTCTGTCAAGTCCCTGAAGAATCCTAGATGTTTTAATGAAATCACCTTTCCTTCTAAACCCTACTGAGTAGAGTTCCCAAACTGTTTAGCCTTTGTTCATAGGACAGTCCTTCCATACTGGGGAATCATCCTGGTGAACCTTCTCTGAACTGCTGCCAATGAAATGATATCTTTCCTTCAACAAAGAGATCAAAATTGCTCACCGTATTCTAGATGTAGTCTCACCTTGTAAAGTTTGTAGTAAGACTTACCAGCTCTTATACTCCAAGCCCTTTGAAATAAGGGCTGACATTCCATTAGCTTTCCTGATTACCTGTGTGCTAGCTTTCTGTGTTTCAAGCGCAAGTGCTCCCAAGTCCCTTTGTCTTGCAGATTTCTGCAATTTTTCTCCTTTTATGACTCCATATTCTTGGAAGCAGTCTTTGAGTTTACAAGGAATAGGCTGTGGAATCTCCTAAAATCCCAGCAAGCTGTTGTAGATATCAGTTTGTGAGCGGTTGTGCAATAAGCTGTCCACTCACTTCCAAGGTTTGGGACCCCAGATAGCTAATTAGCATTCCTACTTGAATGCAAAGTTAATGGAGTTTTACGTTCCTGTGCAAAAGATCTAGTTGCGATCGCCATTAAGACTGATAACTGTTTAAAACTATGATTGGACATCAGAGTTAATAGCTGAAAGAACGACACATCATAATTTAAATTTTTAAAACGTTTTTGACTTGACAGATAATGAAAAGAACTATTGACTAAACACTATTTTCTTTCTGTGGGCCATTTTGTACTGGAAATTAAAGAGAGGAATATTCCCCTGTTATATTTGTCCCAGATGGTATTCCCAAAGGAGATCATTTTGAGATCAGATTACAAATCTCCCTACAAATCAATGACTTTCTCAGACAGACAATAGTTCTATGTGATAATAAACAGATTAAAAAGGCTGCTTAGCTTTGGTTGAAGAGGCCTCTAGTTGAAGAGACACATGGTGCAGCCTTTGCTGGTTTTTGGGAGATCCCCCCAGGTATGACCAGGGGATTGAGTCATCATGAGAATAGACTTTATCACGATGGTGGATTCAAGAAACTCTCCAGAACTGTGAAAAGCAGGAAAACACTCAAAGGTACTATTCAGCAGAATGGTGAGACTGGAGCACATTGGAAGCTGAGACCAATTGTAAACTGATTACTGTATGGACAGTAATGTCATTGGGAATGCATTCCACAGCCTATTCCTTGTAAATTCAGAGACTGCTTCCAAGAATATGGAGTACGGGGAGTGCATTAACAATTTGAAAGAAATTCAAGCTGCTTGAATGGAGTTGATGGACAAAGACACTTTTTTTGGTGGGGGGAGGGACATGGACAGCTCTTCTTACCCATTTACCCCCAATCCTGGAAAGAGAATTTGTGACCAATCGGCAACTCAGAACAAGCCTGCCCTGAGCCATGACTTGTCGCAGACGGGGTAACTTAGTGAACAGAGGGAATGTCCCATTCTCTGAAGATATTGGTTATTCTGATTGGCTGTCACTTATAGCATCACCAGAGATCCATAGTGGGTTAAACCAAACTCAAAATTAACATTTAATTATGTAGTGACATGTTGTAGTCATGCTATTGATTTCAGCATCTGCTACCCTGCTACCAGTTATGGGTAGGTGTTATGGTGGTGGGCTGAGCACCCATTTTATTTTATGTGCTACCCCTGCTGAAAATGTGAGCCAAGTGAGGCCTGTATTACTCTATTGATTGAATCTACAATACTTTCAGAGAGGTCATCTCTTTCTCTGTTGCTGTCACCATATCTCACTCTCTGTCTGTCTCTTTCTGTCACTCTCTCCCTCTGTCACTCTTTATCCATCACACTTTATGGTTACAGATGTCAGTTAAAAATCCACCAGAAAGCGTCATCACTGTAAGTTGAGGGTGCCTAGAGGAGAACTTGAAACCTACACCACTATCACCAGAAAAGTGAATCAGCCTGCTACGACTGATCCAGCATACTCAGTCTAATTAATATATATGTGAGTTGTACCTGCCTAATCCAGCACTGTGTGGTCTGGCAGCCATACTACTCCTGTTTTTCGAAGATCACGCACTTTATAGTGCAGGAAGGAAGACATCTTGTCAGTTAAGCAATTTGACATGAATCAAACAGTCTTCTCATCATTGGTCACCTGAAAACACTTTTCCCAGCATTGAAGAGCCAAGAAGGAATTTAAACAAGCAGGAAATGAGATTTCCCAGCATTTAAAATAGAGTAACTGTTTGAAGTGTCATCAAAGAGACCAGCAAAGTGTAAACATGTGTCATTATCAATGCAGCCAACTATTGAATTATTGAAAAAAGAATAAGTATGCATCCATCATTACAGGTGCCGTGTGAGTCTTTAATATTGGGTCATATGACTGAAAGATCTGATCCTATTGCTGTTTTAAGTTTTTATCTGGCAGTGAAAGGGAGAACATTATGACTGTCTGTAAAACAGTAAGGGAACAAAAGAGCAGTAACTTACATAGCACACTCCTGCATTGGTTTAGGCTTTGTCACAATGCAGGAATGATTATTTCTGGTGAGATGTTAATTGCCCAAATATAATTATTACACAAAGACCTTGACTGGCAGCATGAGTGTGAATGATCGTAAGGATGGCTGAAGAAGGTTAAGAACAGACTTGGCATTAGATTACACTGTGTGGTGGGAAAAGAAGACCAGTGCTGAAACAGTTGCCAACCATGTCCAAGAAATTGTGTAGTTAGTTGGCACTAAGTTATCCTCAGAGCTGGTAAACAATGCCAATAAACTGCTATGTAGTGGAAATGGATGGTTTGCAAATCCTTAGCAACAGAGCTAAGGAGGTGCCAAATGTTGTGGAAGAGCCAAAGACAGAGTTATTGTTTTTAGTTCATAGAAAACCTCCCTTTTTCCTCAACCAAGAATTCTCCTCCACAATGGTTGACAGGATTCTAAACTGTGTCTAACTCATTTCCTGCACTTCTGCCATCATCTTATCTCCTCCCTCCCAGAACACCGATAGTGCGCCCCTTGTCCTAACTTTCCATCACTAGTCTCCACATTTCAAAGGCTCATCCTCCATCATTCCCATTGCCTCAAGCAGGATGCCACAACTAATCACATCTTTCCCACTTCTCCACTGTCAGCATTCCGCAGGGACCACCTTCTGGCCCACTTCTCCAGTACTTTGAATATTTCCTCATGCCCCCATGGTAACTTCCCATGCAATCCCAAAAGGCGTATCTGTAGTCCATTCACCTCCTCCCTCTTTAATGTCTAAGGCCCCAAACACACCTTCCAGGTGAAGCAGAATTTTATGCATACAACTTTCAACCTAGTCTTCTAGTTTTGGGATAAGAGGTAGCAGCTTGAAAACAAGAGTTGAAGAGAAATTACTTTTGTCAAAGGCAGCCATGATATGGAGGTAACGATGTTGGACTGGGGTGGACAGAGTCAGAAGTCACGCATCATGAGGTTATACTCCAACAGGTTTATTTGAAATCGCAGGCTTTCAGAGGATTCTTCATCTGGCAAAGTGGAGAGAGGCGCATAGGCACAGAATATATAGGCAGAGAGATAATGGCAAGATAGTTCTAGATAATTAAGAATAATTAATTACTTCACCTGATGAAGGGGCAGTGCTTCGAAAGCTTGTGATCTCAAATAAACCTGTTGGACTATGCCTGGTGTCATGTGACTTCTGACTTTCTCTCAAAGGATCGTGAAGCTATGGATTCGCTACCCCAGAGTGCAGTAGGTGCTAGAACATGGAATAAATTTAAGGAGATATACAGATTTTGAATTAGCAATGGCTGAAGGGATTATGAAGAGTGATAGGAAAGTGGAGTTGAGGCTGTAATGAGATCAGTCATGATCAGTTGTTGGAGCAGACTCGAGGGTCGGAACTGCCTCCTCCTGTTCCTAGTTTTTATGTTGTGTTCCACATTTGCTGCTCACAATGTGGTCTCCTTCACATTGGCAAGACCAAAGGCAGACTGGGTGACCCCTTTGTGCAACACCTTCACTCTGTCTGAAGGAAAAACCCCAACCTTCCAGTTGCTTACCATTTTAATTAACCTCCTCGCTGTTCCAATGAAGCTCAGCACAAGGCAGAAGAAAAATATCTCACTCTCTGCTTAGGTACTTTATGCCTTCTGGGATTCAATATTGAGTTCCACAACTCCTCTGCACTCCATTTTGCTTGCATCTTCCCCCCAGGAGCGCCCTGTGTGCCTTGCCAACTTTGCCGTAGCAGGTCATAGAGTCATAGAGTCATAGAGATGTACAGCATGGAAACTGACCCTCGGTCCAACCCGTCCATGCCAACCAGATATCCCAACCCAATCTAGTCCCACCTGCCAGCACCCGGTCCATATCCCTCCAAACCCTTCCTATTCATATACCCATCCAAATGCCTCTTAAATGTTGCAATTGTACCAGCCTCCACCACATCCTCTGGCAGCTCAATCAATACATGTACCACCCTCTGAGTGAAAAAGTTGCCCCTTAGGTCTCTTTTATATCTTTCCCCTCTCACCCTAAACATATGCCGTCTAGTTCTGGACTCCCCGACCTCAGGGAAAAGACTTTGCCTATTTATCCTATCCATGCCCCTCATAACTTTGTAAACCTCTATAAGGTCACCTTTCAGCCTCCGACACTCCAGGGAAAACACCCCAAGCCTGTTCAGCCTCTCCCTGTACCTCAAATCCTCCAACCCTGGCAACATCCTTGTAAATCTTTTCTGAACCCTTTCAAATTTCACAACGTCTTTCCAATAGGAAGGAGACCAGAATTGCACGCAATATTCCAACAGTGGCCTAACCAATGTCCTGGACAGCCGCAACATGACCTCCCAACTCCTGTACTCAATACCCTGACCAATAAAGGAAAGCATACCAAACGCCTTCTTCACTATAGGCTTGAATGTAATTTAAGCAATATCTGGTAGGAAAATTTGCAAACAATATCTCCATTGAAAATAGACCTTCAAGTCAAATATCAATGCTTAAACGTATCCATTTACACCTATTTTACATATCTCTCCTTTACCACCATTATCGCTGCCTTTTGTTTCTTTTTCGCTCTGAGCACCCTCACCAGCTGTTCCAATTGTTCCTCCACCCCATTTGACACTAACATAAACACCATTATTTTCCACTCCTTTCCGTTCTGAAGAAGAGTCAGATTGGTTCAGAATGTTAACTCGGTTTCTCTCACTACAGATGCCAGATCTACTGAGTTTCTCCAGCACTGTCTACTCTTATTTCAGATTGTTCTTGGTTGTTATAATTGTAGTATTGAGTACAGGAGTTGGAAGGTCATGTTGCGGCTGTACAGGACATTGGTTAGGCCGCTGTTGGGATATTGCGTTATCTCATTTCTGAAGGCTTCCCATTTTCCAGCTGTCCCTTTACTTGCGAACATCTGCCTCCAATCAGCTTTCGACAGTTCTTGCCTAATACCGTCAAAAATTGGCCTTTCTCCAATTTAGAACTTCAACTTTTAGATCTGGTCTATCCTTTTCCATCACTATTTTAAAACAAATAGAATTATGGTCACTGGCCCCAAAGTGCTCCCCCACTGACACCTCAGTCACCTGCCCTGCCTTATTTCCCAAGAGTAGGTCAAGTTTTGCACCTTCTCTAGTAGGTACATCCACATACTGAATCAGAAAATTGTCTTGTACGCATTTAACAAATTCCTCTCCATCTAAACCTTTAACACTATGGCAGTCCTAGCCTATGTTTGGAAAGTTAAAATCCCCTACCATAACCACCCTATTATTCTTACAGATAGCTGAGATCTCCTTACAAGTTTGTTTCTCAATTTCCCTCTGACTATTAGGGGGCTTATAATACAATCCCAATAAGGTGATCATCCCTTTCTTATTTCTCAGTTCCACCCAAATAACTTCCTTGGATGTATTTCCGGGAATATCCTCCCTCAGCACAGCTATAATGCTATCCCTTATCAAAAATGCCAATCCCCCTCCTCTCTTGCCTCCCTTTCTATCCTTCCTGTGGCATTTGTATCCTGGGAAAGTGGCCATGTCTGTGTACATGATACAAGAGAAATCCATCAAAGAAAGGCAAAGATGCGTTGGACCAACCAAGCTGCAAGATTGTTTCAAGATGATAGACAATGAGAGTGGTCACCAGCAC
Organism: Chiloscyllium plagiosum; assembly: GCF_004010195.1. NCBI lineage: Eukaryota > Metazoa > Chordata > Chondrichthyes > Orectolobiformes > Hemiscylliidae > Chiloscyllium > Chiloscyllium plagiosum. Next base: position 20,032,200 of record NC_057726.1, on the reverse strand, counting down.
TCTGCAATTATGTGTACACGTGCAGTAACCCCCATGGTGGAATAGCTCATCAAGGATTATCATCAAAAATCGCAACAAGGGAAATACTTTTGTGCAAGTCTGTGAGGGGTAAAAGAAGAAGGGGCATGTTAGAGAAAGGAATTGTAAAAAAACTCCCATGCTGACCCTGCTCGGTGGATAGGGCGGGTACAATCTGTATAAAGAAATTTGCAATATCCTCTCTCTTTAATACAAACTCTTGTACAGACCAATTAAGCAGTGTGACGAGGACATAAATTGGTTCAACGCTCATAACTTGATCACTATATATATAGAGTAGGCAAAAACATGGTGGAGCTATAAATTATTTGACATATACATTAATCATAATTGAATTTTTCTCATTCAACAGGAGAATGGGGAGCTCCAGGAACTAAAAGTTAATAGCAAAAAAGAACCAATTGTGCCTGTATCTTCCAAGGAAGCTAGCACACGGTACCTGGATGAGCTAGTAAGCGATCTTCAGGTGAGAATATATTTTGATGTAACTAAGAATGCATGACATTTAGTTGTTCTGAAGGAATAGTATTGTTACCTGGTTGAAATGTTATGTGAACAATTTGCCAAAGGCACTTTTATTATGTAAATTTGTTGCTTGTGTGTTCACATTCCTTATTTCAAATTGGAAACTCAAGGTTGAGATGGTTGCTATGGATACATTTATGCATTGATATTTGACTTGAAGGTCTATTTTCAATGGAGATATTGTTTGCAAATTTTCCTACCAGAAATTGCTTAAATTACATGCAAGCCTATATTGCATAGACCAAAATGGTCTTCTGGTTTCAATAACATTTAATGCATGACCTGCCAAAGCCTGTCTTGCTTTCACTGACAACTGGTTCCTCCTCTAAAGGTGAAAATCACATGTCACAGGTGGAAGATATTGCACATGGATAATGTAGTAAGCAGTAGAGAAAAGCCATACCTTATGGCTCCAAAAGAACTACTTATCCTTCATTTTATTTTTGGCAATTAAACACTGGTGGCAGCTGCTATTTGAGATGTTGGAACAGCTAAGGATAATGTAGAGGAGCATCTACCCTTCTCAACCAAGACCAGTTTTCGCAAGGAAGTGCACATCAGGAATTAAGACTCATGTTTGCATATTGTTGGAATACTTGTGTAACACATTGACAATAGGCCAAGAGGCTTTTAATGCAGATTTTATCTTGGTGGTTTCCATAACACCAGCAGAAGTCAGGTACACGATTTGGAGGAAGGGTCACCAGACCTGAAACATTAACTCTGATTTCTCTTCACAGGTGCTGCCTGGCTTGCTGAGCTTTTCAGGAACTTCTGTTTTTGTACATGATTGTGCAACCTGAAATAGTTTTCCATTTTTCAGGAGCTACCCAGTACAGTTTCTATTTCAATGTTACTCCTACCATTCTAAAGTGAGAGGAAAGCTGGTACTTTAAAAAACACAGTTAAATAACAAGGCACTTGAAGCAAAAAATTAAATTTCTGTTTAAATTAATCTTGTATATATGTAATATTTTGGTTGCATCAGATTTATGCCATAAATGCTTTCTCTGTTTCTGTTATGAATGCTTCCTTGGTGCTTCTTTCCGTATAGACTGTGTTAATGATTCTGAAATTGGTTGCTTTCAGCATCTAGTATATCCACATTGTTGTCTTTTCATTATATAACAGATGGATGGTTTGACTTGTTCTTTAGCCATTTAAGCAAAACCCAATTTCCCTATAATTATATTCAATTATAGTGATGCTTTATTTTCATTCATTCAAAGTGTCACTTACATGATCAGCATTTATTGCCAATTCATAACTGCCTCTGAAGGTGCTGGTGAGCTGCTGACTTGAGCTAATGCTGTCTGAGCAATAAGACAGGGAGGGCCTTACAGGATTTTGACCACTGATAATGAAAGAATGATGGTATGTTTCCAAATCAGGATGGTGTGTGACTTTGGGGTAATAGTTTCCCCATGTGCCTGCTGCCCTTGATCTTTCTTGATAATACAGGTTGTGAGTCTGGAGATGTTGGTGACTTGCTGCAGAGCAACTTGTAGATGATGTACACTGAAGACTCTGAGCTCATGGTGGGATGAGTGAATGTTGGAATGAACTGATGCTTAAGGTGGCAATCAAGCAAGTTGCTTTGTCCTGGATACTGTTGAGCTCCTTATGATGGGATTAAACTTGTACAGACAATTGAAGATTATTCTGTACCACTTCTGCATTGTAGATGGTGGAATGGCTTTGGAAAATATCTAACCTCTGACTTGGCTCTTGTAGTCACATTTATATCCTGGTTCAGTTGTTTTTCTGGTCAGTGGTGATGACCAAGATGCTGATGGTTAATTCAACCAGCTAGTACAATGGAAAGGTGGTTAGACTTTGTTTGTTGGTGTTGGTCATTGATAGCACCTTGTAGAATGAATGTTATTTGTGACTTATCAGCTGAATGGAATTGGAATGTTGCTGCAGACCAGCAGTGTTTGTTTCCTTATCTGAGGAGTTGTGAATGTCACTGAACACTGTGCAAACATCAGTGAGTATTCACACTTCTGACTTTTATAGATAGAAGGATGAAGCAACTGAAAATAGCTGTGCCTGGGATACTGGCCTGAGGATCAGGTTCTTCTGGTGCTGTAGTGGTGTTCCCTACCTTGAGAAGCAGCTGCAGCAATGTCCTAGGGTTTAGATAATTCCTGTACAACTACCTCAGCAATCTTCCTTTGTGTTTGGCATAACATCAACCAGTAGAAAGATTGCCCCGATGCTTTTTGGCTTCAATGTTTCTAGCGTCTCCTTAATGCTTCATGATTTGGAGATGCCGGTGTTGGACTGTGGTGTACAAAATTAAAAATCACACAACAAGTTGGACCATAACCTGGTGTTGTGTGATTTTTAACTTAATGCTTCAGTCAGTCAAATGTTGAAAGTGACTCTATCAAAAGGTCAGAATAAAACACAAAAGAAATTGCTAAAAGGAACATTTTGTTTTAAACAGCCAAATTCAGAAAGATGCACAGAATGTAATTTTAATGAAGTACCTTTACTTTTGGGGAGGGTCGTGTCATTGGTGATTTTAAAATGAATCCTTGGTTTTAATGTTAGGCTGACTTACAGAATGGCCTCACAGCAGTCCATGTGCAGGAACGTCGCCTCCTGTATGGATGGAATGATTTTGAAGTGGCTCAACCAGAACCAATTTGGAAAAAGTACCTCGGCCAGGTAATGCTTAGCATGTATGTGAATGTCGTGTAAATTCTGAAATGGTAATACAGATGCAACAAAATCAAGAAAGCAAGTTTACTTTATGGTCTACAGCTTTGATCTTGAGTTCATTGTAACTCCCCCTTAAACAGTTAGATATTGCAAAATGCAGTTTGACATTTTTCAGATTCTTAGGGCAGCTCTTTAATGACCAAGAGAGGGTGGGTTTGGGTTTGGGTTTAAACTCTCAAAGTGCCTGTGGGTCAGGAATCCGACATGATTCCTCTCACTTCCAGGTTTGACTGTGTAGCGTTTGGAGGCAAGCAGGAAACCACCACGGTGATATTGAGTAAGTACACTGAATGTGAAAATTGTCAAGCAGTTATGGATTTAACCCAAGATTCTGGCTTTGATTGCCAGCAAACAGGTTTTCAAACTGTGTGGAGATTGCTAGAGTTCACCAGGTGAGAAGAAAGCAGCAAGACATTGCTCAATGAAAATAAGAAGCTTAAAAGCCTTTAACTGGTGAAAATGTATGGCCAGGGGTCAGCCCACACTAAACGTTTGTGCTGTCATTCCTTATGTTTAGAGCCTGATACACTATTTCACGAGTGATTTCCAATTTTGGAAAGTCATTTCACCTATTTTGAATTTCAAAACTGTCAATCTTTGCTGGAGAATATCCAAAGCATGGGCCTCTAATAAGGAATTGCAGCAGCAGCGATACTAGCAGCAACCCATATTCATATATTGCTCACAGGACAGAGGAGGTGGACTCAGGGCTCCAGCTTGTCGGAAGAGATACTCCCAGCACAGATTACATGGACTCAGGATCAGATTCCTCAACATGACTGAGCAATGGGGCCTCAGGAGACTACGGCTTTCATGGCTGTTTGATGCTGGTATCTGCAGCTTCTCCGAACAAAGAAAATGGATAATAGGTTAAGAATTGGGATATTGGGCAGAGAAAAGCATAAGCAAAGAGGTATTTCTTAAGAAGGTCCTTGAAAAAAGAGGCAGAGGTGCTCAAGAAGGTAATTTGAAAGCATAGTGTCTGGATGGCTGAAGGATGGCTGTCAATGCACTTGGACGAAACAAGATGCTAACGTGGAGTTCATGGCGATTTGCTGTAAGGCCGGTAAGGGTACAAAGAAAAGGGAGTGATAAGACCCTCAACAGACCAAGGTGAAAGTCTAGTCGGGGAGTATTGCAACCATCACTTGTGGAGGAACCAAAGTTATGAATCACAGTATTAGAAACTGTTGGGCTGAGGTGGAATATGTTGTAACAGTAAAACAAAGGCAGTCTTAGACATTGGAGAGAAAATAAAGTCAGCTTTAGCAATTTGGATACCAAAGTTGAAACAATCTGGTTCAGTCAGAGACAGTGGTCAGGGTGGGAATGCAGTCAGTGTGGAGTACAAAATTTATAGCTGACTAAAAGCATGGCTTTGATTTTCCCACTGTCTGATTGAAGAAAATTGTAATTCATTGTGAATGTTGCACAATAAATCTGGCAGCTCATAAGTAGTGGAATTGTTAAGATGGTGATGAGGTATAATGCATAATCAGAATGCAGGTGGGAGATGAATTCTGGAGCAGGACATTTGGATTTTGAGATAGAATCCTGATGTCAGGTCAAATAGAATCATGATTGTGCACTGGGTGGGAAACGATCACTCAGCAGTGACTTTTCCTTGAATTAGTCACCATCAATTTTCACACCTGCCCACCATTGGTGAGGATGGGGTGCTGGGTGGAAACTCAGTCCCATATCCTTGTATGATTTTGGCAAAGGCTCCACAGGTGATGGGGGGGCAGGAAGGGACCAAAGGGAGTTCCTTGGGGAACTCCAGGATGCCAAGAGCTACAACTGCTTGAAATGATCTGGTAGACAAGCAGGAGGCTGGAAGAATGCAGCAAGCCAGGCAGCATCAGGAAGTGGAGAAGTTAACATTTCGGGCGTAACCCTTCTTCATGAGTTCTGAAGAAGAGTACATCTGAAACATTGACTTCTCCGCCTCCTGAAGCTGCCTGGCTTGCTGTGTTCTTCCAGCCCCCTGCTTGTCTACTTTAGATTCCAGCATCTGCAGGTTTTTTTTGTCTGTGAAGTTATCTGGTTGCATCCTAAGTGGAATCAAATGAGAGTTTAAATGGGATAGGGATAAGTCTGACAATATTAATCCCTTGCAGTTATGCTCAAGAGGAAATGTTGGTGTGACAGAGATATTTGGGTTCATTTGGGGTTGTTGCTAATAAGATTTTTATTCCTTCGAAAGCTAAGCAGTTTTTGATTATTGAGTTTTTTTTACTTTTTATGCAAATAATGTCTAGCCAGGAGAACCACTGCTTTAAAATATCTGTATTTCCAACAAAAATGCAGTTGGTCAGCAATTGGTAACCTTCATGGATGAATCAAATTTTTTAGAGTTGTGTAAATTTGTTGCTACAAAACGTAGGAAAGGTATTATGTCGAGATATAAGTTAATCAACTTTAAGCACTATTTGTCATGTGTTAAATAATCTGTTAACTGATGTGTTTGTGTACTTTGGTAAGCACAGTTATAAAGACATCGGACAATATCAGTTATTGAAGCTTATTCCTCCTTGTACTGTTAACATTTGTCTGTTTAACTAAGATTTCAATCCTATTTCAAATGTCCTTGGCCCTTTGAAGCAATATTATACAATGCATTTTCCTCTCTTAAGTCATGAAGTTTTGCTTATCTAATATGGTCATGAATGCTTTGTTCATTAAAGTATGTGTCACAAGATAAAGTGGAAGCTTAGTGTATAAAAAAACAAACATTTTGATGTCAACTTTTACAGCTGCATTAATCCCATCCAGACACGTAATTGTTTTACATGAATAATTATACATCAAATGGTGACAAGTTTATTCAAGTCTTAGATTTATTTTGATACATCCTATATTCAGTACAATTGCTAATTTTTGTTTTCAATCCTAGTTCAAGAATCCCCTTATTCTGTTGCTTTTGGCCTCAGCTGTTATTAGTCTCATCACGAAAGAGATTGAAGATGCAGTGAGCATAACATTGGTATGTATAAATGTTCACATAGTCCATTCTGTTAGTGAATATGATCTGGCAAATAATTTTGACTTTGTATTTGTTGAGGGAAGGAAATGAGTTGCCAGTTTTCTACGGAAAGGATATCAGATAAATTTATAAATTGGGATTTAAAAGCAAGTGGAAGCTTCCTTCTGAAAAAGGAAAATTCTGAGAAGTGGTTAAAATGTTAATGAGCTAGATATTGAAGTTATTTCTCCAAGGTGAAAATGCTCCATGAATTGCTGATCTAATTTAGCAATTGATAAAGATGTTAGCCTCTGATAATTGGCATTTAGCAGGGCTTCCTCTTCCCCATCAGTTTTTAGAATTAGAAAACAAAATAAGGACAGAACTTTAAAAACAGATTTTTAAGCAGAAAGCTGTTGATGCAGAATTTTATCAGGATCCAAAAAATTAGAATACAGGCCCGAGTGAGAAAACACAGACCAAACTTATTTGCTTTTAAAGAACAGGAAGTCTGAAAGTATTTTTTTTTTCAAATGCAGTGAGTTCTTGTGATCTGGAATTTGCAGACTGAGGAGGTAGTGGAAGCAGGATATATCATAACTTCCAAATGGAAATTACATAAATTTTTCAAGAAGAAACATTTACAGAGTTGCGGGGAGAGGGCAGGGAGTTGGGAGTAAGTGATAACTGTGCCAAAAATCTGGTATTGACACAATGGGCCAATTGTCCTCTTTCTGTGTTTTATTAGTATATGAACCGATGTGGTGACCATCTGATGTGGGGAAGCATAGTACATTCACTAGTTTGTATTTTTACATAGAACCATGTTATGCAGATTGAATTAAGTGAGTTTGATGAGACATATTGCTCTTGTGTTTGCTCGTATCCTGAGAAATAAAGCAATTCATTGTTTCAATTCTGGCCTCACCTCATTAGTGTGTAAATGGTCTGTCTATTGAGAGCTTGAGTGTCACATTTGAGAAGGGCTAATACAAAAAGGTTCTATGACCAGTTCCTATATTAAGATAGTACATTGTAACATCTGCTGGCTCACACTTCATCATAAATAGATATTGGTCTGTGTGAGTCAACTTTGCAATGTAAATAAGAGCAGATCTACTTACAGGAGTGATTGTCCCAGAAATGCTGGAAAAGTACAGTTCATACATCATCATGTATACTGGAGAAGAAATGAGAAGTTAATATTTCAGGGATAAATCTGTCTGCAGGTTACATACCAAATGTTTGGACTAACCAAGTTGCTCCCAATACTCATGTCAATTTAGAATTCCTTTGGAACTGATTTCCATGCGGGTGAAAATCCATCGAGGCCATTCTGTATACAATGTGACATTTTCAGCTGTGTGACAAGTTGAATATCAACTTAATTTAGCCAGAGCAATTTTTTTTAAGGATGTACTCGTTTACAGAAGTAGAAAATATATACAAAGGAATAAATATACTAAAAAGAAACAGGAGAAAGGTCGAGTTGCTACTTGGTCACTACCTTTTACAGTTTATTGCAATGTAATTACGTTTTTGGAGATAAATCATTTCAGTGATAGTATAGGAGCTGAAATTGTAAAATAAACCATTTGGTTTTATTGTTGCAGGCATTACCTTTGTTTTCCATCCCTAAATTATTCTAAGAAAGTATTCTAAGAAAGTAAGAAAGTGGGCGGCACGGTGGCACAGTGGTTAGCACTGCTGCCTCACAGCGCCTGAGACCCGGGTTCAATTCCCGCCTCAGGCGACTGACTGTGTGGAGTTTGCACGTTCTCCCCGTGACTGCGTGGGTTTCCTCCGGGTGCTCCGGTTTCCTCCCACAGTCCAAAAGATGTGCAGGGTCAGGTGAATTGGCCATGCTAAATTGCCCGTAGTGTTAGGTAAGGGGTAAATGTAGGGGTATGGGTGGGTTTCGCTTCGGCGGGTCGGTGTGGACTTGTTGGGCCGAAGGGCCTGTTTCTACACTGTAATGTAATCTAATCTAATCTATTTCGAACTTTTGCAATTTGTAAATTAAATGTGATATCTACATATTTTACATTTTCTTTAAGATGCCAGTTTTGTAGTATGTGTTTTACTGTCTGTTTCTTTTCTTCTGTTCAAGTCTTTTGTTTATGAACATTGTGGTGGAATTATGTTAGTATATTCTTATGTGTGCATACAAATAGTGTATCATTTGTCTCTCAAGAAATGCATTAAAATCCAGTCAAAGCTTCCCTCCGGATCTTATTGAAACAAAAAGTAATTGGTAAAAGCGACGCAAGTAACATTTTCACAAAGTGAGTGGTTAAGTCTGGAATGTGTTGTCTCTGGCACTTGAGAAAACAAAGATTTCTTTCTTGAAGGGATGGGGGTAGCACTGAGGAGGAGTTCCATTGAAAACCAATTCACTTCAGAAATAGCTGCTCCCTCCTCTTTCGTTGGCAGGTTTTGGCAGCCTCAGCATTGCAATGTGTCAGCCTGATCTAAATATTTACCTGAAGCAATTTATTTCTCTAAACTTGTGGGAAAATAGCAACACGCGCTTATGATTTGGGTTGTGGTCTTTTTCTTTTCCTTAGCTTCCTCCTTTGCCAATGTCTCAGCATCATCGAAGAGGGCATCAGTAACATGAAGAAGCAAATGAAGAAGGTTCTTAGCAGATTGTGTACCTCCACTGGGCTAACTCAGCATTATTCAGCTGTCACCTGTCTGACTGATGATTTTTAAGTGTTGGAGGCTGAGCGGTGACGTTAGAGATGTTTATAAAATTGTGAGGGTCATGGATAGGGTGAATAGCCAAGGTGTTTTCCCCAGGGTAGGGCAGTCCAAAACTAGAAAGCATAGGTTTAAGGTGAGAGGGGAAAGTTTCAAAAGAAACCCAAGGGGCAACTTTTTCATGCAGAGGGTGGTGTGTGTATGGAATGAGCTGCCAGAGGAAGTGGTGGAGGCTGGTGCAATTACAACATTTAAAAGGCATCTGGATGGGTATATGAATAGGAAGGGTTTAAAGGGTTAAGGGCCAAATGCTGGCAAATGGGACTAGATTAATTTAGGCTATCTTGTTGGCATAGACAAGTTGGACCGAAGGGCCTGCTTGCATTCTGTACAAATCAATGAATCCATGACTCTATAACCACCACGTTGAAAAAAGAAATTGTTTTATTATCATTTGAGAAACAGGAAGTATTTTGTGTACAACTCAGTAACTTAATTTCATTCATTTTATAGGCTATAATAATCGTTGTCACAGTTGCTTTTGTGCAGGTAAGCTATTTTTGCTGTAAGTTCAGTAGAAACTTTTGTAAAATCAATTACTTTAAAATTTTGTGTTGTCTAGTGACTGTTTATTTTCTCAGGAGTATCGATCTGAGAAGTCTCTGCAAGAGCTAGGCAAACTGATACCTCCAGAATGTAACTGGTACGTACCACTGTACCTTCGAATATTTCATGAATATTTCACACAGAGAGTGGTACGTGTATGGAGTGAGCTGTCAGAGGAAGTAGTGGAGGCTGGTACAATTGTAACATTTAAGAGACATTTGGATGGGGATATGAATAGGAAGGGTTTGGAGGGATATGGGCTGGGTGCTGGTAGGTGGGACTAGATTGGGTTGGGATATCTGGTCGCATGGGCGGGTTGGACCAAAGGGTCTGTTTCCATGCTGTACATCTCTATGACTGTATGTGGGAGCAATCCTCCCTCTGACACAGAGGACGGGACATTTCTAGGAGCTGCCAGAATGTAACTCTGTAACTCCATTAAATCATGGCTGTAACTCCATGCGACTGTGTAAATTGTGTTTCCGATGCACTTCTGGCCACAAGCCAGAACCAGATGCATCAAAGTTGTTGATGATAATCTTTCAAAAGAATGGTAATCAAAAGCAATTTGTTTTTATGGTGTTTATGCCTTTATAGCTCAAAGAATGACGTTAGTCTGTCTGTCTCCCATTTTCAGTATTCGTGAAGGTAAGCTGGAGCATTTGCTAGCAAAGGAGCTTGTACTGGGTGACACTGTGTGCATTTCAGTCGGTGATCGAGTCCCAGCAGATGTTCGACTCTTTGAGGTTCGTCTTCTTTCATGTTTTTAACACTCGAGATAATGATAAAGTTACCATAGTGCCACTTGCTCATTAGAAAGAGACAACTGGTAGTAAGATAAACCTGAGACCCACCAAACCACAGGTGAAGAGCAAGGCTGAGAAAGCAGGACCTTTGCAGTGATTGTAGCTGGTACACTCTGTATCAAAAACCAGCTGCCCAGCCAACTGAGCTAACCAACAGCCAAGCTCTTAGCTTTCTAGCAGGTTAGCAAGTCCACAGAACAGCAACTGATTATTAACTGGAAGCTTACCATCACCTTCTCAAGGGCAATGAGAGTTAGGTAGCAAAAGCTGGCCTTGCCACTGACATTCACATCAAACGAATGAGTTTTTCAAAATATGGGGCCCATAGTTTTGCATTGATGATTGATAAACTCATGAATATTCATGAAAGGCCAGCAGCCTACAAGGTGTGTGCAAAAAGCAAAGGACAAAACAAATGGTCAGCCAGTTGAAAAGAGAGTCTGGCAGATGGAAAAATCATCAGCCAACTTTGGGCTAACACTATTCACCAATGCCAGCTATTGAAGGCATTGCCCCTAACATATTAGCCTCTATGGCCACAATAATGTTAAATCCAAAAGTGATTTCTACCATGGATCCAGTCTGTCATCTCCAAGGATAGCTGATTGCTGCTAAAAATAAGTACATTTTCTCAATAGTGCTCGGTGCTAACAAACAAATAAGATTATAAGATTCTGTAAATTTGCAGTGAGCACAAAAATCTTTATTGTCAATGGCATAATGATATGTGGTAGCCTCATGAATAGAAGATTGGCTCACTAATAGAAGACAGAGTTGGGATAAAGGGATAAGGGTAGAAGAGCACCTCATCTTCCGCCTTGGGATCCTTCAACCACACGGGATCACCGTGGATTTCACCAGTTTCCTTATTTCCCCTCCCCCACCTTATCCCAGATTCAACCTTCCAACTTGGCACAGCACTCATAACTTGTCCATCTTCCTTCCCACTTATTTGCTCCACCCTCTTCTCTGACCAAGCACCATTATCCGCACCTTCATCTACCTATTGTACTCTCAGCCTCCTTCCCCCCAGCCCCACTCCCCTCCCATTTATCTCTCCACCCCCTTGGCTCACAAGCCTCATTCCTGATGAAGGGCTTTTGCCTGAAACGCTGTGCTTCTCCAGCACCACACTCTTGACTCTGATCTGCAGTGTCTGCAGTCCTTACTTTCTCCTAGATGATGAGAGATTGTTTCCTCATTTGGGAGAGTCCAGGATTGGAAGACATAATCTCAGTGTAAGATATTGTCCATTTAATAGAGAGATGAGGAGGAATTTCTTCTCTCAATTGTCTCTGAATCTGTGAAATTCTTCACTGCAAAGGGCTTTTGAATTAGGATAGTTAAGAATACTGAAGGCAGAGATAGACATTTTTAATTGGTAAGGGATATGGAGAAAAGACAGGAATGTGGTGTTGAGAATTATCAAATCAATAATAAGCTATTAAATGACAGTGCAGACTCAGTGGGCGAATTGCCCTAATTTGGTTCCATAACCTATGGCCTCACTTGATCCTGGACTATGAGAATAATGTAGTGCTTGCTGTTCCTACATATTTCCTTGTGTTTTGCTGGTACTTTTCTGGATATAAATGTTTTAGGAGTTAATATAGGTTTGTTATTTGCAGTTGCAATACAAGTACAAAATTGACTTGTGAATCAAGTAGATTTTAAAGTTAGGCTATATGCATGGCGTGTCTGCTTAAGGGAAGAATGTCAGATGTGGGTTGTTTATGAAGCTTTCGTTGCATTTACAGGGTTGGGATCTTACAAGTAGCATTATATATAGAGTGTAAATTTTATTTTTCAATATACATTCAGTTAGTTATATCTGCTTAAGTTACCAATGTATCTCCACAAACAGTTTTATTTATTTAGTCCCACTTTCGCGTCTGTTTTCAAAGCAGCTTTTCTTCTAAGAGTGTAAAAGAAGAGATTGTTCCTCTTTCAGCTACAAGTTGGAATTATGTTTGTTGTACCAGGTAACCAGAAATCAGAACACTGAGTTTTATGGTCAATTTCACTGAGTTGTTTTACAATGTCCCTTCCCTGGCCACCCATACCTTTCCCTCCCAAAAAATATTAGCGCATTGGGAAAATCTGAAACGGGTTTTTGCACTTTTTCTTTTGAGGCTTCTAAATTTTTGGTGTCTTGTGCACTAGCGACTGAAACCCGGTGCAGTATTTTACAGCTCTCTAAAGGGCGAGGGGGTTTCTAAGGTACGGCGTGTGTGGGCTGGTGACTACATTCTCAACCATGTATGACCTGTCTCCTATGTTACAATAGGAGTCGCCTGTGAACCACTCACCCCAATTCAACAGGCATTTAAGAGCCTCATCCTGCCACTACTGGTGGATTTTCACCACATCAGGGAGTGGCTCAGACAAAGTAGGTAGTCAGCAGCTTTTACTGGGCAAGATGGTTTCAAAACCTGTGTCCAGTGAAGTCAACCCCCACCTCACAATCCCATGAGTAAGGTCTTACTGTCCCCCCACCATTAATTGTCCAATACCCCACCTATCTTACCTACTCACTGGAACCTACCAACCAAGCACCTGTGTTAGCCCAGACTTTAATTCAGTCTGGTTTCCAAAGTATCCTCTTTTTCATGTTCTGGCTGTTGTCCCAATAGGGACCACCTTTCAGAACTAACAATTGGATTGGCTGGCAGCTTTCTAAAGCAGGTCTTTCTCCTCAGGAGGTCCAGGAGTCTCTGCCTGAGGTGACAAAAACTCCGCTGAGCAGAGCAGTCAGCTTTACACTGGCGGGGTCTTGAATGACTTCTTCCTTGGTGGGACAAGATGGGGAACATGCTAAAATAAGAAAATAGGAGCGAAGTGCAGGACAAGGTAATTCAGCCCCTTGAGCTTGCTCCAACATTCAATACAATCATGGTTGGTTGTATCTCAGCCTCAACCTTCCTGCTCGCTGTCCGTAACTCTTTAGTTGATCACTAATTAAAAATCTGCTTATCTCCTCCTTAAACTTACTCCATATCCCAGAATCCAGCTCACTTTGGAGTAGTGAATTCCACAGATTTACGGCCCTTTGAGAGAAGTAATTTCTTCTCATCTCTGTTTTAAATCCCTCACCCCTTATCCTAAAACTATGAACTCTCCATCTAGATATCGGCTCAATGTCATTATTGTGAAATCTTGATAAGTGTAAATGCATTTTCCATATCAACACTATTCAGAAAAAACTAAAGTGGGTAATGGATGTGATGCTGTAAACCAAAAGGCACTAATCCATTTATTCAGGTGATGCATTTTCTTCATTCAACAGAAAGTGGTTTGTGTTTGTTGACTAAATCTCCAATGGATTTACTACCAATTTACTGGAAGGTTTCGAGTGTTAAATTGTGGTAGATTTTCCTTGTACTTCTCTATTGCAGGAAATGTGTTGAATCAGTTGTGTTTTTATTGCTCGTAATATTGATAATAGTTTGCATGACATTGAATTTCAGGTTTGTTTACACATGTAAGGTTGCAGTGTTAGCACTATTTCTTTAATTGTACAAGAGAAGGTCATTTTAAAGAAAATGTCTTTATTGTGCATTCAAATCCAAACCTGTTCTGATATAGAGTCATAGAGTCATACAGCATGGAAACAGACCCTTTGGTCCAACTAGTCCACGTTGACCATGTTCCCAAACTAAACTAGTCCCACCTGCCTGAATTTAGCCATTATCCCTCCAAACCTTTCCTATTAATGAAATTATCCAAATGTCTTTTGAATGTTGTGACTGTATCTCCATCCACCATTTCCATTGCTTGTTCATTCATGGACTAACCGCTCTGTGTGTAAAAAAGTTGTTCCTTGTGTCCTATTTAAATCTTTCTCCTCTGACCTTAAAAATATGCCCCTTGGTTTTGAACTCCCCATCTTAGGGAAAAAAAAAGCATTGCTACCTTATCAATGCCCCTCATGACTTTATATAACTTTAAGTTGGTGTTTCCTTTACAAAGGAATTATTTTTCCAAACCAGTGTATGTTGTAAAGAATTCATTCAAAAACAAAAAAGTGGCTATTCTACTGTTTTGCTCATTCCTAGACACTTTTCCAATTGAAGACTTAATACATATCATGAGGCTCTGATGGTATATTATGCTCATGTTGCTCCTTTCATAGTCAGAGAATAATGTAGCACACAAAGAGGCCATTTCACCCTTTGAGTTTGTTTTAACTGTTTTGAAAAGCAATCAAGTACATCCAACTTCCTTGCTCTTTTCCCATATCCTGACAAGTTTTTCTCCAATTCATTTTTGAAGGCCATGAATTTGATTCCATCATCTTTGGTTTTACCAATAAACTCAAATCTTTAGCCTTTGGTTATGGATCCGTCAGCTGTTGGAAATAATTTATCTCTACTTTCACTGTCTAAACATTTAATGATTTTACACAGCTCTAATTCCCAGAAAAATTAGTTTGGAAAGTTAGACAGCAGGTCATTGATCAGAGTGGGGATTTGAGGGAGAAGGGTGACTAGAAGGAGACTGATGGTAAAGTATGAGAAAGGACAAAAATGTAAAAAGATATAGCCCAATGACAGACAGGTGCTAAATGGGAGAGAAGGGTCTAAGATAAGTCAAGAGAAAGGAGCAAGAGTGGAATAATGCACTTGTGCCCAGTTGCAGCCAAAATGCATGCACTGAAATGGTAATTGCAATGTGACAGTGCATAATAAAGTAAACGTCTATGGTTTTTAGATCTTTAATCTATTTTACAGTATAGAACTCTAAAAAAAATTGCTGTTTAAGGTGCATTAGTTAAAACTTGGAAGAATTTCGAAAAGATTTACAGGGATATTGCCAAGGTTGGAGTGTTTGAGCTACAGGAAGGTGCTGAATAGGCTGGGTCCATTTTCCATGGAGCGTCAGAGGCTGAGGGGTGACCACATAGAGGTTTATAAAATCATGAGGGTGAATAGTCAAGATCTTTTCCCCAGATTACGGAGTCCAAAACTAAGGGCATAAGTTTAAGGTAGAGGGGAAAGATTTAAAAAGGACCTATGGGGCATTTGTTTTCACACAGAGGGTAATGTGTGTATGGAGTGAGCTGTAAGAGGAAGTGGTGGAGGCAGATCCAATTAAAATGTCAAAAAGCATGGATGGGTACATGAATAGAAAGGATTTAAAGGGATAAGGGCCAAATACTGGCAAATGGGACTAAACTAATTTCGTTTATCTGATCGGCTAGGGCAAGTTGGATTGAAGGGTCTGTTTCTGTGCTGTACATCTCTATGACTGTAAGTGCCAGAAACTTATATTTCAACTAATGATTGCAATTTCTGTTTATGCATTAGCATTTTATTAACAAATAGAAATCTCCTATTAATTTTGAAAATTTTATTTCCACCTAGGTATTAAAACTAACTAGTTTATTGGTTTTAATTTAGGCTGTTGATCTGTTGATCGATGAATCGAGTTTCACAGGGGAGTCAGAAGCTTGTAACAAAAGTGCTGCAACCTTAACAGAAGCTGGGGATCTGACTTCTCTTCAAAACATTGCATTCATGGGAACACTTGTACGATGTGGGAATGGAAAGGTATCTACTTTAATAAATTACTATTTTCTCAAGCTAAAATGTACATTTGGCTGAAGAGGAATTTAAAAGTCTTGAGACATTGCACAGTTGAATAATTTTTAATTCTGTCACCTGTTCTTGAAATTGTTTCTCCATCTCATTTTTTTAGATATTAATTTAGTTCATTTTTGTTCTACTCTCTTCCAGAATAGGCTGGGGCTGTTTTCCTTGGAGAGTCAGAGGCTGAGGGGTGTCCTTATAGAGGTTTATAAAATCATGCGGGGCATGGATAGGATAAATAAACAAGTTATTTTCTGTAGGTTGGCGGAGTCCACATCTAGAGGGGCATAGGTTTAGGGTGAGAGGGGAAAGATTTAAAAGGGACCTAAGAGGCAACTTTTTCACCCAGAGGGTGGCGTGTGTATGGAATGAGCTGTCAGAGGAAGTGGTGGAGGCTGGTAAAATTACAACAATTAAATGGCATCTGGATGGGTATATGAATAGGAAGGGTTTAAAGGGATATGGGCCAAATACTGGCAAAGATTAGATTAGGAAATGTGTTTGGCATGCACGAGCTGAACTGAAAGATCTGTTTCTGATTCTGTGACTCTATGATTTGAAGACGCACTAGACAAAAAAGCTGCTTTCAAATTATTTAAGAATAAAACTAATCTGATAATGGAATCAGTCTGATAAATCAAACTCTACAAAACCGTAATTGTATACTCTTTACCTGCTAGGCAGTTATATTCCTCTTTCAAAGAGCTGTGTGACATTTCTTTACTTCAGTAACTAGAAGGTGTTCTCCTTGGAAACAATGAATTGAACACACACAGTCAGTAGCCGACGTTGGGTTCCCAAAACATTTTGATATAGACTAATGTCCTAGGTCTTGGTGTCCAGGACTGAATTTAATATTTGTAGATGAGGTCCAGAACTTGGAACCATTATGAACTGTGAGGCAGATTGTGTAAAACCTCAAAAAGACATGGACAGTGAGGTGGAGAGTGTGAAAAAGTAGTAGACAGAATTTAATGAAGATAAGTGTGAAGTGATGCATTTTGATAGGAAGAACACAAAGAGACAACATAAAGGATGCAATTCCAAAGGGAGTACAGGAGCAGAGGGAACTACATGGACAAATTATTGAAGGTGGCAAGATGTATGGAAAGCATGATTAATAATGCATATAGTATCCTAAGCTTGATGAATAGGAAGATAGAGTACAAAAGCAAGAAGGTTAGCTAAATTTTGAAAGGCCTCAGCTGGAGTATTGCATCCAGTTCTGACAATATTTAAAAGGCATCTTACAATATTTATTGGGCGTATGAACAGGAAAGATTTAGAGGGATATGGGTAAAATGTTGGCAAATGGAACTACGTCAAATTGGGATGTCTGGTTGGTGCAAACAAGTTAGACTGAAGGGTCTGTGTCTGTGCTGTATGACTCTATAATTTTACTTTAGATAGATTTGAGAGCATTAGGGAAGGTACAGAAAAGATTCACAGAAATGATCCTAGGCCTGAAAAACTTCAGTTCCAGAGATAGATTGGATAAGTTAGAACTGTTTTCCTTGGAGAAGAGATTTTTAAGAAGAGATTTGCTTGAGGTTATCAAAACCACAAGAGATCTGAACAAAGTAGGTCACGGATAAGTTGCTCTAATTGGTAGAAGGATTGAGAATGAGAGAGCATGAATTTAAGATAATTGACAATGGCCACATGAGGTTAACACTTTTCACGCAGTGTGTACTTAGGACCTGGAACAGGTCATGCTGACAGTGTGGTGGAGGCTTGTTCAATTGCAGCATTCATAAGGGAGTTGGACAATTGTAGGAAGAATGTGCAAGGCTGTGGGGAAGAAGCAAGGGAGTGGCATGAGGTGAATTGCTCTTTCAGACAACCAACACAGACATGAAGGGCTGAGAAGCCTCCTACTTTTCTGTAACCGTGCTGGTGTTGTTGTTGCTGTGAAGCCTCTTTATTGCTTATGAAATAGCCCCAAGGAATAAACAAACCTCACACTGATTTGTTTAAGTGGGCAGAACACACCCTGTCTACTGTAATTATACTACATAGGAAATCACCTCCAGAATGAGCAAATCAGTTGTAATGTTGCTCATTTTAGATTGAAATTTGTGTTTTAAAACATGTAATAGTTTAGTATGCAGCTATTACTCCAGCGCATCTCCCTTGCTAACTCTCTTTTAAAGTACGTGAGTAGTGTGCCAACTGTGCACGCAGATAAAGACATAAACACCTTCCACTTATATAAGTGCTGCAAAAATAAATCTGCACATTATGTGTTGCAAGGGGATAAGTGAGTAACCTTGGATAAGGGGAGGCAGTGGTGGAGTGGTAATGTCACTGGGCAAGTAAACCAGCAACTCCTAGCCTAATGTTCTGTGGATGTGGGTGTGAATCCCAGATGGTGAATTAGTATTCAAATAGAAATCTGGAATTTTTTTAAAAAGGTAGCCTAATGGTAACTGTGGTCAAATGTATCCATCTGGTTTACTAAGTCATTTCAAGAAGGAAATCTAGTGTTGTTACCAAATCTGGCTTATTTGTGACTCCAGATCTACAGCAATGTAGTTGACTCTGAACTGCTGTCTGGGTAATTAGGATTGGGTAATAAATGCTTGCAAAAACACTGATGCTTATGTCCTGAAAACAAATTTAAAAGAATTTCAGGAAACCATTAGTTGCATCTAGAATCCCTACAGTGTGGAAACAGGCCCTTCGTTCCAACAAGTCCACACCAACCCTCCAAATAGTAACCCACCTAGACCTATTCCCCTACCCTATATTTCCCCCTGACTAATGCACCTAACCTACACATTTGCCTATGGGCAATTTAGCATGTCCAATTCACCTAACATGCACTTCTTTGGATTATGGGAGGAAACCAGAGCACCCAGAGGAAACCTACGCAGACATAGGGAGAATGTGCCCCACAGTCGCCCGAGGCACGAATCGAACCCGGGTGCCTGGTGCTGTGAGGCAGCAGTGCTAATCTCTGAGCCACCATGCCATCATTTTGACTCCTCCTACAAGTTTACAGTTTACTAGTTTTCTTCTCGTTTCTCCCAAACTTCTGTTATTGTTTCTCATGGCTACATTTGATGCCAATGTGACTGGAGGGGGCTGCACTCACCACAAATGCAAACCCAGTGCCTGTGATCTTTCTGGATCAAGGAACATTTAAATTGAGCCAGTTGTGGTTCAGAGAGCAGAATCTTCCTCATGTGGCATGATCAACGGTAAGAAACTTGGGACAATACAGAGGTAATGAATAGGTCAGAATCCCACATTGAGAAACATTTTATTTCCCCACAAGCTATAAAAAGTGGCTTTGGAATCTTGCCATTGAGTAACAACATTATTTCCAAGCATTAACCTTTCATTAAAGCCCCAACTATCCTAATTTAGATGCTATTTCCTGTTTTCCTCTCCTACCTGAGAAGTTAGGTGATACAAATTCCTAACGTGAATAATTGTCCCATCCAACTGTTTCTTCACCACAAAGTCGCTGCAGGCTCCACAGCCACCATCCTCCTTGAACCTGCGTCAATGCAAGGTGGTATTGTCAAACTACTAGTCTCACCCACAACAGCATGAGTGCTGTCAGGCAACTCACGCATCACTTCAGCCCTTCAACATTATGTTGGTGCTCAGGGACATCTAGAATTTGCTAGGTCACATTGTGTGCAGAACATACATGAATCTCATGTATCTGCATTGGATGCATCTCATGGTTCTTGGCTTGTTTTCTGAGCACTCACTCACTTTGTCCTGACTAGAATGCTGCTAGAATCTGTATACTTCACTTGCTTTCTTAGTGGACAATTATTGACTTATGTACTCATGTAAAGACTGCAGACTTCTATGTCAGTTATATTGCTTTCTTGACACATGGGGCCTTCTGTGCTTAGTAATAGAACTTCATTGCATTGCATTGCAGAGTGCAGAGACAGTGCCAGGCAGTTTGTGATGGTAGAGAGCACTGCACAATCAGAGAGACAGATATTCCTAATAAAGGGCTTCTGCCCAAAACATCAATTTTACTGCTCCTCAGATGCTGCATGACCTGCTGTGCTTTTCCAGCACCACACTCTTGACTCTTATCTCTCGCATCTGCAGTCCTCATTTTCGCCGAGAGGTATAGATATGTCTGGGGATCCGTGTCTTTGTAGTTGAGGGATTGGGTCACGATTCATCCTGTAGGTCAAATGCAACTGGTTGGGCCATTACAGATATGTCAATTGAGGTGCTGTGGAGATATCAGTCGGGCAGCTGGTCAGTCCAGGAAGAAAGCTACTGTTAGACTCTGGGGATTTGGTCACTTCAAGTCATGGCTTTTCAGGGAGCAATCCATGGACTCCTGTGGAAAGCAGGCACATAAGGCCTAGGGATAGGCCTCACTGTACAGGAATCATTGACAGAATGTTGACAGTCATGTGGTAAATTGTAGATAGCACTGTGAGACCACTTTATGAACAGGAAGGGACTGGGAGCTCTGGAGAGGGTATTCAAACAGCTTATGGTAACTCTGACCTCTATGGGGGGGAGGTTTAGCGCTGTCAAGGGCATTAGAATTTCTAATATCATGAACTCTGAGGGTATATAGAGGGGCTGAACTGAAATAGGGTGAGTCGTAGGGACCACAGGGACAGCAACATGAAGGATGGGGGGAGTTTGTGTGTCATAGACAGAGCCTGCAGCTCACTCACTGAAACAAAATTGGAACCTTGAAACGGCAGATCAAACTCAACCGTGCAATAACAAAAAATGACTACCATCATCTACAAAGTGGGTGGAACAAGTGACATTATCTTTCTTTGGACTGGGGGTGTAAGATTTTTGGAATTGGAGGCTTTTCTAGGTGTGATTGCAGTAACTGTGTCTATAGTAATTCAGTAATGTGATCCATTTGGCTTCAATTTGCAATTCATCAGCAGGTCATTCACTGTCGAAGAATGCACATTCAGAATTAAGAATCTATCAATCATGATCATTACATGTGCGCACTAATTATCTCCTTGTCATGTCAGCTAAGAAAATTGAATTCGACAAAGGTGTTTAAAAGTGACACTGAGTTATGTTTTAACAAACATGTTCCAAAGCTATCACTGGGAGAGAATGCTTCACAGCTGCCGCACTTACACACTGAACTATAAGTGTGTAATGCCGTGGTCTGTGGTATGAAACAGACCATTTTTTTGATCGTGTAGAGAACCATCATAGTGGCCTTGCACTGAGCAGTAACTGGTCTCTGATAGTACCCTGATTGCTAGAGTGGAAAAGTGTGGCACTGGAAAAGCACAACAGTTCAGGCAGCATCTGAGGAAATAAGCCCTTCATCAGGAATGTGGAGGGGAAACGGGGATGAAAGATAAATAGAGAGGTGGGTGTGTGGCTGGGGGAAAGGTTGGTTGGGGGCGATAGGAAGATGGACAGGTTGGACAGGTCAAGAAGTGGTGCCATGTTGGATCTGGGATGAGGTAGGGGGAGGGGAGATTTGGGAACTAGTGGAATTGATGTTGATGCCATGTGGTTAAAGCATCCCAAGGCGGAAGATGAGGCGTTCTTCCTCCAATTGGTGGGTAGCTTGGATTTGGAAGTGGAAGAGGCCAGGACTTGCATGTCCTTGGAGTAGTGGGAGGGGAATTTGAAGTGATAGACCTTGGATGTTTATCCTTCAACCAGCTACAGAGCAATGTCATATCATGTATTCACCCGACTGTACTCCTGAGTCTAACTGAGAAAAAGATTAAAGTCTGTAAGTTGGTGGAGGGTGCAGATGAAAGCCTTGCTAGTGCATCCTCTGAGTGTTCAGCAGCTTCCTCCTCAAAGCTAGGAGTGGAGCTGAGGGCTTCTCATGCTGACATCTTCCTCATGGAGGTTCACTGGGTAATACTCCTGCCTCAGAGAAGAGTGGAAATTAGATGTGTAAGATGGATAAAAACTTATGCAGATTAAGTATTGGTTTTAATGGGACGCAGCAGCAGCACACAATGAAGCTGAGTGGGTTGTGTGTCCATTGGTCTCCCTGTCCCTACATGAGTGGGTGTCCTTTTCTCTGGTTAGACTGAGGATCTTCTCCTTATACAGAATGAGATGCCTGATGTCTGCCAGCCTGCAGAGCAGATATAGGTAATTTCTTCCTGTACTGAGACGAAGAAAGGGATTAAGGGCGGTAGAAATGGGTGTAAAAATGGTTAGTAGTGATGCAGGAACAGTGGCGAGTTCATAGAATCCCTACAGTGTGGAAGCAGGCCATTCAGCCCATGGAGTCCATACTGACCCTCAAAGACTATCCCAACTAGATCCATTTCCCTACCCTATCCTTGTAATCTCACAGCCAATCCACCTACCCTGCACATCTTTGGACTGTAGGAAGAAACTGGAGCAACCAGAAGAAACCCGTGCAGGCATAGGGAGAATGTGCAAACTCCATACAGACAGTCATCCAAGGGTGGTATCGAACCCGGATCCTTAGCGCTATGAGGCAGCAGTGCCTCACCAAATTGTCCCCAGTGAGTGAGTCGGACTCACATAGAGCAGAGAGGGTTACTATTTTGGGAGATTGAAATGGATATTATAATCCCAGCCAGTCGTAATGTTAGACAAATCAAATCCCAGACTGAAAACTGGCTGATAGATCATAAGTATAATTTTTGCAGTTGGTTAGCTTGACAGTTAGTCACTGAAAACATATTCACATGGGGCTGCCAATATTATTTAATCAAAGATCACAAGTTTATTACATACAAAGAAGTTTGATATGTATATGTGTATATGTGACAATTTAGAAAGATTATAACATAAACAGCAAAGCAGAGTTTCAGCCTGTTTCCAAACAATCCCCTTTACAGATGCTCAATCCCAGTGAAGTGTCACTCCTATTTGACTCTTTAATTTCTTTCTTACCTAACTCTCTTGAAGTGTGATTGCCCAATGATTTCTTTCCACCTTTGATCAAATAAGCATCTTTTCAGGTCTGATAGTATAAAGAGTTCGACACAAACTTACAGCTGAGAGACTTCACAAACAAAAGCACTCCTCAGGTGAAACTCTTCTCCTGAACTGAAACCAGATTCTGAGCTGAATTCAAAATTCTCAGCAGTACTCATCTGCTTTTTCTATTTGTCATAAAAACACTGTCAACGCTTCATCAGTTAACATCACAGGTATCCTGCTTGGCACTTAACTGAAGTCACGAAAATGATTTAATTAGTTTGTTGCTCCTAATGACTTCCTGATCTTTTTAAAAAGAACTGAACAGAATTGAAACCACACTTCTATTTTACCTCTACTTTAAAATACAAATTCCAAAATGCTAATATTTTATACACCTTTTTCACAATTGGTGAGAATAGTTAAATGGATGTGATGTGTGTAATGGTGAGAGTTGAAGTTCATGAGCTTTGATGCAGTTGCAAAATTAGAGTGACTGATGATCCTCTGATAGTGAGGGAGCAGAGGGCAGATACAACCAGAGAACAGAAGATAGTTTACCTTCTTTCGACACTGCTATGCTTTCTCCCTCAACATTGATCCATTTTGCAAGTTGGGTCCAAGCTGGCTAGGTCTGATGGCACGGTCCTCTGTGGGTGGTCAGCTGGAGTAAAAGCACCCTTCCAATCCACCACCCCATCTCTCAGCACCATCTTTGCTCTGAAGCAGGGAATGCTGGGCCATTATGGTCGTGTGTCATAGTGTGGTGGGCTTTGCAGTATCTGAAGTGGTCAATAGCTGAATGATTAAATATGGCACTGACGGAGTGAATACTGACAGGTCCCTGAAGTGGCAGGTACTGCCTTTCCAGCCTTGCAATCACCCTGATATGGATAACAAATATCACAGTTGCATAATTGGTGAAGTGAAGGGCAGAAGATTGCAAGAGAAAAATCACTCTGAGCCAAGGTGCTATGAATCTTATTTGACAAACCACTTTATCTGAAAATGGGGAAGGGTGTAAATGAAAGGTCTTTTTAATGAAATATTTAGATTTTGTATATGGTGCCAAATGGACGACAAGGGAGTCCTGTGTAAAAATGTGATGGGGCAGGAAGCAAAGCA
Source organism: Chiloscyllium plagiosum (assembly GCF_004010195.1). NCBI lineage: Eukaryota > Metazoa > Chordata > Chondrichthyes > Orectolobiformes > Hemiscylliidae > Chiloscyllium > Chiloscyllium plagiosum. The sequence continues at coordinate 20,008,213 of NC_057726.1, read as the reverse complement.
CTGTGGTGACAGGGATTAAAGCAGTAAATGGAGAGATGAAAGGATGATGAGAAGGACAAGCAGGTAGGTGGTAGGTGTTCAGCAGTTAACATGTGTGCAACAATGATGCCAGCTGCACCATGCATGCACTTACAGTTGGAGTGGGTGCAGAACCACTGATCAAGGTGCACAGTGGTGACATTAATGGCATTGATATCCTGTTTCATTGCACTGGCAGGACATACAGACCTTCTTCATTGTTTGATACAGTGACAGACTTTGAGAACAACACAATTCAACATGCTGCATAAATGGCCAATTCAGCTATCAATTTGTAAATAAACATTCTGTTGTTACTCTGCCAAGTTCCCAAATATATTGTTGCTGTTTATGTACACTGTTTACAGACCCTAAGAAACAGGTCTGGAGGACATCTTGGGGATTATGCTGAAATGTTTATATAAATTGTTACTAATGCCTTCTGAGAGATTTCTGATTCATTCAGTTGACCAAGTGATAACTCTGTCCACAATTTCAACAGTAGAAGTGGAAAAGCCTTTATCTAAACAAAATGTGAGAAACAGTTTAAATCTGCTAGAGGACGCCACACTTTGTTTTGCTCTGAATTTTGCACTTTTTAATACCTGAAACCTTATTTCATGTGATGTCATTGGTTTAGTGAAAAAATTTTTTTTAGAAAGGCAGGTGAAAAGATTTGATATCATCAAATTGCTTTGATCACTACTCCATTCTGTTAGATATTTAGATATTAATAAAGGTTGTTCTAATTATTTTCCTGATTCTGATTGAATTTTGAACATCAGCAGTTATTGTTGCCACTACTTGTTTATCGGTAAACTCTTGACCTACTCTGATTCTATGAGTCTGTACTCTGATGCCTCTTTAATGTCATTTGAGCTTCTTGGGTACTCTTAATACACACCCTTGTTTATTTGTGTGTGAGAGTGTTATATGACTTAACTACGAATTCATTAAAATATTATTTTGCAGTATTAGTCATATTCTGACATATTATGTTTACTGTTTTGATTGCTGCCCTCAGGGTGAACATTTTTAAACTTTTTAAAGAGTTAAGGCACTTAATTTTTCACCTTTGGAGTCATAGAATCGTGGATATCTCCAGCATGGAAAAAGACCCTTATGCCCATCATGTCCACTCAAGTCAAAAACAATCAACTTCTATTCTAATTTTTAAGTTCACTCTTTATGAAATCTAAGAAACAAGTCTTGAGCACTTTCCTCGGGATTATGTTGAACTGTTTACATAAAGTTGTTACTGGTGAGCCCTCTGCTTTACTAGATTGAGGAAATGGAAGATAGCTCTATGCAAGTTCACATTTGAAATTTTATCCTCAACTGTTTTGGTAATATTCATGGACCATTTATTTCCATTCTTTTCCCTCCCTTCCACTTGTCTGCATTATGTAGCACATTTCCCCTGAATTTGTTTCACTTACTGATGAAATCTGCCCCAAAACTGTTTTTTCAGCTCTTGAGATGCCTCCTCAAAATCAACTCATCTTTCCTTGTTTGGTATCAACTTCTGAATCTAAATCTTCTTAATTTAGAAGTGATAATAGTACATAGTACTGGAATCTGAGGGATTCCACTCCACTTGACCTGCCCTGCAGCCTTCCCCATGTACACACCAGTACAGACCCTCGAAGTACTGGTTTCTCTTTTATAGGATGTTTCTTACCTACTTCCAAGATTTACTCTGAATTGTCACGAATCTTTTTTTTAGATTTCCTACAGTGTGGAAACAGGCTGCCTGACCTGCTGTGCTGTTCCAGCAATAAAGTTTCAACAGGCCCTTCGGCCCAACAAGTCCGCACCGACCCTCTGAAGAGTAAACCACCCAGTCCCATTTCCCTCTCATTAATGCACCTAGCACTATGGGCAATTTAGCATGGTCAATTCACTGTGGGAGGAAACCGGAGTACCCAGAGGAAACCCACGCAGACACGGGGAGAATGTGCAAACTCCACACAGACAGTCACCCGAGGCTGGAATCGAGCCTGGGACCCTGGTGCCTGTGAGGCAGCAGTGCTAGCCACTGAGCCACCGTGCTATCTTGATCTTAAGTACTGAGGCAGTGGTATAGTGGTAATGGACTTGTAACTCAGAACCATATTCCAAACAATAACTCGGCTCTCTCTCCACAGATGCTGCCTGACCTGCTGAGTTTTCCCAGTGATTTCTGTTTTTGTTCCTGAGTTCCAGTATTTGCAAATCTTTGATTTTTTTATACGTATGATGTGCCACTGTGAAGTTGTTTATGCTTGTTTCTTCTGTCCAGGGCATTGTGATTGGAACTGGTGAAAACTCTGAGTTTGGAGAAGTGTTTAAAATGATGCAAGCTGAAGAGGTATATACCATTCATTTTTTAATACTATTGCCTATAGATGTGATCTGTCAATCTGAGATTTGTCAAAAGAGATTGTATACATTCAATGCAAACGACAGGATAACTTGGCTTGGAAATTCTCTCCCTGTAATATTTCTTTTATCACCCTCACTGAGGTGAGAAATGGCCACTGTTTATTTGATTACAATTTGTGTTTCCTTGTACAGATCTGGTGGGAATTAACTGGGCATGCACTTGCACAACAACAAAATAGACTGAAACCATGAGTTAGATTAGATTACTTACAGTATGGAAACAGGCCCTTCGGCTCAACAAGTCCACACCGACCCACAATCCACCCACCCATTCCCCTACATTTACCCCTTCACCTAACACTACGGGCAATTTAGCATGGCCAATTCACCTAACCTGCACATTTTTGGATTGTGGTACGAAACCGGAGCACCTGGAGGAAACCCACGCAGACACGGGGAGAATGTGCAAACTCCACACAGAGAGTCGCCTGAGGCGGGAATTGAACCTGAGTCTCTGGCGCTGTGAGGCAGCAGTGCTAACCACCATGCCGCCCGCTGCTTGGATGCAAACTGTTTAGTGGAAAATAAAGGAGCTTTTTACTGAGTATCTGACCCCACTGACGAAGGCCTGATTAGATGCTCAAAGTGGGATAATGATCCCCCTCACAAATATTTCTTGCCTTTTTAAAAAAGTAGAAATCAAAAGAAGTTGGAAGGCTAAATTTTCTTCTGGCATTTTACAGTTAGTTTTCCATATTCACAGTCTTTGTAGAAAGGGAGTAACTTTGACGTTTCTTCTCCTTTTGTAGTTCATGTAATAAATGTTGCTCCGATGCACTGGACTAAACTTTCCTGCTCTCACCCTGGTCAGCTTGGATTTTTGGGGTGGGATGAGGAAAATAACGGGGAGCCATGTTGAAATGGCTCCCTGATGCATTGCCACTGCTGAGGAAGTTTCTCAGGGGTGACCATGGAGGTGAATAGCCAATTAGCATAGTTTAGGCACCAGGAAGGGGTGACCTTTTGTAGCCTTGCCAGCATCTTAGTGGCATTCTGCTCATTCAAGACATCCTTTCTGCAGCAGACTGGGGTGCCCTCAGAACATATGGTCCCACTCCACCAAGGCTGAGCTGCATCCCTTGCATCCATAAAGGAGAACTATTGCAGCTGAACCCAAGCAAGTTGGATCCTTCTTTATATACTTGCCACTGGGCCTATTCAGGTATCACCCTTGCCTCCTGACCTTCCTCAGCAGCTTCCACTTTGTCTAATGGGGCTTTCGGGGTTACAGATCTGCTGGTCTAATGATTGGATTGGCAATTTTGTGAGCCTTACTGCTGTCATTAATTAGATGGTAGACAAGCAGGAGGCTGGAAGAACACAGCAAGCCAGGCAGCATCAGGAAGTCAACGTTTTGAGTGTAACCCATCTTCAGAACTGAGGCTGCGTGTTAGGGAAGCTTCAGATAAAGGAGGTGGGGAGGAAAGGAACCCCCAATCCTGAAGAGGTGCTACACCCGAAATGTTGACTTCTCCACCTCCTGATGCTGCCTGGCTTGCTGTGTTCTTTGAGCCACCTGCTTGTCTACCTTGGATTCCAGTGTCTGCAGTATTTTTTGTCATTTATTAGATGGCAAGTGCAGTGTTGAATAAGCGCTGGAAAGATTGTTCTCCAGTCTTACCTCTAGCACCCGTGGACTCAGAACCCCAATTTGGTATCAGAAAATGGTCCTGAAACCTATGGAGAAATTCAGCTCAAAACATGTGAACTTGATTCCTCCATAGCAAAATCTTCTCTTGTATTTTTTTTATAAACTGGCAAGTTATTTTCTTACTTTCGTTTTCTTATCTTGGTTTCTCTTCCTCAACCATTGATTAGAAATGCAAATAAAATAATTAAAAATAAAACAAATATCCAGGCTAATAGTACTTCTGTTAATTATTAAATTACGTCTAAAAATTTATGATTATTTAGAATGAAAGACCTTTAAACCGATAATCTGTGAAATATTGATTTTATTTTTATGTATTATATCTAGGCTCCAAAGACCCCATTACAAAAAAGTATGGACAAGCTAGGAAAACAACTATCACTCTTTTCATTTGCAGTTATTGGTAAGTTTTACAAGATACAACTTTAGTTTTCTCTGTGATCAATGTATACATTATTAGAGTTAGCATTTGTGAGATTTGAAAGTGTTTTAAGACTTCCAGATGTGGAAGCAGACTTGAAGAAAACATTATCTTGGAACTTCAACATTTGCAGGAAGAAAAATAAAGGAATAAAACATAGAACAGCCCAGCAGCCAATAGGCCTCACCGCCCATGCACTCTCACTATCTCCTTGCTCCATTCATTCTGGCTCATGCCACTTAACATGCCCCCATGGCTCTATATACTCCTCATCCAACACTCCTAATTCTTCCACCCTCCATGGTAACTCGCTTCGTATCTACCATCTGCATACCTCAGTATATACTCAGATTAAATAAAGTTCTTTAGTGTCTATTTCGACAAAAACACTCTTATCGGTTAAAAACCTGTTCACTACATTTTAGATCCTTCAAATATTTAATCCATTTGTAGTCCCACTTCAAAAGCTTTATAAACACTTAGAGTTGTCAGTCAAACTGTGAACTGACAAGCAGAACATTGTGGTGGTAGCTTGTGAAATCAGTCATGCAGCATTAATCCTATACATCAACAGACAGAGTGAAATAGCAAGTAATTTTTTTAAAAGTTTTTTATTGTTTAACAGTCAGGATATTTAAATGCCTAGATTGTTCCCTTTGATGGATCCAATGTTTTTCATGTGTAAAAGTACCTATCATTTTTCAAATGTGTTCCTGGACTAAATTTTATCTCTCCAAAGAACTCTGGTAAGGTTTTGGAATGTCTTCTCACAGATCTAAAGCATACATGTCGTGTTTTGGACATCCCACTAGCGAAAATAAGATCTGGCTGAAAGCATCTGCACTTTAACATATAAAGTGATTTCCATGAAGTCTGATGTGAACATTAAGAGTTGCCCCCATTCTTCCCCCTACTGTCCCTTGAAAATGGCACAGATGTTTAGAGGCAGGATTTTGTGCTTCCAGCACCATTTTCTAAGAGAAATAGTTCCATGCAAAAATTCAGGCTGTTGAGTCCGGGAATTACAAAGACGCAGCGGGAGGTATCTGTCTGTGACCAGGAAAGTTGCATTGCATTTAACAGCAGGTTCCTGTTGGAATTGTTTTATTCTATTTCTTGGAGCTATCTTGTAGCCAGGCCAGCTGTCAGGCCTAATGCACGAGCAGCTGGTGAAAATTGCTGGCAGTTGAGAAGATTGGAGGATAAGTGTGGCAGAGTGGAGCACATACTTGCTTACCCTTCTGGTGAGAGCAGACTTAGCTATGCTGTGAGTAATCCAGAATTGAGTGTGATCATAGTGGGTTAGGTTTCAGAATGTGTTTACGATTCATCTTACCATGTTCACACCCTTACCTGTGTTATCTCTCTGAATGTTTTTTCAATAACCCCACTCTGAGCCAGGGATGAAGAATTATTAGATTTTCCAACTGCCCAGCACATAAACAATTGCAGGAAAACTATTTTGCCATAGAATTGCAAGCTGCTCACTTGAAGTGTTTTCGGAGATCAAATGATCTGGGTGTAGTCTTCATACCATGATATTATAGCTTCCTTCACCCTGAGCAAATTTTTCTGTAAATCAAGAACATTTTGAAATCACTCTGGTATATTGTGAGGGATGGCAGGGAAAATAGGAAATTACAGTGGTAATGAAAAATATCAGATTCCCAATGTTGAGAAAAATATTCTGGATCTTTCCTTCTTTTCCCTCAAGTCTTAAGTGGCAACTTCAAAACCTCAACATTGATTGGCAACTACCTTATATCCATTCAGTACATCTCATTGAAGTCCTAATTAATCTCACCAATGGGCTACATCAAATCTTCTTCTTTCTACCAATAAACAAAACAGGGCAAATTCCTGACATGTATCTGCAGTGACTACAGTTTGCTGAATGCTTGTTCTGCCTATCATGCAGCTGCTTCTTCACGACAATATATGTGAGTGCTCATGCCCCACCATTCCTCTTGAATGGAAGGGCAATTAGTGGTGATGCATGAGTAGGAGATGTGTCCCCAGTGATGGAGCGCAAAGTACAGAGAGCACGCTAGCATTTTGGGAATACGAAGTGGGTAAGAGCTGGTGAGTGGACATGATGCCTGCAGTAGTGAGAGTTGTAATCCATGAATCTTGGTAGGTTCCATGCACAGTGGCAGTTCAGATTGAAAACAAACAATAAGAGTTTTTATCAATTTTTTGAATTGAATTTATTGTCACATGTACTGAGGCACAATGAAAAGCTTTGTCTTGCGAACAATACAGGCAGATAGATAAATAAATAATAGGTAAAAAGTTGAAAAAAAAACACTGAATCAAATAAGCTTTGGTGCTTTATAGAATGACACTGTAAAGTTAACAATGAAAAATAAGGAAATGACAGATGATTTGAACAAGTATTGGATATCAGTCTTCACTGTAAGGATACAAACAACTTCGAAGAAGCAGCAATAAATCGGAAAATGGAAGTGAGGGATGAACTCTGGAAAATCACAATCACTAGGGAAATGGTACTGGGTAAGTTGTTGGAGTTGCAGACAGACAACTCCTTACATCCTGATGGACTTCAACATAGTGTCTGAAAGGAAACAGCTAGTGAGATAGAGGATGCATTGGTTTTAATTTTCCAAAACACCCTTGATGTGGTCGGGAAATAGTGAATGTCACTTTTTTGTCCATAAACGGAAAGGGACAGAAAGCAGAAACTACAGGCTAGTTAACTTAACATCTATTAGAGGGAAAATGTTCGAAGCTATTATTAAAGGTGCTAAAGCAGGAATTGGATAAGTTCAAGGCTATGTCAACAATGTTTTGTAAAAGTGAAACCACGTTTGACCAGTTGAAAAGGTAACGTGCTGTGGCAAAGGGGAACCGGTGAATGTGCAGTTCTTAGATTTCCAGAAAGTATTTGATGGGGTCTACAAAAACTGCAGCCTCCTTTCCAGCATTTCGTTCACCCTGAGTTCCATGTCCCTGAAAACAAAGCATAGAATAAACTTTCCTTGCCTCTGGTACACTTTGACTATAGAGGCTCGAACATTACAGTGTACATTAGGAAAACAAGGCATAGACTGGCTGACCACTTCACAACACACCTATGTTCTGTCCACTAAAAAACCCTGAGCTTCCAGTTGCCTGCTACTTCAATATACCATCTTGCTTCTTGGCCAACATCTCTGTCTCAGGCGTGTTGCAGTACTCCAGCTCAGCTGGAAGTGCACCACCTCATTTTCCACTTGGGAACTCTACAGCCTTCTGGACTCAATATCGAGTTCAACAATTTTAGGACTTGAGACAACGTCTTCCATGTCCTTACCCCAACCCCCACACACCAGACCTTTTTAATCACATGGTATGTTATCAAACACAACACATTGTTAGCCACTAATAATCCCCATTAGTAGCTATTCATTCTCCTAGGTTAATGGTTATCCATTCTTTTCTCTGTCCTACTGTGATTCTCTCTCTTTGGGCTCTATCCCCAACTATCATTTACTCCTTACCCCCTGCCCCCACCCTATCTTCTGCATATATCCTGACAATTTCCGAGCTACCATCAGTTCTGAAGAAGGGTCACTGGACCTGAAACATTAACTCTGATTTGTCTCCACAGATATTGCCAGACCTACTGAGCTTTTCCAGCAATTTCTGTTTCTGATTCCGATCATAGTGTGAGGGTCAATCCTGGCTTGTAGCATCTGAAATGAAGCACAGCTGCCATTCCAACATGGTGTTGGAGGTGTGTACAACAAAAGGTGCCCGCAGTGGTGGGCCTTTCAGTCCCTGTGGGTCACCCATGAATCCAGGTACATGACTAATGAGGTGAAGAGTGGAAGGTGGTGTGAGGGAAGTCAGTCCAAGCCATGTGGATCATTCAGCACAAATCTTGGTGAAGAAAACATTTTAACTGAAAGTGGGGGAAGTTACACCCCATGTATTAAATGATACATCTCGATGAACAATAATACCTATTACTGAGATAGTGATGCAAACTTGAAATCTATTTAGAACAGTGAATAATACATACTGATACACCAAAGGGCAAGCTGTTGCTTAAATATGAAGAAAGACAATTCACCTCTACTGTTTTCTTTCTCACTTGGAGCCAAACATTTATAATTCAGAATCTTCTCCAGAAGCCAGCTTTTATTTTAACTCAATATGCATATCACAGCTTGGTCCTTCATCATCAGTCAGTTGAGTGGAGATGCTCTTGCTCACTTCCATTATTATCTATATATTTGCAACCAGAAAATCACATGCAGTGGATTGTCAACCTATTTCTAACAGTTGCCTTTTGTGGTCCCCAAAGATCTATCTATTGCATATATAGTCCTCCAACTATTTCTTATCGGTATGATTTATTAAAATATATTTATGTATTTATGACAACAGGACTGGATGTGCAGAAATTTCTTTCAAATACATATTCAGAAGACCAAAGCCTTTGTCTTCATCACACCACAAGCTGCAGTCCCCAGCTACCGACTTCTCACTTCCTGTACCTCACGCTTGCTCAGGGCAGAGCAGAATGTTTGCAATCTTGGGGTCATATTTTATGCTGAGGTGAACTTGCCAGCACATATATGCACCTTCAGTATGACCCTGTAATGTCATTAACTCTGCTCCATCACCTATCCCCAACTCAGCTCATCTGCTGTTGAAACACTCCTCCATTAATTTCTCATGTCCAGACTGGACTGTTCTGGTGTGCTCTTGGACAGCCTCCCACATCATACCCCCCAATCCCCTCTGCCATAAACTAAACCACCCATTTGGCTTGTGCTCATTGACTGATATTGGTTCCTGGTTAAGCAATACTTAAATTTTAAGCTTCTGATCTTTGTTAAATCCTTCCATGGTCTTGTCCTTCCTTATCTTGATAATCTGCTCCAGTCCCCATACACCTTTCTAGATCTTGGTGGTCTTTTCACTCTGGCCTCCACATTGTCCCTAATTTCAATCATTTCATCATTAATGGCCCCTCCCCCAAGTCCATCCTCCCTACCTTTTATCTTAGCCTGCTTGGCACACCCTCCTCATTCCTGAAGAAGGGCTTATGCCCGAAACATTGATTCCCCTGCTCGTTGGATGCTGCCTGACCTGCTGCGTTTTTCTAGCAACACATTTTTCACCTCACCATTAATGTCAAGTTGCTGAGTACTGGAATTTCCTAACTAAATCTTCCTTACTCTTTACCTCACATTGTTCCTGAGACCTAAGTCTTTGACCAAACTTTTAGTTACCTGCCCTAATATCTCTTTATGAGGTTTAGTGACCTATTTTGATTTATAGTTCCCCTAGAAGTGTCACATCTCAATATATACCATTAGGAGAAAGTGAGGACTGCAGATGCTGGAGATCAGAGTCGAGAGTGTGGTGCTGGAAAAGCACAGCAGGTCAGGCAGCATCCGAGGAGCAGGAGAATTGATGTTTCGGGCATAAGCCCTTCATCAGAAATGAAATATTCCTATCATATTAAAACAATATATCTTCTCATGTGCTGTAGGTATTCAAATGGAAGATTGACTAGTCCTGTTGAAAATTGTTCAGAAGCTTTCTGAATTTGGCCAAAAGCGATGACAAATCACAAATTTCCCAAATGAAATACATCTGTTAACATTTTGATTTTTGGTTAAATGTAATTATGCTGATAGTGAAATTGTGAATGGAAATAAATCAAATGGGAATGAATTAATAGAATCTACAGTGCAGATGGAGGCAGTTCGAGTCTGCACCATCCCTCCTAAAAACATTCTACCAAACGTGCCCCCTACCCATCCCCATAACCCCACATTTCCCATGACTAATCCACGTAGCCTGCATATTCCTGAACACTCCAGGGCAATTTAGCAATCCATCTAACCTGCACATCTTTGGCCTTTATGATTCCTTCCTTCCATTGCTGTAACTTCACTATTACTGAATTCGCAGCCGTGGACTGGTACAAGACTCCTGGACCTTTACCTCTAATGTCTTAATTCATTCATTTCAACACCTTTCATGTAACTGCAAACCTTGTTTTCCACAGGTTTAATGATGCTGATTGGTTGGTCACAAGGGAAGCACCTCCTTGGCATGTTTACTATAGGAGTTAGGTAAGAACATCAATGTTCCTTTCAGTTTCATGTGATGGAATAGCAATGACCATTATGATATGTCATTAACAGAGAATGAACCTGTTGGCCTTCAATAATTTTTGCTTCAGGGTATTATACATGGGAAAAATAGTTGTTCTTTATTTGCTTAAGTAAAAAGAGAGATTCCTATTTAGAAACAGCATTATGATAAACAGATGAGTGAAATTCTCTCTAATTCTGCTTATCTATTGGTAATAAGTTTGCTTCTAAATAGATGCTTTTCGCTTATGCTGCGGAACAAAATACTCATTATTATTACCAGGTAGGATTGAGTGATAGGTTGTGGAGCAGGCTAATTGGCATCAGGCAGTTGCATGGGACCAGAGCAAGGGGAAAAATTATGAGTGAAAGTAAGAATGTTAAACTATTTTTTCAAAGAAAGTAAAGTGTGTTTATTTAATCCTTCATTCTCCACCGAAAATGATTTAAAATATTCACTCCTTAACTCATGAGATGTTTTCATTATTTGTATCTGAATTATTACAAATTATAAATAATTGCTTTATTTGTTAACTGTGCTTGTTGCATTTTCTTGTTTAATATTACTTGTTGAATGACCTCTTGTGAATGTGATGTTGGTTATAATTTCTACCTTTCCCAGCTGAATTCATGAATGAATGATTCCTTAAGGTGTAATTATTTTATTATGGTTCCTATTCATTTGAATAGTTTTTGGTGAGTTTACATTAATCTAGTTTTAAATATCTTGAGATGCACTTCTTCCTTACAGTTTTCCCAGACTGCTCCACCTCTCGTTTATGATGGTGTCTGCATTATTGGAGCTGGTTTTAATTTCCAGTATGTTTGTAGAGCCATTTTTGTAAATCATTGGTCTGTGTCATTTTCTTTGTGTTGGAGATACCATATGGCACAGTCTGCATTATTTTTTCCAACAATAATGTAACTATATCCAGACAGGAGAGGTTTTGTTCATGATTGCAAGAACAATATTTTTAAACTTGGTACAAATCAATCTCATTTTTAATGTGTTTTTTACAATTGATGAGATTCAAGTAATTTAAAAGTAAAACAAGGAGTTTTTTTGTTGGCTTCACTGGTTTTGCAAATAACTTCGATGTGAGATGGCTACAAATTGGTCAGAGGTCAAATTCATGATCCTGAAGTCTCCTGAAAAGGTGCCCTGGTCAGGACCTTGAGGTTACTTTCTTTATCCAATGTTACCTAGCAACTTAACACAAATAAGGCTCAGCTGGAAATTTCTACAGCCGAAGGGATGAAAATTTGTGTTCAGTTCCATGGAAGATGATGATATATCCTTGCCTTACATGTGGAATGTGGAATATGTGACTATTTAAGGTTTCGTTATAAACACATAAAAGAACCATAGAGTCACAGACATGTATAGCACGGAAACAAACCCTTCCATCCAATACGCCCATGCCGACTAGATATTCTAAATTAATCCAGTCCCATTTGCCAGTATTTGGCCCATATCCCTCGGAACCCTTCCTATTCATATATCCATCAAGATGCCTTTTAAATGTTGTAATTATACTAGCCTGCACCACTTCCTTTGGCAGCTCATTCCATACACACATCACCCTCTGCATGAAAAAGTTGCCTCTTTGGTCCCTTTTATATCTTTCCCCTCTCACAAAGAGTGACTGATATGCAGGAATATATCCGCAATGAAGAAAGGCAGTGTTGTATCAGCAGAAATAGAAATTGCCATTTTGAAAGAGTGCTGGTGTTTCAGTGTTGTGTTGTATTATGTATGTGGTGTTTCACCACGAGAAGGAAATAGCTGGTGGGAGACTGCAAGGTGCAACAAAGTAAATTGGGGGAAGGTTAAAATAGTTCTAATTCTCCTTTTTTTGAAAGGAGTCTTTTTAAACAAACTCTATGAGAAGGAGACATTAAATTTCAAATAAATCATCCACACTTCTGAAAGCGATTAAAATGAATTTAATGAATATGGTGATTTGTGAGTTGAAACATGATATGAAAATTGCTGAAATGATAAAAGCACTATCTATTTACCAACTCATTTTGAGAAAAGAATCTTGCTCCCCACATTAGGTGTCCAAAAGGTGACATATATCCACAATTATTGAGTAACTAAAGCTTCGTGGTAATACCACTGAGCTGTTAATCCAAAGACATAGATGATGTTCTGGGGAATCCAAGTTCAAGTCTCACCATGGCAGATTAAAAAGTCTGAAATTAAGAGTCTGCTGATGACCATAAAGTTGATTGTTGAGGAAAAATCCAATTGGTTAATTAATGTCCTTTAGGGAGGGAAACTGACATCCTTACCTGGTCTGGCCGACATGTGTGACCCGAGATTCACTATTGACTGTGGCATGGGAAATAAATGCTAACCTAGCCCTCATCCCATGAACAAAGAATGATTAAAAATATAATAATCATAGCCCCAGTTAGTATTGACCAAATCGTGCAAACAAAAACACGAGTGGATGACTTTTTGGACAAATTGCTTTCCCTTGTGAATTCCATAAAGGTTGGTAAGCCAAAACACCACCCTTTATTTACATCTGCAAAATATATGACACTGACCCAGCTAGCTCAGAGCCAACTTCTGCAGTGAACAGAATCTCTGCTACTCCTGTTTATTTTTTTTTCTTTTAAACAGACTTTCAGAGTAACCTCAGCTGATGGTTGGAACTGAATCAAGTCCATGCTGTTTTTTTTATTCATTCACAGGATGACGGCATCACTGGCTGGGCTGGTATTTATCATTCATCTCTACTTGCCCAGGGGGCAGTTAAGAGTCAACCACATTGACTGCAGGTCACATGTAGGCTAGACTAGGTCAGGATGACAGTTTCCTTCAATAAAGGATGTTAGTGAGATGGACAATACTTAGATGTCATTATTAGACTCTTAATTCCAAATATTTTCTTGAATTCAAACAGGATTTTAACCCATGTCCCCAGAATATTACCAGAGGCTCTGGATTAACAGTCCAGTAATATTACCACTAGGCCATTGCCTCCCTATACTCCTGCTTATATCTGTCTGCCATGACTCCCTGATTGGACCAGGTTAACAGCCTCAGTCAAGGATTTCATATTCTATGAGGCCTTCCTGGCTTCAAATCAAAACACCTTGTTTCCATCATTTTTTGTGGTTCTGTTGCTATCCGATAATGCCTTACCATAATATCATGTATGCACTTTGCGTATGGACAGAGTCAGTCTTGGCTGTAACATGGCTTCTTGTTTTTATTAATAGCCTGGCCGTTGCAGCTATTCCGGAAGGCCTACCAATTGTTGTCACGGTAACATTAGCACTAGGTGTGATTAGAATGTCAAAGAAGAAAGTGATAATAAAGAAACTCCCTGTTGTAGAAACATTAGGTAAGTCAACAAAATGAATTTATTTTCTCCAATTTAAGTCACATGGCTTAAAATTAATATCATGACTATTTTTATTTGAATAATTTGATTTGTTTTCCATCCATCTAAAGTTATCATTTGGAGGAATTATTAGGCAAGATGGAACAGAGCTGGTTAGTTTAAAAGCAAATGTCTTTAATATATTTGCATTGTTGAAAAAAATGTAAATTAAATTTCCATTTTTCTTTCAATTGGACCTGTTCAAACTTTCTCATATATGAATGGCCAAAGTAGAAATAGAATCCTGTCTTAATAAGTTAGCCCCTTAATTGATTCTCGAATATAATTTTTGGCAAAATGCAATGTAATTGCTAGTTACACTTATTAAATTCTAGGTTGCTGTAACGTTATCTGTTCTGATAAGACTGGCACCCTAACAGCTAACGAGATGACTGTAACACGATTGGTTACATCAGATGGAATACATGCAGAGGTGAGCAATGACATACCTTGCACTCTCAACCTGATAAGGCTTTTATAGTTTCTTCATCACAATTTATCCATGTACCAGATTTTGGAGGACAAATTAAACCAACCCCTATTAATGGGCAGAAGGGATGCAATGCATCATTAACTCAAACCCATCCCTTCCAATTTGAAACTGCTGGTCTGTCTGCTCATTTATGTAATTGCAACCTGCAGTCAGTACTGCGTGAGTTTAAAGCAGCACTGTAATATTTAAAGTCAGCCTGCAGTTCAGAAGGATGGAGGTGCATTTTGACTACAGCAAGTCCTGGAAATCACTGTAAAAGTGAGTTTAACCTGCAAATAGCCAGGCATGCATGCTCGAAGTTCTTTCAAGACCAAGAAACAGAATGTAGAGAGGAGGAGATAGGCTTTCTATTTACAGGGAACTCAGAAATCTTTGAACAAACATTGCAAAGGCAGTGGACCAGATAGGCCAATCAGTCACAGAAGCCGTAACAGTCAACAGCACTACCTAATGCCAAGGACTTAGATGAAGTACGAGAACAAGTTTAGTAGTCTCACACTAGTGCTCAAGATCACTGGTTACATCCTTAAATGCCATATCCCACCAATTGCACCACCAGCCATATGGGTGAATGCAGAGTTTAAAGTCTGTCCGTCCATTTTCAGCATGGAACTGACGGTCAACTCCATTTCCTCACTGTGGACCCAACTATGATGCAGCACTTGATGGACAATGTCTCAGCTTTAACTACAGGTCATGCAGAAGCCACTCAATGTCAATGTGCTGCAATGGAAACTCAGACTGAAATGATACAAGCTGAATCTCTATCATTCTGATTGTAGATATCAATGTTCAAAAGGGCCTGCAGGGTCTCATAGTAGTATAGCAATCTGTCCTTTGTTTCATGACTTGGATTGCTGGAGGTGCCGCCTCAGAGGAATGACATTGGCTCTTGGAACATGAAGCTGTTGTCTTCTTTCAGGATGAGCAAATGCTTCCAATTAACTTTTCAATTCCACCAGCACCCTTGCTGTTGACTGGTCCAGACTGTTACCACCCACTCAAAATGGTGTAATCTGAAAATGCACTTTCTTGTGTCAAAACAGTTTGAGATCACCCTTCAAGGTCCCCCACAATGAAAGTCTGGAGCCTTCCATAAGCTGCGTCTACTAATGGGATAGCATAGATTAGGCAGCAGATAAAAACGCATGGTCAAGTCACTATGCAAAGGGTGATTAGCCAACTTTTGTGTGCAATCTTGGATCATTTTAAAAAACATTCTTTGAATATTTGTTGTACAATAGCTTTGACTGCAGTATTATATCCAAGAGATCTATAATGGCCAGTTTGCAATGGAAGCTAAAGTAGTGGACCTATGTCAATTGAAGAATTTGGTTCACATTCACTGGTGCCCCGGTCAGACGAGCTGCTTGCAGATAGATCAGCCAGAAAGGGTATTAATTGGCTCATTCTTAAACTATCTAAAAGTATTCAGTAGCTCTTATTGAAAGCGAGTTAGCTGGTGGATTGAAAAACAATCATTTGAATAATGACCAAATCTAATTTGTTGACATTTTGGGCTTGTGAATTAAAATTGCATTTTCATTTGGTGCAGGTAACTGGTACAGGATATAATGGAAATGGCAATGTACACCTGTCATCCAATGGAGAAATAGTAAAGGCATTCTCCAATCTGTCTGTAGGAAAACTGGTTGAAGTGAGTTACTTTTAATTCATTCTCTGAATGTGGGTGTCACTGGTATTTATTGGCCTTGAAAAGGTGGTGGTGTTGGGTGGTCTTCTTGAATTGCTGCTCTGTATGGGGAAGCTATTCCCATAGTTTCTGCTTTAATATCAAGGACAGTCAATCTCCAGTTGTCTCTGACACTCAGCTCTTCTGTCTATTTTTGGAGCAAAGCTATAACAAGATCTCATGTCAAGTGGCTCTGGTGGAACCCGAACTGTGCATCAATAAACAGATTATTAATGAGGACCAGTTAATACAGTAGTAACCATACAACTGGACAAGTTCCAAAATTATTGAGGGATGGTCAAATAAAAATCAAGAAGGATAAAATAGAATGGAAGTGAACAAAAACTAAGTAAAGAAACTATTGCAGTCTGTGCTTTATACGTGTGTAAAGTGAAATAGAGTGACAAAAGTAACTCTGGACCCCTTGAGGATTAGACAGGAAGAATTATAATGGGTAAAAGTCAAAATATTTTGTGTCTGTTTTCCATCATATAATCCCTACATTGGGTAAAGGGGCCATTCAGCCCATTGAGTCTGCACTGACACCCCCCAAACAGCATCCCCCCCAAACTCATCACCCCTGTCTATCGCCATGTGCCCACATTTACCACAGCTAATCGACATAACCTTCACATTCCTGGACATTACAAGGCAGGTATATGGATTCGAAAGATGTAGAGGGATGTAGGCCAAACACAGACAAATGGGACAAGTTCAGATTTAGGAAATCTGGTCAGCATGGATAAGTTGGGCCCAAGGGCCTGTTTCCATGCTGTATGACTCTATGACTCCTTGGCCAATCCACCTACAGACCCAAAAAAGACCCAAACAATGTGGAACTTAGGGTCTGATAAAAGTGAAGAATTTAACGTAATTAATGTTGATAAAGAGCAATATGAAAACAATCAATGACTCCAAAACTTGGCAAATCTATTAGAACGATCTGAAGGTGTAGAAAACAGTGGGTTTTCAAAAGGGCATTTAATAAGATGCCAAACATAAAAATATGACACCAGATCAGGTTTCCTGTCGTTAGAGGTAATCCATTGTCATAGACAGAGGAAAAATCAGGAACAGAAAGCAACAACGTGGGAATGAATTTTGTTACTAGTGAGGTACCGCAAGGATTAATGGTGGGGCCTCATGTTTAAAATTTGCTTGCTCGTAGGCTGGATGTTTATGCAATAACGCTGTCATCAGAGAAGACACATTAATGGGACAACCAACAGAAGGTGCCTTAATTGCTCTTGCAATGAAGGTAATTACTGAAAAAATAAATTTGGATATTTGAAGCAGATCATAACTGGAACATTAGCTACAAGTTTGTATCAAACTACAGCTAAATTACCTTAAAAAGTTGAAAATTTCAAGAGGAGGAGACTTCTGATGCATTTTTAAAATTCACCTGAAGAGATTAATGTTTCTCTGCAATCCCATCAGGATTATTTATTCAACTCAGTGACATAAAAAATTGTCATGAACCACCTTTTCATCATTGTGGTGGAACTGAAATAGGGTAAAACACTCAAGCAATCTCCTCTTAAGAAGGAGGCCAGTGATGACATCTCTTTAAGGTAGCAACGTGCTTCCATTCATGGATTGAGCTTATGTTTTTTGGACTCATTTTAATAAGGTTTCCGCTGCATTGTGTAACCTGCCAAGTATATAGAGAGGAAAAAGGCCAGATCCATAGGCCAAGCACACTTCCATTGTTGTGTCTAGACCAGGAAGTGCATCGTCCCAGTTACATTGCAATCTCTCCCTTCCTCATTACATGTTCTCCATTCCTTGGCTGGAAACTTGTGACACAGGTTTTTCACCTTTCTCAGGCTGTTGATGGGATGATGGGATTGCAGGGAACTTCCTGTTGAACAGATTATCAAAAAATAGGAGATTAATTAGAAAATAGTAAAAGTGATTATTCATGTGTTCAAGAAGGGCCACCCTAATAAAATTTTCTCTAATGATTTTGTGCAAATATAGTTTCAACTCAACTGTATATCTGATTCAGTGCCAAGGTCTGAAGGAAAATTAAGAAGTCATTTGGTTAAATTATTGATCAACCCTTTCACTTTAAAATCTAATGTCTTGCATTCTGAATTGAAGATGGACCTTGATCATGTTAAGCAGAGCTATATAAGGAAGAAAGAGTATCCATTTAGCTCAGAACAGAAATGGATGGCTGTTAGATGCGTCCACAAGAGTCGGGTAGGGATTGTTTTGTTTGTGAACTTGAAAGATATTTTCCGCGGTTTGTCTATGTCTCCCACGGCAGCACTAACAGTTTTTATTATATGTGCCATTTAAAGGAAACTGAAGAAATGTACTTCATGAAGGGTGCATATGAAGGAGTTATTCAGTACTGTAGCAATTATAGCAATGGTGGTATGCCCGTGCCCCTCACACCACAACAAAAGACAATATACATCCAACAACAAGCAAAACTAGGAGCAGAGGGCCTGCGCGGTACGGTCTTGTGTTCTGTCTTAAACTTCATAAACAATTAATTGTCTTGTGAAAACCTGCATGTATTTGATATCTTTTTACCTCATCGTAATGTATAACTACTGGTAAATGGATAACTATTGAATATTAATCATAGTTGTTGTATCAGATCATTTTGTCACAGAGGTGCTCTGCTTGGTACAAAAGGTTAATATATGCTCCCACCTTAAGGTTTTCTTAAGGCAGGGCAGGAGTGAGGCATGTAAAATATGTTGGCTCACTGAGCTCATCCTGATAATAGTTAAAGGAGGTGGAGGGGGTGCCAAAATTGGCAAACTGCCCTTCGTATGTAAATGAACAAAGTGTCCATTGAGCTTGTTCGGAGTTCATCAGAGCTCAGTATTATCCTGCCCATGACATGATACAGTCAGCATGAGCAGGGGTTAGGCAGCTTGTTTTGTTTTTCAAAAGTGTTTTTAAAAGATCTGGAAGGAAATAGACTCTGAAGAAGGGTTGGGGGTCAGCACCTTCAAAAGGAATATCATTTGCAGATTGGGTTTAACTTTCTCACCTCTGTCTCTCCGTTCCTTTGTCCCTATCTGTATTATGCCAACTCCTCACACTCAACCAATTCCAGCAGTAAGATGCCTAATCCATCGCAGCCCAATAACCTCTATTTGCTTTGGTGTGGGCTTCTTCCTTCTCGTAAGCCAGCTTGCAGTTCCAGCTGTGACCACTGCTACATTCTGGCACTGCTGGGACTGCAAAATGCTGACCAATCAGGTTATGTGGCACTTCGGAAGGGCAGGATTTCCTCCCGTTGAGGGAAGGAAGTCCCACTGCCACCTTTTAATATTAGTTGTGTTTGGTTGATTGGTTTCCAATCGCCTTCATTATTTGGGGCAAGAGGGTAATTGCATGGAAAAGTCAGGAATAATCCAACTACTGCCTGTCTACACCTCACCCACATCATTAAATACAACCCGAAAGCTTTGTTCTCCTTTGTGCATTCAGTAAGATGAATGGGTTAACATCAAGACACCGAATTTTCGTAGTTTGGACAGGTGTGGAGCGGCAGAAGAAACCATAGCTCCACAAACCACCTTGGCTTTCCACACTCCCCATTTATAGCCTGGAGAGTGGATTGGGTACTCAGGCCATGCATCCTGAGGAGATTGCCAGTTCCCCAAGCGTGCTGAGTAGAAAGCCAACATAGGGCTCCAGTACTGCATCCAAAATTTAAAATAATAGAATAAAATGTAAAACATTCTTCCAGCCTTCGCCCTTAATATCTCCATCGCTCCCCCTCATGCCAACCCATGCCATTAAGGCCTTCTAACCATACCCCAGGATCCCTTATACCTCCAAGTCAAGTACCACAGCACCACTGCAAACAGGGGAAAAACAATAAAGTTTCATTATTTAACATTGTAAATTACAGACTGCATGAAATTGAGAAAAGCAATTGCATTCATAGAAATATATTTGAACACATTGGGCAGTTCCACTGGATTGTGCACAATCTTCTCCACAATTGACAGTCCTAAAGGGCACCTGAACAACATCCCTCCCCAAATTATCCCTGACCCCAATCATAAGATGCCCTGGAAGTATTTCATAGGGATAACTCAACTGTCCAAACAGATACCCTGATAATCCAAAAAAATATAGACAACAGGTCTGCCCCTACCAGCTGTAATGTCCACAATCTGAGTTCTAAACTCCAGGGATTCCAAGATCAGATTTGAATGGAGGCTGCAAATCATTTAAATGTAAAAGTTGCACAACACCAGGTTATAGTCCAACAAGTTTATTTGGAAGTACAAGCTTTCGGAGAGTTGCACCTTCATCAGGAAGCTAGTGGGGCAGGATCATAGGACACAGAAAAAATCAAAGTGTCATACAACTATGTGATGTATTTAATAAACCTAGATGTCTGTTAGGTCTTTATTCACTTAGGGTTGCAGGTTTTGATTTATTAATATGTAAATCCCAGAACTTCTTTCAAGTCACATTTCTGAGATAACTTAAGATTTTATAAAAAAAAGTGACATCTCAGCTCAGACAATGCATTAAAGGCGTGAGGTTGGAGTCTGTTTGTATCCCAATCATGAGTCAGATTGGTTTTATTTCCAAAGTAGGAATTGATAAAATGTCACATGGACTGACTGGCTATGGATTGTTTACTTTTTGAACAATTTAGAATTTGTATTTGCAGATACATTCTATTTTGTTCAAATAGCACACAATCTGTAGGCAGTCAGACCATGTGACATTATATCAAATCCTACTTTGGAAATAAAACCAGTTTGACTCAAGATTGGAATACAAACAGACTCTAACCTCACACCTTTAATGCTGACCTAACAGACATCTAGGTTTATTAAATACATCACATCAGTTGTATGACACTTTATTCTGTGTCCTATGATTCTACCCCATTAGCTTCCTGATGAAGGAGCAATGCTCCGAAAGCTAGTGCTTCCAAATAAACTTATTGGATATAACCTAGTGTTGTGTGATGTCTACCTTTGTCCACCCCAGTGGACCGGCACCTCCATATTATTTAAATTCAAATAATTTAAGGAGGCAGCTGTCTTCTTAAAGTGTGCATGCCCAAACTACAGACCACTCCATTTCCTGTCATCATGAAAACAGGAGTGCCAGGTTCAAATTGACTTAGGATTTCTGAAATATTCTGCCATTTTTGCCGCAGAGGAAAAGCTATCCGTCATAGCAAAAATCTGATGCCAAGTCCTACATTGTTACATAGAGGGTTTCAAAGGTAGCCTGCACATGATCTCAACATCTATTGGCTTCAAATCCAAGTTGATTATATATAATACATGTTCAACAAAGACAAAGATCAGTTTTAATAAGATTCTCTTCCCTTTTCTTTCTCTCAGTGCTCACGCTAGCTGCTGGATGCGAATTAGGCGCACTTACTTTCTTGGGATTGATTGGCATTATTGATCCACCGAGAACTGAAGTCAAAGAAGCAGTTCAAATGCTTCAAAGCTCAGGCATTGCTGTAAAGATGATCACTGGAGACTCTAAGGAGACGGCTATTTCTATAGGTGCTGTGAATTTTGGCATTCATTATTTTATACAACAATTCTTTTCGTGTTTAGTTCGTTTTGGGGTGGAATGCCTGACAGAATCTTAAGTAATTAATAATTTACCTGTCAAATTCTATTTGTGTAATGATTCACCAAATTTGAGGCAGAAAAGATAATATTATACACAAGACAATTTTAAAGAAATGGAGACAATTAAAGGGATATTTATCTGCTGCTATATCCAGTGCTTTTTCTGCCCATTCAGCGCACTATCCTATAGTTGAGTATTGCAGCATGCCAGACAATGTAGCATCCAATTTTTGAACAAAGCTGATCATTGTAATCCTTGGACAGACACAAGTTCTATTATGCATAGGAGCCAGTGAAAAAAAGTGTCAACCTGAAATAGATTGTCTATTTTTCATAAATTAATAAGAAAAATATGAAGGACTGATTATGCAATAGGTTAGTAAAAGAAGATTGAGTATTATAATATAGCTATGTATCAGTCAAACGTGAACATTACAATGTCAGAAATTGGAATTCACTGAAACCCCAATTGTGTTTGCCACACAAGCTATCAAGGCTCAATACCAACAATAGAGCCTTATGATTTGTGCTGAATCGTACTTTTCTTATTAACATATGAAATCAATTTTGTAGATACTAAATGATCTAGTCTTCTGCACACATCTATATCAATTCTTTTATCTGTAAATTGAAAAGACCAATAAATGAATAAGAACTGGCACTGATAAAAATTAATCAACATCGGTCTGTAGAATAATTAATCAGACAAGACAATGGAGGCAGCTGCTGGGGTTATTCAAAATGTAATTCGATGCTACAGTGGGGAATTTCGGATTTTGAGGTAGAAACTTTAGTGGACTGAATGGCATTTTATTGTCCTTGGTTGATTTTCTGGTAACTTATGATTCGACTCCATTCCTGGACCTTTTGTAATGGATGATTCAATGGACATACTTTTAATAATCCGCGGGTTTCCTCCATGTGGTCCGGTTTCCTCCCACAGTCCAAAGTTGTGCAGGTTAGGTGAATTGGCCAGGCCAAACTGCCTGTAGTGTTAAGTGCATTAGTGAGGGGTGATTGTAGGGGAATGGGTCTGGGTGGGTTGCTCTTCGGAGGGTCGGTGTGGACTTGTTGGGCCGAAGGGCCTGTTTCCACACTGTAGGGAATCTAATAAAAAAAAATCATATTGCTGTCTGATTTTTATTCCTAAGATGAGTTGCAGTGATGACTAAAATATGTGTGCTTACTGATCTGGTCTCCTTCCTATCGGAAACATGTGAAACTTGAAAGGGTTCAGAAAAGATTTACAAGGATGTTGCCAAGGTTGGAGGATTTGAGCTATAGGGAGAGGTTGAATAGCCTAGGGCTGTTTTCCCTGGAGCGTCGAAGGCTGAGGGGTGACCTCATTGACGTTTATAAAATCATGAGTGGCATGAAAAGGATAAATAAACAAAGTCTTTTCCCTGGGGATGGGGGAGTCCAGAAGTAGAGGGGATAGGTTTAGGGTGAGAGAGGAAGGATATAAAAGAGACCCAAGGGGCAACCTTCTCAAGCGAAGTTGGGATGTGTATGGAATGAGCTGCCGGAGGAAATGATGGAGGCTAGTACGTTTGCAACATTTAAAAGGCATCTGGATGGGTATCTGAATAGGAAGGGTTTTGAGGGATATGGGCCGGGTGCTGGCAGGTGGGACTAGATTGGGTTGGGATATCTGGTCGGCATGGACGGGTTGGACCGAAGGGTCTATTTCTGTGCTGTACATCTCTATGACTCTATCACTAGTTTCTATTTCTCTCTTGGGACACATGCTACTGGGAATACTTCACTGGATGTGACATGTTCATTGTTTTATTTTCACTGAGTCGGTGTGTTTGTATTCTTGGACCACAATTAAAAAGCTATTTTTGGGCAAACAATTACAAACAAAAAAAACATATTTCCTAACAATGTGTTTCAAATAAAATGATCTAAGGTATAAAGCATAACCTGGTTGTATGGTAGTTGGTAATCTTTTTCAAATTTATATGTACAGGAAAAAGCATAGACCTTTATAATGATGATGTGGAGGTTATGTCAGGAGAGCAACTGGACCTACTCAAAGATGAGGATCTTTCCCTCATGGTAATGAAGGTATGATTCCAATCCAGTTATTCAAAACATGCACTAAGTCTTTCATGTGCACATTAACTTAAAGACACTTTCCACATGTGTATTTATAAGTTCCACTTTAACATATTAATTCAGCCCCCTGAAAGTTTTATATTTTTGAATGTTTGGCATAAAAATGGAGCTATTTAGAGATATTGCGGTCATGCCTTTGTTATATGTTTTAAATTAGAATAGTAAATGCATTTTAATGTAAATTATCCATATAATAATTGTATATGTTTTCCCTCTTCTCTCTTCCTCTCAACACCCCCTCCTCTGTCAGGTAGCTGTATTCTTTAGAACAAGTCCAAAGCACAAGCAGAAAATTGTTAAGGTATTAATTATTTCAAACTTTGCACAATAAATTGCAAATGTATTAATCCCTTCTGGTTTGGCATTATTCAAATGTATACCAAATTTGTCTAAAGATGTTGTCATGGTAAATTGAAGCAATTTTAGATGCCTGTCAGCTAATTTAAGCAGTAATAAATTTAGCTTAAATGTTGTATTAACTGCAAACTATACAGTTATATACTTCTTATAATTGTTGCTGCCTAGGCCCTTCAGAGCAACAATGCAGTGGTGGGGATGACTGGAGATGGTGTGAATGATGCTGTTGCTCTCAAATCTGCTGATATTGGAATTGCCATGAAAGGAACAGGGACTGACGTCAGTAAAGAAGCAGCAGGCATGATTCTGGTCGATGATAACTTTTCTTCTATTCTGTGAGTAACTTCAGTTGATGTTGTTTTAGAATTTATCTTTATTCTTTCAACAGTAAACTAACTGTTGTGCATTACTGTAGCAGACTTGTTTAACATGAACAGTTCACATTTGGACTTACTTATGAGTATGTAATGTAAATGTACAAGAAAAATACTTACAATTTTGGTAAGGTTAGAATTGCACAATCACTGAACCAGACTTTGCTGTAATGTTGTATGGTCAATTAGCTTGTGACATCCACTGTCCACAGTCACATGAACAGTGGCCACTAGGATGTAGTGCAGGATCTCACAGGGGACAAAATGACCTGTGGCGAGATTGGTGACACAACCTGCTGATGGAAGAGCAGCGCTCCGAAAGCTAGTGCTTCCAAATAAACCTGTTGGACTATAACCTGATGTTGTGTGATTTTTAACCTGGTGATGGAATCAAATGAGAAGTCTCGAGAGGCTTACCTTAAGGAGGAGAGCATCTCGCTGCATTTTTTACGTTTTTAACAAGTGGTGAGGTGAGATTCTTAGCTGGCCAACAGCAAATTGCCAATTATGGGTAATTCTAGCTTGTTAAATGCCTTGTTAATGGTACAACTTGTCTCATTAGCATTCAGTCTCTGATCTTACCAAACACACCAACAAGCTCGAGGTCGAGATAACTTAGTGTGGAAATCAGAGCAGGTACCTGGCAGTGTCAGCTTGCCACTTGGCTTACATGCAGAAATTGAAATGTGAGAACTCAGTACAGAAAGTAGTACAGTGCTGGTCTGAGGGCAGTGGAAGTGCTTCTATGGGATTGCTTAGAATGGGTGAACTGGTCCATTTTCCAGAACTCAGTGGCCAATCTAGATTACTGTGCCATCACCGTGACAGACTTCTTTAGCAAGTGTATAAAAGAAAGAAATCAATCTAAATATACTCCAACCAGAACCCATGGATGAAACAGGAGATCCATTGCCTACTGAAGTCCAGGTATGTTGCCTTCAAGTCAAACGACCCTGGCCTTTACCAGAAATCCAGATATCACCTCTGTAATACCATTAGAGAGGCGAAGAGGAAATACTGAACTAAGCTAGAGACCCAAACTAACCACACAAACACGCATTTATTAGATTAGATTAGATTACTTACAGTGTGGAAACAGGCCCTTCGGCCCAACAAGTCCACACTGACCTTCTGACGAGCAACCCACCCGGACCCATTCCCCTACATTTACCCCTTCACCTAACACTACGGGCAATTTAGCATGGCCAGTTCACCTGACCTGCACATTTTTGGACTGTGGGAGGAAACCGAAGCACCCGGAGGAACCCACGCAGACATGGAGAGAATGTACAAACTCCACACAGACAGTTGCCTGAGGCAGGAATTGAACCAGGGTCTCTGGTGCTGTGAGGCAGCAGTGCAAACCACTATGCCACCATGTAGCAACAAAGCAGAGCAGAGCAAAATAGTGGACAAAAATATAACCCTTCCTGATCCGCTCAATATATTTTATGATCGTTTCGAACAGAAGGTCAGTGAAACGGTGCCACCTGCCCTGACTGCCTCGGGTGCACCTGTTCCCTCAGTTACCGCTGCAAATATTAGATTGCTCTTCTTGAGAGTAAACCCAGAGAAAGCAACTCTGGATGGAGTCTCCAGCCGTGCACTCAGATCCTGCACATAGCAGTTGGTGGGAGTATTTGCTGACATCTTTAACCTCTCCTTACTGTGATCTGAAGTTCTCACCTGTTTCAAGAAGATCACCATCATCCCGGTACCAAATAAAGCACACACAACATGCCTCAATGGCTACTGCTCAGTGGCTCTGACCTCCATAATTACAAAGTTCTTCCAGAGGTTAGTCATGGCTCATGCCAATTGTAGCCTCCCCGTCTGCCTTGATCCTTTGTAATTTGTTACTGGTGCAATGAAAGATGCCATCTCCCTGCTGCTATACCCAGCCTTGGAACATTTGGATAACAAGGATACATGCATCAGGCCTCTACTTATTGACTACAACTCCACCTTCAACAATATAATTCCAACCAAGCTACTCTTCAAACTCTGAGATCTAGTTCGCTGCTCCACCCTCTACAAATCGATCCTTTACTTGCTGATCCACAGGACGCAATCAGTGAAAATAGGCAACAATACCTCCTCCACTTCAATCCTCAACACTAGCACCCCACAAGGTTCCATAGTCAGCCCATTACTATACTGTCTGTACATTCATGACTGTATGACCAAATTTCATCCTAACTCCATCTACAAGTTCGCTGACGACACCACCATTGTAGGCCGGATCTCAAACAATGATGAGACAGAATACAGGAAAGGGATAGAGTGTTTGGTGGCATGCTGTAAAGATAAAAATCTCTCCATCGATGTCAGCAAAACAAAAGAGCTGGTCATTAATTTCAGGAAGCAAGGTGGGCAGCACGCCCTTATCTACATCAATGTGCTGTAGTGGCGATAATTGAGACCATCAAGTTCCTCGGAATGACGATCACCAAAAATCTGTCCTGGTCCATGCACATTGATGCGACGGTCAAGCAAGTACAACAATGCCTCTACCTCCTCAGGAGGCAAAGGAAATGTGGCATGTCCGTAAAAACTTCCCAATTTTTATAGATGCATTATAGAAAGCTGGATGCATCATGGCTTGGTATGACAGCTGCTCTGCTGAGGACCATAAATGACTTATGGTTATGAATACAGCCCAGTTCATCTCGCACACCAACCTTTCATCTGTTGACTCCATCTATGTCTCTTGCTGCCTCAGGAAGGCAGCGAATATAATCAAAGACCCTTTCGACCCTGGTTATAATCTCTTCCAATCTCTTCCGTCAGGCAGAAGATACAAAAGCTTAAACACACGTACTAGCACATTCAAGTACAGCTTCTTCCTTGCTGTTATTAGACTTCTGAATGGACCTCTCAAATTTTTAATTTAATGTTGACTTCACTCTTTGTGCACCTTCTCTGCAGCTGTAACATTGTATTTCTCACTCTGTTTTATTACCCTTATGCACTTTGTATGGTATGATCTGCCTGTACTGCACGCAAAACAAAACTTTTCACTGTACCTAAATACGTGTGACAATAATAAATCAAATCAAATCATTTGGTCTGAAGGGCTTCCATATTAGACACCGAGCAGCAATGTCTCAGCACATGGGTACCAGCCTCATGCACATATCCCAGGCCTACAGATTTTGGAGTCTGATATGTACCAGTTTGTAAGAACTGTCATAGCACTTCTCTGATCCACCTTCAGTGCCCATCTGCACTTCAACGCTGCTCCTGAAGCTGCACTTTCAACTATTGTTGTAATGTTGCAGCCAGGACACTGTGCTTTCAGAGAAATGCAGCAAGCTCATGGACTGGACCAGGATGTATCTCCATACTCTTTGTTTGCAGTCAGCAGTCACTCACTCTGAGCCTACCTGGATGCTAACAGTACCCCTGCCTTGCCTTTTTCTGCTTTGCACCCTCAACAAGGCCTACCAGGCTTTTGTTACATCTTTCTTGCCTTGTGGTGAGCGCAGACCACAAAGCCAGAAGCTTGTCATAGTAAAAGGCTTCAGTTAAGTCAAGGGGGATAGCCTTCAGTCAAGGATTCTTGGCCCCATTGATGCAAGGGCAGCCTCTGATACTAGTCCAGGGGCATTGACACAGTCAATCAGTCAGTCAGCCTGCCTTTGGGGAGGTCAGAGTTAAGATGTTTTCCACATGCAGGATGAGGGACTAAATATCAGGCTGCCCATCGTCTGTCTTGACACCCTCTCCCCCATTTACAGGCTGTTTTGCTCCTGGAATGAGAGAAAGGCAGGTAAGAAAGAGATGGAAATTGCTGTTACTTCAGGTGCAGGTGGGGAGGTGCCCCTTGTGAACGAATAGGCACCTCAGATGGCATACAGGGTTAATGATGTCAGGAGTTGGGGTGACTGAGAACAAGTGAGGAAGATGCCACAGGCAATAGTGATAGATGTGGAGCATCAACCTTGATGGGACATGGGTAACAGTAGTAGAGTTAGGGTTAATGCGAGGATCTGAAAAGAGATGGTGGCACTCACTCTGGTGGAGTGGAGAAGGTCATTGACCCTCTTTTACTGTGTTGGATGTTCCTCATAGTGGCTGAGATGGGTGGTGACCACAGGCCAGACTGGCATGGTCTGGTTTTCATAACCTCCTCTGCTGGTCTCACGGTCAGAGGAAGTCCCACTTCTACTGTCCAGCTCAAGTCATTGCCCACAAAACGGGGTATCAGTCTGCCACGTCTGGGGCAAGGGTCAGTACAGTTATGGACTGACTGCTTGCCTCATTACACAACATGCCTCTAACAATGACAAAGGTGCTAGTTAATTTCAGGATATCTTGGTAATTGTAAGTTATTCCAGGACATGGTAAGATGGGGTTAGGAACAGAAATGAAAGACACTAGAAGATATCTTTAATGAGGCAAGATCAGGAAGCTATGACAAGAGAATTCATTAAATATAAAGTGAGGACTGCAGATGCTGGAGATCATAGTCGAGAGTGTGGTGCTAGAAAAGCACAGCAGGTCAGGCCGCATCTGAGGAGCAGGAGAAAGATATGACAAGAGAATTCATTAAATATAAAGTGAGGACTGCAGATGCTGGAGATCATAGTCGAAAGTGTGGTGCTGGAAAAGCACAGCAGGTCAGGCAGCATCTGAGGAGCAGGAGAAACAACGTTTCATGCATAAGCCCTGACCTGCTGTGCTTTTCCAGCACCAGACACTCAACAAGAGAACTCATCAAGTCTTGCAATGAAATTCCCTCCAAAAAACTCAACACAACTCGCACTTAGGTAATAAAAACACAATAATATAAGAGAGTTGAAAAATAATAATGAGCTTCCACCATGTTTCATAGAACTGTATTCAACCAGGTGTCTCTGCCTTGAAGAAAGATAAATGAGAAAAATGCAAGCAGAAGAAAAAAATGTTGAAGTTTGTAAAGCTTAATAATTTCCAAGAAGTTGAATGACCTGCCATGTCACTATTTTGTAGATGTGCAATGGAGGAAGGCAAAGGAATTTTTTTCAACATTAAAAATTTTGTGCGCTTTCAGTTGAGTACGTAAGTATAAATCTAGTTATTGGTGTAAAGAACTCTAATTGTCATGAAAGATTACAGATCAATTATGTGAATATATATATAATATGTAAACTGTTCTATTTATCTTCATTCTTTTTAAACACACAGAAGTATTTCAGCATTGAGCTTGATTGCTCTTTCTATTATATTTAACCTACCAAATCCATTAAATGCAATGCAGATTTTGTGGATCAACATCATTATGGATGGACCCCCTGCTCAAAGGTACCACTCAATGTTAGTTATTTAACTGTAACCATCAAGGTCATGATATGTTCTTGTCGCATTGTCCAGCTAGGGCTATGTTTTAAATCGGAATCCTATTATGACTTGATGTAAGTGTGAATGGTGAATCATGCTAACAGATTAGATTAGATTCCCTACAGTGTGGAAACAGGCCCATCAGCCCAACAAGTCCACACCGACCCTCCTAAGACTAACCCACCCAAACCTCTTTCCCTCTAACTAATGCACCCTACAATATGGGCAATTTAGCATGGCCAATTCAACTAATCTGCACATCTTTGGATTGTGGGAGGAAACCGGAGTACCCGGAGGAAACCCACGCACAGGGAGAATGTGCAAACCCCACACAGTCACCCAAGGTTGGGATCGAACCTGGGATCCTGGTGCTGTGAGGCAGCAGTGCTAACCACTGAGCCACCATGCCACCAAATATACATCCACTTACAAGCGTATTGTTTTCTATATGCATTTTGGACCTTTTAGTCTAGTTTTTAATTGTATCCTTATTTGCATTAAAATAGAATGATGCATCATTTTTGTTCTTAAGAGGATTGTGTGTATGTTTTATACACATTTGGATCATGATCTGTGGTGGTCTGATTTTGTTTTGCTTTTATTCTGGCAGTTGTGTCTGTTCTCTTTTTTTAGTGAATTACTCAAAATCCTGTTTACTTTCAAGCCTTAACAGCTTCGTTAAAACAATTTAGCATCTTCTCATTTTGTTTGATAATGATCTATGGGACACCTTACCACAATATGTACTGTGAATCATTTACACTGCAGCTATAACATTGTGCAAAGCAGTTTCCACTTGGTTATGATATTAAAGTATAAATAAGAAGCTGGATTCCAGTATTAACTGGGAGAGAGATTGTGTCAAACTCCCTGCAGAAGACAAACTTGGACCAGTTGGGAACAAGGAGTTTAGCCTGTAGTGTAAATACAGACACACATAGGTTAGACAAAACTTGGCGAAGTTATATTTAGTGTGCCTATGACATCTACAGAGTGTAGTGTTAGGTGTTATCCTGTGCAGGCAGTGCAAGGGATCCCTTGGAATCCTGTTCACAAATCAGCTTTCTGGTTCAGAAACTAGTGAGGGTATTGGTTCCTCAAGGGAGTTCAGTCAGAGTTAGGTTTGTGATACTGCAAGTGGCTTGGCTGGACAGGATGGGAGGAAGAAGAACAGATGAGCTGTAGTGAAATGGGAATCATTAGTTAGGAGAACAAACAAGGGTTTCTGTGATTGTAGGTGTGAATCCAGGATGGAATGTTGCCCACATAAAAGCAAATTTATGGATTCTGGAAAACTGAAATATAAAGTGCTGGAGAAACTCACCAGGTCTGGCAGTATCTGTGGAAAGAGAAGCAGAGTTCACATTTTGATTCCAATGTGACTCTTCTTCAAAATAATAAAGGGGTTGCAAAATGGTAGTTTTTATGCTATAGACAGAGGAGGGAAGAGGAACAGTTGGAGAGTGTCACACAAAATAGGTGGAAATGAAGATGTAAAAAGCCGAATGTGTGTGTGTGTATGTGTGTTACCACCCCACTTGGACCTATATTGCTGTTCCTTCATTGTTGTTGGGTCAACATTCTGGAACTCCCTTCCAAACAGCATTGGGGGTCTGCCTACCACACATCGACTGTAGTGGTTCAAGAAGGCAGCTCAGCACCATCTTCTCAAGGGCAACCAGGAATGGATAATAAACTGCTGCCCCAGCCAGTGCTGTGCATGTCCCACGAGTTAAGAAAAATAAAGCTCTTGTATCTGAAGTGTCAGAGTAGATTTTTGTTTCATTTCTCTAGCTATCATGGATATGTTAAGAATGCAATATGATTCCTGTAAATTAATTTGTAATTAACTTGTAAACTAAAGGTCACTCAGCTATTGGTTAAATAATTGGACAATTTTTTTTCCAACTCTTTCTACAGTCTGGGTGTTGAGCCAGTTGATCGGGATGTCATTAAACGGCCTCCAAGAAATGTTAAAGACTCGATC
This sequence comes from Chiloscyllium plagiosum, assembly GCF_004010195.1. Taxonomy (NCBI): domain Eukaryota; kingdom Metazoa; phylum Chordata; class Chondrichthyes; order Orectolobiformes; family Hemiscylliidae; genus Chiloscyllium; species Chiloscyllium plagiosum. Next base: position 19,976,241 of record NC_057726.1, on the reverse strand, counting down.
CTGAATAAGGGCCTAATTGTTAAAATCTTATTCTCAGCTATTATCATTATCAGTGGGACCCTCTTTGTTTTCTGGAGAGAGGTCTGTATAACTTATGAACCTAAATAGCTCTTTATCTTTAACTGTTCATTGGTTAATTCATCAGTAGATGGAAAGATGATTTATATGCACGGTTGGTCATTCAATTTTAAAGAATGTAGATAGATTTGGAAATTAGAAATAGTGTTCACATCTGCAAATGAAGAGAAGAATTCTATGTTCTATGTGAAATAATTTCACAGTCCATTCTTGGAATTGTTTCCAGCAACCTCTTTTAAAGGGCTTAACTCTGTAAATTTGTATTTTGTTTGAAACCAGTTATTTGGGAAATGTAATCCTGAAAGTAGTGCTGAACAGCCACATGTAAAAATGCAAGAACTAGGACAGGGATAATCCATTCAGCCCCTCAAGTCTGTTCTGCTATTTGATATGATCATGGCTGATCTCACCTTGGCCTCAACTCCACTTTCCTGCCCACTCTCCGTAACCCTTCAATCCATTACTAATTAAAAATCTATCTATCACCTCCTTCAATTTACTCAAAGTCCCAGCAACCACCACTTTCTGGGGTAATGAATTCCACAGATTCATGACCCTTTGAGAGAAATAATTTCTTCTCATATTGACTATAAATTTCCTAGCTCTTATCTTAAAACAATGACCTCTCTTTGGAGACAGGTAGTCCATAAAAATGTTTTATTTCCGTTATGTTTGTTAACTTTAGAAGGTATGTTGTGAACAATCAGAGGAAGATGCAGGCCATTTCTGTGCATCTATTTTTCCTATCTGAAAATCTCTGCTGTATTTCAATCAACATCTACTGTTTGAAAGATAGGGATGATTGATTTTGCAGTAACAGTTATCAATATTTATATTTCTTATGATTCTAGAGCTTTAAATCTATTGTTTTATTTAAAATAGCTTCCAGAGGGGAAGATTTCCTCAAGAACCACAACCATGACATTTACCTGCTTTGTCTTCTTTGATATGTTCAACGCTTTAAGTTGTCGCTCTCAGGTACAAATGTTACTTTATTCATATTTTTAAAGATGCCATAATATGCCGAGACTGTGCTAGCTCAGGAAATGAAGCAAACCACAAATTAAAAGTGTACAAAAAGATTTCTATTTTCTGTTCCTCACTAATTTTTTTTTTATTTAAGGATTCCTTCCTCTAGGGGTTCTACCTTGCACGCAATATTATAGCATTTGGGAATTGTAGAAACAATAACTCAGTCTTCTTCTGAGTTTCGCTGTTCTGTTTTCTTCTTCAATTCGTAAGTGCTGACTTAAAGATTAAATAATTTGCTTCAATTTAAAGGAAGTATTAGAATTCATTAAAATTTAGTGGAAGAGCTGTCTGGCTTATCTAATTAATACTTTAAAATGGTTAATTATAGCACAATATTTTCGAAGCACCATGAGGTTAGGTGCACATGACTAAAATGATCATCTTTCCAAATATGGTCACATTTTATCTTCTCAAAAAGGATGCTCTGGTATAACAACATCTTTGTGATCTTTTGTATATTAGTACAACTATATTATTCATGTAACCACTGCATAATCATACATAAACTAAAACCACATTTTTAATAGAAATAAAATACTGTGAATGCTGGAAAGCTGAAATTAAAACAGAAAATGCTGGAGCAACTCAGTATGTCTGGTATCATCTGTGGAGAGTTAATGTTTTGAGTCCGATATGGCCCTCTTTAATCACATCACCTTGCTGCTTAGCTTTATGTCATCTGCAAATTTGGAAATATTATGTTTGGTTCCCACATTTATCATGTACACATGTTGCAAACAGCTGGAGTCCAAGTATTGGTACTTGCGGTACCCACCAGTCAAGGACTGAATTTGTGAGAATAAACCATTTATTCCTACTAACTAAAAGCAAATTACAAGACTCCTTACCCACTAAGAGGAGAGAATCCTGTCGCTCAAAGGAGAAGACCAGGATTGCTATTGTGCTTCAGTTCTGAAAAAGAAATATATCAGAAGGAAAACGGTAACTCTGTTTCTCTCTCCACAGATGCTCAGATCCTCTGTGTTCCTCAGCATTTTCTCTGTTAATTTCATTTATTCCTTTTCTCTGAGTTCTGTCAATCCTTAATCCATGTAGTACATCACCTCCTCTCCCATGTGCTTTAATTTTGCGAACCAACCTCCTGTGGGGGACCTTATCAAAAGCGTCTGACAATCAAACTGTATTACATCCATTGACCTACTACTTGTCATCACTTTGTAAAAAGCATCCTCAAAACACTTCAAGTTTGTCTAACCCAACTTTCCCTCTGCAAATCCCCTGTGATTATGCATGATCAGATCATTATTTATTGGAGTCTCACTTACCTTGTCCTTTATATTAGATTCTAACATTTTCTCTGACACTAATGTAAGGCAGAGATGTCTGTAGATCCCTGTTTTCTCTCTGGCTCTTGTAAATTGTAGAGTGATGTTTATTAGCTTCCAGTCTGCAGGAATCATTCCAGGATCTATATAATTTTGGAATATGATCACCCCTGCATTGATTAGTTCAAAATCCACCTTCTTGAACACTCTAGGGTGTGGTTTTTCGGGTCTCTTGAACATACCAACTTTCAGACCCTTAATTGCTCCAGTACAATTTTCTTATTTATACTAATTCCCTTCAACTCTTCAGTCTCCCTAGTTATTGGATCTGTACCTGTGGGAGACTTCTTGTATCATTCTCAATAAAACAGACGCACAGGGTGAAATCATAATTGTTGTTGGTAAAGTCGCAATTTCATCAAGGTTCATGGAGCACAGAACAGACCCTTCAGCTTATTGAGTCTGTTCCGCCATCTCTACAGTAATCCCACTTTCCAGCACTTGGTATAACATTCCAAGTGCTCATCTAAGTACTTTTTAAAGGTTTTGAGGTTTCCTGCCTGGACACCCCTCCCACCCAATACATTCCAGATTCCCACAACCCCAGGTGAAAATAATTTCCCTCAAATCCCCTCTGAAAACCCTACCCTTCACTGTGAAATCATCTCCCCTCGTTATTGACTTTTCAACCAAGGGGATGAGCTGCTTCCTCTCCACCATGTCCATGCCCCTCATAATCTTATACACATCAATCACATCCCTCTCACCCTTCTTTGCTATAAAGGAAACACTCTGAGCTTATTCAGCTGTTCTTCATCCTTAAACTGATCCATCCCAGGTAACACACTGGTGAATCTTCTTTGCAGCACATCAAGGGCAATCACATCCTTCCTGTAGTGAGGCAACCAGAACTGCACACAGTACTCCTTCAGTGGCCTAACCAAAGTCTTGTACAGCTCCAACATAATCTCCCTGCTCTTATAATTTATGCCACAACTAATAAAGGAAAGTGTCCCATACTCCTTCTTAATTACCCTATTGACCTGTCCTGCTGCCTTCATTGATCTGTGGACAAATGCTCCAAGATCCCTCTGCTCCTCTGGACTTCCTAATGTCCTACCATTCATTGACTACTGCCTTAACTTGCTATCTCTTCCAATGTGCATCATCTCGCACATATCAGTGTTAAATACCATCTGTCACTAATCTACCTATTTAACCAATACATTTATATCCATCTGTAATCTAAGACCTTCTTGTTCACTAAAAACCATTCAGCCAAGCTTTGTACCATTTTCAAAGTTACTTCTCAGTCGCCACATTATCATCTGTATCATATATATATATATATATATATATATACATTTCACAAACATTAACAGATTCTGTGGTATGTCACAGAACATCATCCTCCAGTTCCACAAACAGCCTTCTACCACCACCCTCTGTTTCCAACCAACTTTGGATCCAACTTGTCAAATTACCATAGGTTCCATGAGCTTTTCCCATGTAAGACCTTCTCAAAGACTTTGCTGAAATCCATACAAATTACATCAATTGCACTACCCTCATCTACGTATTTGGCAACCTCCTCAAAAATTAATCAAATTTGTTCAGCATGACTTCCCTTTGAAAAAGGTGTGTTGATCAAACCTTGCCTCTCCAAATGAAGATTACTTCTTTCCTTCAGACTTTTCTCCAATAGTTTCCCTACCACTGATGAGATTCACGGGTCTATAATACCCTGGTTTATCTCTACTGCCCTTCTTGAAAAGTGGAACCACATTCGCTATCCTCCAGCCCTCTGGCACCTTCCATGTTGCCAGAGAGGAATTATAAATTTTGGTCCGAGCCCCTGTAATTTCCTCTCGTATCTCCCATATTAGCTTGGGATATAATTCAAGTCAGATTTGTCCTATTTGTAAGCCCGCCAAAAGCTGCAAAATATCCGCACTCCAATCTGCTCAGGAATCTCACAGTTACTTTTCCCAAATTCTGTACCAACATCTTCCACCTCCCCAGTGCAGATAATTGTGAAGAACTTGTTTTAACACCCAACCAATGTCTTCGATCTCCAGGCAGAGATTTCACCCTTGGTCCCTAATGCTCCCTACTCTTTCCCTAGTTATTCTGTTCCCTTTGATATACTTACAGAATATTTTAAGTTCTCCCTAATCTTTTCTCTTAGTGCTTTTTCACACTCCCCTTTGCTCTCCTAATTGTTTTGTTAAATTGCCCCGTGTTCTTCATCAGGACATCCATCGATTTGTTCCCTATGAATCTTCTAAAAGCTTTTCTTTTCCTTCTTATCTAGTCCTGAATATTCTTAGATATTCAGGGGTTGTCTTGGCTTATTGTTGCTACATTCCACCCTAAAGAAGATATGTTGGCCCTAATTACATTTTGAATGCCATCCACTCCCTACCAATGTTCTGCTGTAGATTTACCAGCAAGAGCTGTTTCCAGTCTACTTTGGCTTGATCCTGTCTTTATTTTAATAAAATCTGCAATCCCTCAATCCAAAACTATTTTTAGCAGTTTATTTTTTTTTCCCAATTCTTTTCTAAACTTAAACATACTGTGTTATGATTGCTATCACTAAAATGCTCCCCCACTGTCACCTTGAACATTTTTATGGTGGGGGAGGTTTCTGTTTGTGACCACCCCAGAGAGTTTCTTAGCCACATCATCCCGAATGTGCCTCATTACCTACCTACTCCACTCCAGTGGTGCCAAATTCGGTCAATCCAAACTCCATGCTATGAAGCACTATTTCTGGAAGAACTCATCGCTCACCGGAGGTCAGCTGGAGGACCGGCATCCCTGGCACCAACTTCCATAGACCACTGTGCCCAGGATGACCACTGACATTCCAATGCTGCCCTGCACATTGGAGGACAGTCTTCTGAAGATGACTGAGAAGGGGATAATGGCTGCAATTCTCTGATAGGCGCATGGAGGTCCTGGTAAACATGGTGGTCCAGAGGGGGACCATCCCTTTCCCAAAGGACTGACAGAGGATGCCATGCCACAAGAGCCTGAGGTTGCCACCTAGGTTAACGTCTGGAGGCAGCAATGCCATAAGAAGGTCGCTCTATGAGGGTAAGTCCAATACTTTTTTTATGCTGCCTCACACTCATCTCTCTCTGTAACTGCACCCAAGTCCAAGGCTTATACTCTGCAACATCTTCCCTCATTCACTCTCACCTACACAATCCCCCACACCACTAACCCTCCATGGCTTGCTCTGCCTGCTCAGTTGCCAGGGTCACATCATCTGTGCTGGCACTAACAGCTGTGCCAGCTACTTAGAACTCATTCAATCCCTCCCTTTTTTCTCTTTTCAGGAGGGAAAAAAAAAGCCCTTCAGAGGGAAGAATGAGCCTGGCTGGTTGGAGAGGTGTCTGACATGGGGCTCCTTACCCTCTCTCAGGATGGAATCCAGTCCCTCACAAATGAGAATCAGGACCACTCCTGTCAGAATGTCAAGAGATCCACGTCTCACTGTAACTCACACATTAACCCCACTGTCAATGTCATTAATTGTTCACGACTATTAACCCCTGGCCGTGACATCTTCTTTCCCTTGTGTTTTGTAGGTGCCAGCGGGATGGTCATGGCCCTGGCTGAGAATGGGCTGCTCCGCCAGGGGGCACCTCTGAGGAAGAGGAGTCAGACTCTTCAGAGAAAGCAACAGGAAGGCAGCCTCCCGCACTATCCATCCTAGATCAGATCCTGACACCTTGGTGGGAACATCAGGGTTAGAAGGTTTGAGAGCACAGTCTGGTGAGCACCTCACTGTGAGAGCTCTGCAGCACTCTGGGGCGGGAACCCCAGAAGCCACTGGCACCCTAAGGACTACCGGAGACCAGGAAGCTGCTCAGCTCCAGGTGGTATAGGTGTCAACAATCAGGAACTTCATCTAAATACACAGGGAGGCATCAGAGCAGCAGACAGCTGTGTAGGAGGCAGTGGCCGTCAAAGGCCGAAAACTGTGGGAGTACAGGACCCTGCTGCCTCAAACCTGCAACCATTTGGCTGCCTCCATGGACTAGTTGGTGGCTGTCAATGGACAGCCCGTCCAGCACTCCCAGGGTCTGCTGGATACCTGTGCACACCTGCTCTCCATCTTCCCAGCCATTGGTCCTCATGAGCAAATGCATGGTGTCATTAGGGCAGGACCCTGGCACTCACTCCAGGTGCACAAGGAGACAGGGCAGTGCCAGGAGGCATCCAGCTGGAGGAGGAACCACACTCGAGTCTCTCAGAAGTTTCCCCTCAGGACGCTCCAGGGTGGCCAGCCCTTCCTCCTCCATACTGTGGTCATTGAAGTGACTGGGGCAGGGAAATGTACAGCTCACAGGGAACCAATGCATTAGGATCACCGAGGATTAAGGTGCCAGCAGACCTGTGTCCTGTACAGTGCATTGGTTTGAGTGCAACATTCTTGCTCTATATACAGCCTCACATCAGTGGGTCTGGCAGCTTATTCTTCACTGGTTAAGATACTTCCTCCACACACTCTGGATGTATTCACAGGCACTTCCTTCCCTTTGTGTAATTTTGAAGGCGACAGCGAGTTTACTTCCGGCAGTGGTTTCCAACCTCCAACTCAGTGAGGCTTTGAACATTCAGGCCCCTTTCCTGACAGCCCTTCATGTAAACACCTTAACTCCGTCCTTTGCACCTACCCAGCTCCCTACCTATCTCTGCTCCTGGCATATGAGGTGACCATGCCAGGTGTGGTCATACACTGCTCCACCCTCACCTGAGGCTCTGGCATTCCAAACCTGCTTTACTATATCTCCCCCTTACAAATGCAGTTGCCTTCTTCCACAGTTGTCACTCCCTTCTACCTAGCCTGCAGCCCCAGTCCCCACAAGTAGATTCCTAAGGCTACTTCTCCCAGCAATACCCTCCCTCAGCCCCACTCAGACCCTCATGTCTCTCGTTTCTCTGGAGCTGACAGACTGACCATGGCCAACCCCATTGAGTGACCTAACTGGATAGCTCTGGACAAGAGGTGCCCAGCCCCTGTTGATGCCTATACATTTCCCTTGACTGCGTTCGCCCTACCCCCTGAACTGGCCACTATGGAGCATCAGAACTGATCGTGACCCACTCCCTGGACTGCAGAGCATTCAGCATGTTCCCAACTCCTCAGCCGGCTTTCCCCAACGATTACAAGCTCTTTAAGGAGCTTTAATGCACTTTACAGGCATTTTGAAAAATCCACAGGAGCACAGCAAAATTATATGTGGCAGAACATGCCATTTTCCCATGCACCTCAAAATAGGGACACCTATCTCTGCAAATTACTTCATCAGCTCTTCCTGACTAGAAACAGATCACAAGAAAATGGTGTGCTGTCAGGAAGCAGGAGGAAAATTATTTTCCAACAAAAGAAATTGTGTTTTGCAACCTAATCCATATCAATGTTTGCATTGGGAGACAAAGATCTGGTATTACATTTCAGCTTCGGCCTCAACAGCATTAGATCAAGGTTCAGGATAACTTATATAACTTTTCTTTTTTCCTAGACTAAATCAGTATTCCAAGTAGGCCTTCTTCGTAATCATGTATTTCTCTACACCGTACTGGGCTCACTTCTGGGACAAATGGCTGTCATCTATTTCCCACCTCTCCAGAAAATTTTCCAAACTGAGAACCTCACACCACTCGGTATGTAATTGAAGAATTCTTAGTGATGCAGAGTTTTTAGATACCAACTTTTTAGAGAACACATTCGCGAGTTTTTATCATCATAGTTTTGAGGTCAGATTGTATTGTGTAGTTGCCACTGTTAGGCCTGAAGAGGTCAGGGTTACATCCGAAATGTCGACTTCTCCATCTCCTGATGCTGCCTGGCTTGCTGTGTTCGTCCAGCCTCCTGCCTGTCTACTTTGTTATGACTGAGTCTGGATGAGTGAATACATTCCTCTATTTTCACCACTGGAGTTGGCATAGCAGAGTTTGAATTTTTAAACAGATGGAGTATTTCCCAAATCAGTATGTACTTGATCATGCATTACAGCCATGAATAATAAGTCAGACGGATCTCTTTGAATTAAGGAGTTAGTTTATTGAAAATTTACTCAAGTTAAGGAATAAATTTAGAAGATCAAATTCCATGAAACAGACAGATGAATACACATTAGCATACATATATACTTCTTTATTATTGGCTGACCGATTATTGCATCTTTATTGAATAAGTTTTTTGATTTGATAATAAACCCATTATTGTCTTTATTAAGAAACATGGTTGATAGATTTTGTTGTTTAAAATCTGAGAAATGGTACCATCTGAGAAATTCACATGGTAACTGGAAAAAAGTATTGTAATTTTCATCTTAAGTTGCGACCCTTGGAGTAGTGGGACTACAATAATATTGCACTCGGTAAAACCAGATGGCCTCCTTCTTTAGAGACCGCAATTTCCCTTCCCACGTGGTTAAAGATGCCCTCAAACGCACCTCATCCACATCCTGCCCCTCCGCCCTCAAACCCCACCCCTCCAACCATAACAAGGACAAAACCCCCCCTGGTGCTCACCTTCCACCCTACCAACCTTCGCATAAACCACATCATCCGACGACATTTCCGCCACCTCCAAACGGACCCCACCACCAGGGATATATTTCCCTCCCCTCCCATTTCCTTTTTCCGCAAAGATCGTTCCCTGTGTGACTATTTGGTCGGGTCCACGCCCCCCAAAAACCCACCTTCCCTTCCTGGCACCCTCCCCTGCCACCGCAGAAATTGCAAAACCTGAGCCCACACCTCATCCCTCACCACCATCCAAGGCCCCAAAGGAGCCTTCCACATCCATCAAAGTTTCACCTGCACATCCACAAATATCATTTATTGTATCCGTTGCTCCCGATGCGGTCTCCTCTAAATTGGGGAGACTGGACACCTCCTAGCAGAGCTTTTTAGGGAACATTTCCGAGACACTCACACCAATCAACCACACTGCCCTGTGGCCCAACATTTCAACTCCCCCTCCCACTCTGTCGAGGTCATGGAGGTCCTGGGCCTCCTCCACCGCCGTTTCCTCACCACCCGACGCCTGGAGGAAGAACGCCTCATCTTCCACCTTGGAACACTTCAACCCCAGGGCATCAATGTGGATTTCTCCCCACTCCCACCTCCCTCTCATTTATCTCTCCACCCTGCAGGCTTCCTGCCTCTATTCCCGATGAAGGGCTTTTGCCCGAAATGTCGATTTTCCTGCTCCTCGGATGCTGCCTGACCTGCTGTGCTTTTCCAGCACCACTCTAATCTAGATAATAATATTGCACTCGTCCAGCCTTGATTGTAATAATCCCAATTCATTTTTAATTGTTTCCTCTCAAGCTAAAGTCCATGGCTTTTATGGTAATGGTTTAAATTTAAAAGTCATTAGCCTGTATTTTTATCTTGTCATGGTATCATTTGTAAATCCTGAATTGTTACAAACCACTTATGAATATTATACCTCACATCAAATAACTACACTAATAATGAATGTTTCAAAATGTAAACACTGGTATCACTTGTTGAATTTAACAGTTCAGCTAGTCTTGAAATCTAAACATAGTTGTATCATTTATTCCTTGACAGACTTGCTGTTCTTGGCTGGCTTGGCATCTTCGGTTTTCTTTGCATCAGAGGTATTGAAGTTAATTGAAAGGTCATGGTCTTCAGCAACTCAAAGGCAAAATGGACCCAAGTCAGGATTATGACAATATTGGAATGTAACTTGTATTGGCTCTGAGCCATGGTGCACTACTGAACTGCACAGCTACACTTTATCAAGATTATCAAAGACAATTGTGAAATTTGATTTTGAAGATAAAAAAAAGTCTGTTTTGTATATTGAGATTTCATTTAAGGAAATGTTTCTCTTCAGAATGTACTGATGCTGTTGATCAGAACAATTCCCTTGTAATTTTATCTTGAAAGTTCGCAAAATTGGATATTGTACAAATTCTTAAAGTGAGTCGCAATGTGCAAAACAGCCTTGCAACTCTGGAAATACAGGGAGAAGACAGGGAATATTTATAGGTGAATTGCACATTCAGAAGCCAGTACCACTATGATGGTTCAAATAGTCTCCTTCTCTGCTGTAACAATTCTGCATAAATATTCTAAGTATTGTTCTTCGAACATAGTTTTTCTTACTTGTTGCAGACATTGTATAAACTAGCTATGTATAAACTAAGGGCAGTGATTATAGTTTTGTTCCTTTAAGTGATTGTCATACATTTTGTACTATCTCTTGAAATGTATTGGACTTTTCAATCTGATTTCTTTCATTAGTAATCACTTTCACTGCATTTGCTGTGAATGGCTATGCATTGGGGGGCACGGTGGCCCAGTGGTTAGCACTGCTGCCTCACAGCGCCTGTAGACCCGGGTTCAATTCCCGACTCAGGCGACTGACTGTGTGGAGTTTGCACATTCTCCCCGTGTCTGCGTGGGTTTCCTCCGGGTGCTCCGGTTTCCTCCCACAATCCAAAGATGTGCGGGTCAGGTGAATTGGTCCATGCTAAATTGCCCGTAGTGGTAGGTTGTAGGGGTATGGGTGGGTTGCGCTTCGGCGGGTCGGTGTGGACTTGTTGGGCCGAAGGGCCTGTTTCCACACTGTAAGTAATCTAATCTAATAACCATTGTCAATCAAATTGTTGACAACGGGCCTTCATCAAGCACTTTGTAAAGTAACAAGGGCTTGAGCAGAAATAATTTTATGCAATTTATGCATAATTATGCAAAGGGTTACTAGCAAGTACCACCTTTGCTCTATGATGTATGTGGTCTAATATATTTCCTGTTCAGGAAGCTTTTCAAAACAAAAGACGTGTAAAAACAGGCACAATGTTAAGAAACAATAGTAGCACATTATAGCCTGTTTGCAAACATCCAAACAAAGCTGATGGTAGAAAATTGAACTTAAACTTAAATGTGCAACTACATGAAAAGGAGTGTATTTCAGAGAATGTCAGAGCTGATTTACTAATGTATAGTTAAGTGGTTGCAGAAAATCATTACGAACAGTCCCAGAGGTTTTTACGGCACTGTATTCATACCCATTGGTCCTCTTCCAGGATTTAATGTTAGAAAACCTCAGTCATGCAAATATGCACAGGGATTCAACAAACCATCGCAACTGTACACAGACATGTAGAATTTCACAACCATATTGATCATGCAGGTTGTGGACTAAGGCTTGACTTTGCTCCATGGCAAGAAATAGTGTCAATTGTACCTTTAATGAGGTATAGACAGCACAACGGTTCCTCAGGTCAGTTCGTGCTATTTAATTTCATTTTGCCAAGGTTGAGCTGCTATCCAAATAGAAAACTTGAGGAAACCTTAGGCTTGGATTCATATTTTGTGGCAATCGAAGAGCTGTGATTTGCTCTGTAAGTGTTTAGAAATTACCTGCTGATTGTCTCAGTATGAAAATCACTTCATGGAGCGTCAGAGGCTGAGGGGTGACCTTATACGGGTTTATAAAATGATGAGAGGCATGGATAGAGTAAATAAACAAGGTCTTTTCCCTGGGGTGGGGCAGTCCAGAACTAGAGAGCATAGGTTTAAGGCAAGAGAGGAAAGATTTAAAAGGGACCTAAAGGAACAACCTTTTCATGCAGAGGGTGGTGCATGTTTGGGATGAGCTGCGAAAGAAAGTGGTGGAGGCTGGTACAACTGCAACATTGAAAAGGTATCTGGTTGGGTATATGAATAGGAAGGGTTTAGAGGGATATAGGCCAAATGCTGTCAAATGGGACTAGATTTATTTCGGATATCTGATCAGCAAGGTCTATGACTCCTCCTCAGGAATTCTCAGTGTTTCACAGCCTTACAACTGTGAATAGAGTGGTAGCAAAATGTTACCCACAATAGCTCCCACAATCTGCAGAAATTAAAATCAGTAAATCTGTCTTGGTGGTACTGGCTGAGTAATGAATAGATGATGAGAACAATTTATTCTTTAAAAGATCCATGAGAGCCCATGAGCCTGTTCTTGGATCATGATTGACATATGATTTGCCACACATAACTGCTTTTCCCTAATTTCTAAGAATAGCTTTGCTCAACAAATGATAAATCCCTAATTTAAAACGGGGAGAAAGTGAGGACTGCAGATGCTGGAGATCAGAGCTGAAAAATGTGTTGCTGGAAAAGCGCAGCAGGTCAGGCAGCATCCAAGGAGGAGGAGAATCGACGTTTCGGGCATAAGCCCTTCTTCAGGAATGAGGAAGGTGTGCCAAGCAGGCTAAGATAAAAGGTAGGGAGGAGAGACTAGGGGGAGGGGCGTTGGGAATGCGATAGATGGAAGGAGGTTAAGGTGAGGGTGATAGACCGGAGAGGGGGTGGGGCGGAGAGGTCGGGAAGAAGATTGCAGGTCAAGAAGGCATGCGGAGTCCGAGGGTTGGGACTGAGATAAGGTGGGGGGAGGGGAAGTGAGGAAGC